>NC_021160.2:11174258-11190452 GCF_000331145.2 Cicer arietinum | reverse complement strand
TATATATATATATATATATATATATATATATATATTAAAAGTGATCATTTTTTTCATTTTTTCATTTCAATAGGTGACATTTCAATAGATACCGATAAACTTAATTGTGACATTTTTGAAAGTTACTAGAAAACCTCATCCACAAGTTTTTCGGTAGTTATTTATTTTTTTTAATTGTTTTTTAAAATTAATTTTTTATTTATTATATTACTATTTATTTAATTCGTTTGAATTTAACTATTTTTTTCCCTTTCAATAGGTAGAGCTAGAGGTAGAGACCACAAAGTTGTAGGAAGAATACGTGAGTTTGAATCTTTATCGTCTATAGATACTGTTCTGGAAAATGTTCTTCCAACAATATCTCGTAGAACGCGGTGATTTATTATGGAAAATAATGACTTAGAGGAGCAGATTGATATATATATCTCTCTGAGGAGGATCAGGCGGTACATGAAGAGTATCAGATACATGAAGAGCATGAGGAGGTACCTATACAGGAGAAGCATGAGAAGAAACCTATACAACAGGAAGGTGATGGTGAGCTAACAAGGTATTCGGAGGGTCGTATGATCTGTCAGTCCTTACTCGATACTGACATCACGTGTCTGCGAGACTCATATTTGATCAAGTTAAATTAATTATTAATTATGGTGTAATAAAAATATTTAAATGAATTATTATTTATGGTGTATTAAAAATATTAAAAATAATTATTATTTATGATGTATTAAAAATATTAAAATTAATTATTATTTAATGTGCATTAAAAATATTAAAATTAATTATTATTTATGGTGTATTCAAAATATTAAAATTAATATTATTTATGGTGTATTATTTAAAAATTATTGTCCATGAAAAAAAAATTGCAACAAATTACTCCACCCGTTCTCCTTCGAAGTATAGAGACGTGGGTGAATTTATTTAGGTTAGGACCACTACAATGGGGGAGCCCACCGATTTATAGAGACAGTGTGCAGCCCACCGATTTGATCGTGCTGCTCGGGCGTATTTCTTGAATCTAATAGGGAGTACTATTTTTGCAAATAAAATTCATACATTAGTTGGTGCAAAATATCTTCCCATGGGAGAACCCTATGAATGTCATTCCCTTTAATGATATCATGTTTTACACTAGTCACCTCCGACTATGCAAAACATTTGTGGCATATCTACCAGAGAAGTGTTTGATATAGTTAAAATATATCCAACATATTCCACCACCGCCACCTCTAGCTCTTTCTAGATTATCTGATACAATTGTGGAATGGTTGGGATATGTGACCCCTTCACCGATATATTTCACAGGATCCATCCAACTACGCATCCATCTAAGTGCCAGGAGGGATATTTGGAGTGGTTCTACTGGATATCTCATCCACTACTAGTGCGACTAGATGGTGTACTCTAGGTCTCATATTTTGGTGTCCCGACCACCGCTATAGATGGTTCTACTTCATAGTCGCCATTTATCCTACAACAGATCGATGATCTTATACAACAGGGGTTGAATGAACATGAAGCTAATTCAGATGATGAGTTGTATATTCACATTTATAAAGCTTTGTATTTAATGTGTCGTCTCACTATTTAGTAGTTACTTTTATAAACATTGTGCTTATGAATTTTAATGTTAGTTTGTTTTCATATCCATCTATGTTTAGCATTATTGTTATGTCGTTTACTTTATATTATTTGTGATGAACTATAACGAAATATAACGAAAATGAAATAAATAAAATACAAGATAAAATAGAGCGACAATAAACTAAAATCGACTAATACCACATGATTTTGTAACAGTTTTAAAGCACTAAGATTCATCTAATGACATTGCATCTACGATTTCTTTAAGTGGATTTTGTGTAACACGTGGCAAATGGCCTAATAAATACTATAGTGCTTTAGACACCCTATATATGATATCGCCCAAAAAAGTTGTTTCATCCAATATTGCTTCTAATCTGGTGCAATATCTGGCGTTGAAAATGCATCTTTCATCTTTAATTGCAAAATTAGATCATTTAATTACTTTAAAAATTAATTTGATTATTTTAAAAAATTAATACAGAAGAAAATAAGATAATTTTACCAGAACCCAATGATTTTCATCGACAAAACCAATATATATCATATGATCATTTTTTGTCAATCCTGAAAGTCATATAAAATGTCTGACCAAACGTGACGAGAATAATATTATATGTTGTCACTATCACGTAATCCATATCAGGTATGGACAACCATTTATCTATGGGTTGAAGACCTAAGCTTGTTATCTTCAACGAATCTCTTACTTTTCTAATACGTCATGGGAACAGTATATCATATGGAGTTATATGAGAGGCAATATTCTAGTACAAATTATTGCGGACCAAATACCAAGACTCATCACTGCGTCCAAGCAATAATGCAATAGTGCAAAAACTACAATTTCCATTCGCTACCACATCAAATATGTCATCAATGTATGACTGAATAACATCAGGAAATTGTTTCCATAACAAATGCTTTGAGGATTGAGATGATTGAGAAGGTTGTTTCTTTGATTGAGAGGGTTGTTTCTTCTTTGATGATTGAGATGGTTGGGAACTAGGATCTTCACAATATGTTGCATTAACATGCTCAAAGTAAGAAGGGTCTCGATATACATCATATTCATTCGACTTCTTATCCTTACTCTTCTTCACTCGTCCTTTGGTTTTAACTTTTTCAGGTGGTGGAAAAGCAAGTTCACACACCTTACTCTTCAACACTCGTTTTCCTATAACATCAAGTGATCGAAAACGTTTTCATAAGGCATTCATCTCAGTAGACATATCCAACTTTGATTCATCTTATGTGTCTTGGGTGAGTTTACATTCCATACTTAATTTTCTCCATTGAATATCCACATAATCAAAAGGAATTGGTTTACCCATCAATTTATATTGTGCCAATTAACAAGCACAAGGTAACTCGTATGTCCTTTTGAGAGAGCACCCACATACATATTTGTTAGTACTCACCCACTCAACTTTCTCGTATTCTTCAACAATACGTCTTTGAGCTTATCTTGATACTAATGTATTCAATATATGATAAAATAGATTTCTATGTTCATGCTCTTCATCATAGAAACTTTTATGAAATGGGCCCTTGATTTTTTTTATGTTGCAACCTTATCATGTTGTTCATAGTCTCCCAACATTTACACATGTCATTCATGTTGTGTTCCAACATTTATGTTTAGTTTTCAATGAGTTGACTCAACCCTATTATTACATATAAATTGTCACCATTGAGCAATCTAACGATATATATTAAAATAACAAAATCAAAGTTATAGAGTCACATGACATACCTGTTAGTCGTTGTGTTCCCCAAATGCATCACACAATTTATCTATGCTTCAACAAACCTTTTCTCATGAGGAGTCAACCAAGTTTTTTTCACATAGTCAACAAACACTTTATTATCGATACATGATTGCTTAAACAGGTGCAAACGCATGATATACTCTTTTTCATCAATGTAATACATAATATATTTCCACATATTCAATACTAACTCTTGTCTATCATTTAAAACATATTGCTTGCATTTTTCTCCAACATTTATCGACAAAGCAAATTAATTGCATGTGAAAATACAATACCAACTGCATTCATTAACACAAGATCTCTGTCTGTCACAATTACATGAGGAAATTTGTTGTATAACAAACAGTTCTATTAGCCTCTTTAACACCCAACAAAAGTTTTCTTCTTGCTCACATTCCAAATAAGCAAATCCAACTACAAATGTCATCTTTGTTGATGTCATACCAACAATTTTATTTTTGTCGATATGAAATCGACAAAGCAAATTAACAGCATGTGAAAATACAATACCAACTGCATTCATTAACCCAAGATCTCTGTTTGTCACAATTACATGAGAAAATTTGTTTTGTGTAACAAACAATTCTCTTAGCCTCTCTAATGCCCAACAAAAGTTTTCTTCTTGCTCACATTCCAAATAAGTAAATCCAACTACAAATGTCATCTCTGTTGATATCATACCAACAATTTCAAGTAATGACATTATGTATTTATTGGTTTTGTAGGTATTGTCCATAATCAACAAAATCAGAAACAAATTAAACAATTTCACTGAATCTGGATGCGCCGAAAAATATCTCTCATAACATCTGAGTCCTCACGCTTTCTATTTCAACACACATATTTTGTATCTTCAATTAACTTGAATAAATGTTGCATCTCTATTCTATTATCTCTCACGTGCAATCGAATCATACTCCTATATTTATATATTTGTGAGATCTTAGTAACATTGTTCTTATCTCGGTCTTGCAATGAGAGTAATATGTGTCTCAGTGCAACATTATATTTTGTTAAGTCATGAACATGTTTTTTTTTTCTTCTTCATCTAAGCGTCCAACAAATGTATGCCCATCTAAAGTATCAGGTAATTCATAGTTGTGAACTTCACAAATTACTTTAATTGTCCATCCTGAACCATCTTTTAATGGTTTTGATATAAGTTTGAAAGGACAATCACTCTTTTTTGTTGAACTTCGAGTTGAACTATCAACACACTTGTATTTTCATCATTTGTTACAACCTAATACTAATTTATTTTTGCTCCCTTTCTCTCTTGTCTCTATATCTGATCTTCTGATGATAACAATAACTTTATTTTTTATACCGACTTCTTTAGTCCAATTCACAAGAATGTCCCTTGTATCAAATATCTGAAATAAAATATAAAATAAATTATAATTAATCACAATAATATATATTTACAATATTAATATTAATTATAATTATTCATATCTTATATGTGTTCAAAATGTTTGTAGTATCGACGCATGTTTTATTCAATAATAGTAGTGGTTTATCCATATCTGTTAACATTTATAAAAATTAATAAATAAATAAAAAGTGTGTATCGTAAAACTTGTCTATGAAGTTTTTCAGAAACACCTTCTGTACCGAAATTATTTTAAATAGTTTTCCGAAAGTTACTGGAAAACTTCTACCTACCAAAAATATTTCTTATTAGCTTCAGAAATGATGAAATAATAAATAAATAAAAAAGGTGACTTTGAATTCGGTAAAATAGAATTAAAAAAAATATTTAATTTGACATTTTCATAAAATTGTGGGAGTATAAATAGGAGTATGAGTAAATTTTTCATCAGAAGAAAGATAGTTTTCCACTTTGATCAATGACGGTATAATCTTTTGGACCAATGGAATCATCATCACTGTTTCTTATGATCTCTTCAATACAATGTCAAATTTAATTTGATAATTGATATCGTTATCGTTATGAAGTGGGAAGAATTCATAGACTTCAAAAGTCTTTGATCAGCAAATATTTTTATTTGTTATTCTGAATATCTTTTTAGATGTATCTATCTAATCACATCTCACTCTATACATAGTTGTGTAAATATTTTAGGAATCACAATAACAAAATAATATATATTATAATTTGAGACATTCTAGGAGGATGTTACTTGGAAAGGGCAAATTATGTTCTAAGTATTTGTCGCTAACGAATTTGTTCATATGTTACGTTGATAACCGGCTTAGAATTAAACTACCAATCTTTTTCAATGGAGTCATATTAATTTTTTATACCTTTTTTCTACTCAATTAATTCTGTATACCTGGGAAGACTTGTCAACGATTTTACAGGTACGCGTTTTTTGGGTTTGAAATTAAGGATGTACGATTCTTTTTTACTATAAAATTAACATGAGATGTACAATTAAGGGTGTAAGATTAGATTTAAAAAAAAAAAAGGATGTACGATTAATAACTAAAACCTTTCTTGTAAAAAAAAATCACTAAAATCCGAGATATATTTAATCAGATAAACCCTCAAATTAATTTTGCCTATGAATGATCAATTTTACGAATTTTAAAGGATTTTGAAAGCTGATAATTTTAGTCACAAATTCTTTTGGAACAATTAGTTTGATTCCAATGGTATGTTTGAGAGGAGGATTTTTGTGAAGAGAAAATTAGTTATTTTTCTTTTTGAAATTAAATAAATTATAAAATATTTTTAAGAATTTTATTTATTTATTTATTTCATCTATCTTATTGTTTTAATTTTTTTAAATCTTAAATATATATATTAAAATTTAGGCATAGTCAGACCATACCATAATTCCAAGACTATTTTGATAGGAAATTTTAAATTTTAAAATTTTTTATGGACTAAAGTGCTCTCTATCTCTATAACTAGATGTTAAATTGACAATTAATGAATACATGATTATTTTCTTTGATAGTTAGCATATAAGTTAAACTGTCTCTTCACTTTGCTCATCCCAAAATTTAGTGTTTCAAACTTTTATCTCTTGTATAATGTCAACCACAGATGCTGTTACAATTGAGGTTGTTCTAATCATAGGTACGATTCTAATTAACCTTATGATCATCTTTGTGCTTATCATATACATATATATTTATTCAAAGATTTCTAATTGAACACTATCCATTTTGCAGTAGTAGTTGCTGTTAAGGTAGCTATTGTGGTTTGTGTGTGTAGAAAAAGAAATCAAATAAATGTTGCATCTGTTAGTCCAAATTCACAGTTCATAACACTCACTATGGATAAATTTCTGAATGACATGGAAAGGGAAAAACCAATAAGATTCACTGGTCAACAGTTAAGGATTGCAACAGACAATTATTCTAACTTGTTGGGGTCAGGTGGATTTGGAACAGTTTACAAAGGAATTTTTAGTAATGGAACAATTGTAGCTGTCAAGGTTTTACGCGGTAACTCCGACAAGAAAATCGACGAACAATTTATGGCAGAGGTTGGAACAATTGGTAGAATTCATCATTTCAATCTTGTTAGGCTATATGGATTTTGTTTTGAAAGAAACTTGATAGCACTTGTTTATGAATATATGGAAAATGGATCACTTGATAGGTATTTGTTTCATGAAAAGAAGACTTTAGGATATGAAAAACTTCATGAGATTGCAATAGGTACTGCAAGAGGCATTGCTTACTTGCATGAAGAATGCCAACAAAGAATAATCCACTATGATATAAAACCAGGAAATATTCTTCTAGACAAGAATTTCTATCCTAAAGTTGCTGATTTTGGTTTGGCCAAACTTTGTAATAAGGATAATACTCATATAACTATGACAGGAGGAAGGGGGACTCCAGGTTATGCTGCACCTGAGCTTTGGATGCCATTTCCTATAACTCACAAATGTGATGTTTATAGTTTTGGTATGTTGTTATTTGAAATTATTGGTAGGAGAAGAAACCTTGAAATTGAAAATAGTGAAAGTCAAGAGTGGTTTCCAATTTGGGTATGGAAAAAATTTGATGGTGGACTATTGGAGGAAGCAATGATAGTTTGTGGAATAGAGGAGAAAAATAGGGAAATTGCTGAGAGAATGGTTAAGGTAGCTTTATGGTGTGTTCAATATAGGCAAGAGTTAAGGCCTATAATGAGTGTTGTGGTGAAAATGTTGGAAGGTTCATTAGAAATTCCAAAGATTTTTAACCCTTTTCAACATTTGATTGATGGGAATTTTGCTACTCATGGAGTTCAAGTGTCACATACTTATACAACTAGTGTTTCTTCTTATGGATCTTCTGTTATGATGAGTGATTCAAGCATTGTGTGTGCTACTCCTATTATGAAGAAGTATGAGATTGAATTGGCAACTAGCATAGGGTGATGGATTGCATATATGCTTATACTTGATGGGAAGGATTCCATGTGGTTATTTTGTTGTACAAAATAGTTTAAGTCAATGGGATCCATTTTATTTTGGTGTCTTATTACTTTTTGAGATAATGTTCTTTACTTTTTGCATTAAAATTACATGGAATTATTAATTTTGTTATATTAGTAAGTGAAGCAAAGTAATTAAGTTGATAAAAGAAATAATTTAATCAATAAAATTTTTACATAAATATTTAATCATATATCAGATATATTTTAAAAAAATAATTTTTTGATATGATATAGTGGTGAAATATGATTTTTACAATTGAATTTGTAAATATTAAACTTCTCAATGTTTTTTTACATATATTCTCAGATGTTTTTTTTTATCGGCAAATATTATTGGTTAATTTATTAATAAAAAAAGAAAAAAATTAAAGCAAAAATCGAACTTCTAATCTCCTTCTCAATACTTGTTCGATGTTCCAACCCATTCTCGATGTTATAGAAAACTATAGCCAAAATGGATAGCTAGGAAAAACAAATAGATGGAGACAAATTTTTCCACCGTAAACATAGAACTTATCGCTTTTTCATCCCTTCATTTTATAGTCATTTAGTTCCTTCTTCGTACAAACAAAGAGTTCATGAAATTACATTTTATGCTTGGCATATTCAAGAAACAATATCCTTAGCATTTGTCTTTACTCATTTAAGAATTTGTTCATATGCTTGTTTTTATCTATCTTAAATAGAGATGGACACTTGCATCCTTAAATAGGGGTTGACAAAACAAAAGTGATTGAATGTAATTATATGTGTCGGTGTTGGACACTTACATATGTTAGATACTAGACACGTCTTCAATCTAAAATGTTGATGTTACATGCCTTGAGAGCACCGGGGAATGACTCCCTTAAAGGGTATCTTGTAAGAGTTGGTGGACCCTTTGAAGGTATGAACTATGTTACGAATATTTTCTCTCTTGCTCCTCCGTATCTCTTGAATATGCTAGGTGTATTGTACCCTATGCTATTTTGGATCATAACATAACTCTTTCATGAACACAAAAATATTTGGAAAGCTTCATGAAATTACAAATGGTACATAAAGAGGCAGTGCATATTTGCATGAAGACTGCTATCAAAAAATAATCCACTATGATATAAAACCATAGTAACTTCAATCTTAAAGTTGTTGATTTTGGTTAAGCTAAGCTTTGTAATAAGGAAAGTACTCTTATAACCATGATAGAAGGGAGGGGGACTACCAGTATATGAAGCATTGACATAGATACATAGACACCGATAATAATTTAAAAAAATTGAAGTGATTATATGTAATTACAAGTGTTGGTGTTTGATACAGACACATGTCGGACACTCAGACACAACTTCAATATAAAGTGTCAGTGCAACATAAATTCTACTTATGCTGCACCTGAGCTTTGATGCCTTTTCCAATGTGTGCTTGGAAAAGATTTGATGTTGGACAGTTGGTAGAGTTGATAATAGCCTGTGGTACAAGGAGATTCCTGAGAGAATGGTTAAGGTAGCTTTGTCATGTGGTGAAAATGTTGGAAGGATTAGTAGAAATTCCAATACCTTTGAATCCATTTCAGCAAATGATGGTCTAGTGAATGTTCTTACTCTTCTATTTATATGTATAAACAAATAAAAATATTGTATAGAAATTTGAAACAATAACTCAAACATGGAACATATTTGGTTGGTAGAATGGCCTAAAATAGCACGTTGAAGCATGAAAACTACCTGTATCAGTTTTCAATTCCAACATGTATCGGACACTGAATACACCTTCAATATAAAGTGTCACTGCTGTATACTTTTAACATCAATTTAAGCAGTTTTCTCTATCTGAAATGTATCGTGTTTGGTTTTCTTTCTGAAGGATTCTGTATGCCATGATGATATATTAGTATCACAATCTTCACTGCTTCCCTCTGATGTCAAATTAGGCTTAACACCCTCCAAATTTTGAAAGGGAAATGGAGGTTTTGAAATTTCAATTTCACCCTCCAACATCTTCACAACAGTACTCATCATAGGTCTATCATTTGGTAAATACTGAACACACCAAAGAGCAACCTTCAACATTCTCTCAGCTATCTCATTATCTTTCTCTTCAATTCCACAAAATGCAATCATAACAGCCAGCTCATTATTCTCAAACATCTCCCAAGTCCATTTTGGAAACCATTGTTGTGATTCACTAAAACTAGAATCAAAATGCCTTCTTCTCCCTACAATTTCAAACAGAAGAATACCAAAACTATAAACATCACATTTATATGTAACTGGATAAGCCTTCCACATTTCAGGTGCAGCATAACCTCTTGTTCCTCTAAAATGAGTGTTCACAACAATGTTATCACTACTTTCTCTACTTCTAAGCTTTGCAAGTCCAAAATCCGCTATCTTCGGTACTAATTTCATGTCGAGAAGGACATTTTCTGGTTTTATATCGTAATGAATTATTCTATGTTGACATTCTTCATGTAAATAAGCAATTCCTTTTGCCGTTCCGATCGCTATCTCGTGAAGCTTATGGAACTCAACGTTGCGATTCTGACTACCGAATAAGTACTTATCTAGAGAGCCATTTTCAACATACTCATAAACAAGTGCTCTTGTTTCATGGTGGAAACAAAAGCCATAAAGTTTGACTAAATTTACATGATAAGTTCTTCCAATTGTGCTAACTTCTGCTTTGAATTGTTCTTCCATTCCAATAATGTCCACAATGTTGAGAACTTTGACTGCTACATTTTCTCCATTTGATAATTCTCCTTTGAAAACAATTCCAAATGCACCAGAACCTAATATGGTTAAGTAGTTTTTTGTGATTTCATCAAGTTTTTCAGGTGTGAATCTTATTGGTTTTTCTCTGTTGATGTTGCTTAAGAATCTTTCCATGGTTGGAAATTCAGGTTTTGATGATGAATCTGTTGGTATTATGACTTCAATTTTGTTGGATGAAGAAAATGAGTTTGAAGATATTTGATTATTATTATCTTTCTCTGTTGTTGGAATTTGAGTGTAAGCTGAAATTGCTGTTCCTGATTTCTTTAAGCATTCAATAATAGCATACACTATTGCTATAATACAAATTATCACCACCAATCCATATACTGAAAATCGAAATAGAACATAATTAGTTTCAATTTAACTTCATCTTTGAGGAAATATATTTGTATAATTTTGAATACCTTAGAATTATCCCAATATTTAAAAGTCATCTAAGACTCTAATCATGATCGACAACACTCCTCGGAACGGTCCTCTTGATCTTTACTGTCAAGACAATGACTCCATTAATATCAGTTTATTAAAAATAAAGAAAAAATGAATCTGTCTCCCAAAACTCAATTTGTCAAACCAATACCAATCAGGTCATAGTTTCAGACATAAAGATCAAGAGAACTGTTAACTTATAATCTCGAAGAGTATCTTCGATTGGTTAGAGTTTCGATCCACGGTGGACCAACTTAGAATTTGCACATAATCAGATCCTAAACTAGTTTAGCATCATGAAAGATAAATTCATAATGAAGAAAGCATTAATTGTCATAGATTTGCTTTATTGTGGAATGCAAATATGTAAATAAATAAAAAAATAAATATATAATTTTGAACATACATAAAAAAGATTAATATACTTATCTAATATTGTTGTTCATACCTACAGATTCTGCTACAGCCCATTTCATAGAGGAATGAACAGTGTCACCAAAACTGTCAAAAAGATTTTGAGCCTGTCTATCAAAATTGTCTGATGAAGAGTGAAAGGAAGGAGGAGAAAATTGAAAGTGATAACTCATGTTTGTTCGTTCCCTAAGCTTTTCTTAAGAGTTAATGGTTGGAATTTGGATTAACAAAAAAGATTGAAATAGCATGCAAGTGTTTTCAAGTTATTTACGTAACCATTTGAAAGAGGAAAATAGTGTCTTTGACCAAATAAAGTCCCCGTGAGGTTACACAAACGCGTTTTTGCTTAATTTCAACGAGATTTTAATACAAAATTATAGAAAATAAAATTTAGATCGGCACTCTATGAAAGATAAAATAGAATTTCTTTTAACAATTAGAAAATGGCTCGCATTAATATATTAATATTATTGTGACAATGATTATAAATTTCAAATACAATATAATTTATTGATTTTGTGTTTAGATAATTTTTTTTAAGTGAGTTTATTTGAATAATCATTATATATGAATTTATAAACATACACTAATATATTATGAATTAATTTACATATTAAATTTTATCCATTGCATTATTATGATAAAATTTTAGATTTTAATGAATGAATAAGATTTAACACTGTTAAAAGAAATATAAAAGATTGATCAACTGATTTATAATTTAATTTCTTATATCATATTTCACTCATTAAAGATTATGAGAAAATAGAACAAAAAGAATATTAGATAAAAAGTATTTATGCATTAAAATGTAGTAATAAGCATAAAGTTACTAATATATTAATCATTCATCATTAAGAGCTCATTTAATATGCATGATATGATAGATAGAATATATGATATAGAGTTGTATAAAGATATAGAACAATGATATTTAAACACAATTTTAAACACAAATACACGTGACCTCCACACAATTTCTCTTTTCATTTAATTTTCCCCATTTTTTACTTTTCCTTTTTTTTTATCTCTCTTTTTTCACTCTTTTTTTGTCTTCCTCTACAATAATAAATCTCACACATTCATTTTCCCATAATTCCTCCATTCTTGGATCTTTTGTCACAATTCAACACAACTATGTGATAAAATATAAATGTTTTATCAATTTTGTCACTTTTTTATATGATATTTTGTTGTAACAAACAGTCAAGTAAATGGCTTGTATGATAATCATGTACGTGGTTTATCACTTTTGTCATTTGTTTGTCATTAGTGGATTTGAACAGAATGTTTGGTCATTCTTATCAGACAAAATATAAATCTGGTCAATGGCTTTAAGAAACATGGTTAATGTTGTGAACAACTTGGTTAATGAATTCGAACTGAAAACATGAACATTCTAATTAAACAAGATATAAATCTGGTTAATATCTTAAAACAATATGGTTAAGTACTTGCACAACTTGGTTAATGGATTTGAGCAGAAAGTTTGGTCATTCTAATCAAACAATATAAATCTGGTTAATGGCTTTAAGAAACATGGTTAATGTTCTGAACAACTTGGTTAATGATTTCGAAATGAAAACTTGGGCATTCTAATCAAACAAGATATAAACATGGTTAATGACTTAAAACAATATAGTTAATACCTTCCACAACTTGGTTAATTGATTTGAACAGAAAATTCATAAAAACATGAAGAAAGAAAGAAAGAAAGAAAGAAAGAAAGAAAGAAACTCAAAATTTCATACATATTTGTTCATACATATTTGTTCATAAAAGAAAGAAAGAAAGTTCATATATATTTGTTCATAAAAATAGAAAGGAAGAAAATAACAGACAAAAAGTGTAGTTCAAACACCACCAACTACATCGCTATAGAGAACCTCCCACAGACTCAAAATATGCCCATAACACTTTTTTTTTCTTCTTCTTTTCATCTGGATTCACAAACGGACTTTGATTGACTACACTTTTAACTCGCTTCCTTGGTTTATCTTTTATTCTCGTAATTATGTTTGATGTTGTCATGTCTTAAAGCCTCAGAAACTGTAGAAAAATAAATACTAAAATATTAACATTTAAATAAAATAACTCATTTATGATACTAAATTTGTCTAAATTGAAATAATAGACAGAAATATACTAGAATATAAAGCAAAATAATTTTGTCTAAAATATAAAGCATTTAGGCATATAAAGCAACAATGGAAGAAATATCAACAACATCCAAAGGAAACAATGGAATGAATATCAACATTTAAGCATATAAAGCAAAATCATTATGTCTAAAATATAAAGCAATAAAACAATCAATCTAGCCAAAAATAGAAACCCTAAAAACCAAAAATCATATATCAGCCTAAATTGAAATGAAGAAGCCAAAAATAGAAACCCTAAATCAATAACTAAAAACCCTAAATTGAAGGAAACAATAATCATACAAAGAAGCAACAACAATGATAGAGAGAAGTAAACTTACAATGAAAATACCCAACAACCTATAACTATCGCACATATGAGCGTCAACAAGCGAGCGACGCAAAAGCACAAAAATCAGATGCAACAAGAGCAAGCGACAACGAGGAAGAAAAGAAGAGAAGTAAGAAACGACATAAATTGCTCTCAGTGGAGAAGAAGATGGAGAAACGAAGAGAAGAAGATGGAGAAGCATTCAGGAAGAAGAGAAAGGGTTTTTTGAGGAATAGAAAGAGAACTATCAAAATAACTAAATTGTCCATTAAGTATGTAGACGCCCTTAAGTATGTATACGTATACAATATATGTGTCTGTATTTGTGTTTAAAAATGTGTTTAAATAACATTTCTCTTTATTTAATACAATCGAATGGATTACATTTAATTATTTTACAATATATAATATTAAGAGAATACTATTATATTTATTTCAAAAAAATTTTTTGAATATTTTTTTTTTATTATGAACTAGTTTGAAAATTAGTTATTTAATTATTTTAAAACTAATTAATTATAAAAATAGCTTTATATATTATTTTTTAAAAACTAATTTAAAATTAGAAGAATCATAATTTTTAATTATTATATATTTTTTTTACTAATATCTTTATTAAATTTAAAAAATTCTATTTAATAATAATGTATTTTTATTATAAAACAGAATTTAATTTTAAAATAATTAAATAAAAAAATCAGATTTATTTTTGTTGAATTAAAAAACAGAATTTTAATTTGTTTTCATTATTTTAAAAAACTAATGTGGTTTGTGGTAATTGGCCGTCATAGTACTGCAGTTGTGGCTTACCAGAGCACCGCCGCCCAATGTCGTAGTGGTCGCCAGAGCTCTGCCTTCGGCCTCTGCCGACAACCACCCACCCCAATTATTTAATTATTAATTTATAAATTAATTATCTATTTATAAATTAATTTATATTTTTGAATTTTATTGTGTCTTTGTGTAATTTGATTTATATTTCACAAAATTTAATAAAATATAATAGATTATTATGCATGTATATAAAATATTTTTATTTTTGAAATTATTTGTTATTAATTTAATGTATTAAAAGTAAATTTATTCAGTATATAGTTTTGAAATAACAAGCAACTCAAAATATTTAGGAGATAACACGTGGAATGTATGTAATTAGTTGCATGAACTTTTGTTTTTATCTATAACTACTTATTTATATAGATAAAGTTATATATATATATAGGTGACAATATTGTATAGATATTGATAAAGATATAGACTAATTCGGTAAAATCATAACGTTAAATTTTAAAATATTTTAATTACATTTATTTAATTATTAGAAAATATTCTATCATAATACAATAACATTGAAACATAAGAGAAAAAATAGAAAATATTGTTTCTAAAGGAATGTTAGTTGCCTATTGTTAAGATTTATTTTATTTGTGTACTAAAAAAGAATTGTAATAAAAAATTAATAATAATATAAAATATGTATATTTGAAACTCTTAGGATGTTTAAGAGCTTCTTTGGTGGATATAGTAAGAGACATAATATAATATAATTCTTTTATTTTATCTCAATTTACTATGTAATTAATCAATATGATATAATAAATTAATTCTGAACACTGCTATATCGTATCTCTCTAATTAAAATTTGTATTTTGATTATGAGTGAAAGTAGAAATCAGTAGGATAATAAGAACAACAATTTACTTAGATATATATCATTATAAATTATAGTTTAAAATATATAAAATTGAAATATAATAAAATTTATAATTATAAATTAAAAAACAATATAATTTGATATTAAACTTAAAAATAAAATATTAATAAATAATTTTTAAAAATATGTATAATTTTATCACATGGACAATATTGTCATTCTATATAATGTAATAACTATTTTTCAAAAATTTAAAATATAAATATTAATTTAAACTTTTAGAATAAATATAATTTTTGACAAGGGTAGTTTTTTCATTTTTATAAGGGTAGAATTATTTGGTTAGTCATTGTTTTTGAAAAATTTCTAAATTGTTTATTTTTTATTAAATTTTAAATTGTTTATTTAGTTGTGTCAATGAATTTTAAATATAAAATCATATCACTACTTATTTAATTTTTAAACATTTTTTTTAATTTATAATATTTAAAAGTATGTAAGTTAGTTTGGAAAAAACAATATGTAATTTATTTTGATCTGTAGAGAAAATGATAAAGAAATCCGCTCACAATTGTGAAGTCCCAAACATAGTATTCAATATAACAAACAATATTCATATTTGCTAGTTGAGTTAGATCTTATGGATAAAACAATATGTAATTTTTATACAATGATAATTTATCATTTATCTTTATATATATA
>NC_021160.2:11162695-11173774 GCF_000331145.2 Cicer arietinum | reverse complement strand
TATCTATATATATATATATATATATATATATATATATATATATATATATATATATATATATATATTATGTCATGATGCAGTGTTGTGCGTGCCAACTACCAAATACATGACATGATAAAATAATGTTACCATCTTTGTTATCATGTACGCATGAAGTAGACAGTAAAATAAAATGTTTATCGTTTCTTCATCCAACTTAATATTTTAATCAAGTGATTGTCTCAAGTGGTTAATGAACTTTAGTAAGGACAAATCTTGACCAGACTTTACTTACCTATTCGAAGTAGTTAAAACCAAAACTCAATTATGTCTCTTCTTTATTTATTTGATAATTGTTAAACAAGATTGGCCTAAAGATAAAGCTAACCAACCACTTTATGCCTCCAAATATATTTAAAAAAATTCCTTAAAAGCAAGTCTCATATTTAATATTTTTTAATATAAAACTAATAAAATATTATCTAAAATTATTATTATTTCAAAATCAAATATTAAATCAATTTATAAAAAAATCTTATACAAAATCAAATATATTAATTTAATAAAATATCTAAAAATAATTATGATAAAATAATTAATAATTTCATTGAAATATTATTATAAACTTTAAAATGTATCGTATTAAAATTCATTTAAAACATCCATCCTTGTTGATAAATATTCTCAATCTCAATCCCAAACACATTCCCCATCACCTCAACTATATAAGACCACACAATATTGTTACTTTATACACACAAAACTTCCATCTCTCTCTCTCTCTCTCTCATGAATTAGGATCTTGTTCTTGTGCAACAAGTATGCGTCCACCAGTGAAGAGGATTGATTACAAAGTAGGAGACAAAGTGGAAGTATGCAGCAAAGAACAAGGGTTTGTGGGATCGTACTACGAAGCCACAATTGTTTCATGTCTTGAGAATGGAAAATATGTTGTTCGTTACAAGAATCTTCTAGAAGATGACAATTCTAAACCTCTCAAAGAGACAATTTTCCCAAAAGAGCTTCGTCGATTACCGCCACATGTCCGAAATCTCCCCGAGTTTCGGCTAAACCAAAAAGTTGATGTATTTGATAACGATGGTTGGTGGTTAAGGAAAATCATTAGTGAGAAGATCCTCTCACGAAAGAGGTATTACTATATGGTATATTTCTTTACTACTCATGAAGTGATTTACTACCCTTGTAATCGAATAAGGGTTCATGAGTGGTTTCATCGAGAGTGGATCTTGGAAGCTTAATTCATATCATGATGATGATCATCATGATATTAAGGCTCTCTTTTTCTTTTTTCATATATTGATATGGAATTAGGATATATGTGGTCTATAAGATTGATTACATTAATTACATTTAAAATTGGTACAATGGCCCTTTTTTCATGTATTTTCAATTGGTAATTGCCAGTATATAAATGTCTTTACTTTTGTTTTGTTAATTGTGTGTTCTTTTCTCCAATTAATTTTTGTATGAATCTCTCTCTCTTACTTTTTTACTATGTCAAGCTATGTGGTGGGAAATTTAAAGGCACCACTAAAAATTTAAAATTTAAATTATACAATAAGCTATAGCTACTATGTAATTTGAATTACTTAAATTACTTACAATGGGCAACTATGCCTCTTTGGAAAAGATGGATTAGTTTTAGGGTTTAGAGAAGTTTTAGGTTTAAGCTCGTATAGTGGCCAAATGACCTACATTGTCTATTATCTAATCGATTATTGGTTATAGACGAAACAAATCAAAATTTAGCCAAATCATCAATGATAAGTCATAATCGATATAATATCATACACAAAATTAAACAAACGAGGTTTGACATAAAATATTCAATTATAACAAGACACGTATACCATTATTATTGAATGATATACCATATATCATCATGCAACTTTATAACAATAGAATCACTTCCCTCAAAATCTTATATAATAATTATCACTTTTTCTCCGTAACTTGATTGGAATCGCAAACAACAAGAGTAAGAATGATAATTAAGTTTATGATTTTTTTTAGTTACACCGCATAAATTTCTAGTTTCACCCCAAATTAAAAAAAAAAAAAAATCTTAGTTTCTTTTCAAATTTTCAAGCATTTTTGTTAATTTATCTTCCAATTTTCTCTTCCTCTCTTTTTTTTTTCTTGCTTTCTCATATTCTACTTCTTTTGTCTTCCTTTTCCTCTCTTTTTTTATATTTCTTTGTCTTTCTCTCCTCTCATTTACCAATTCAAGCCTATTTTCTCTTGGCCCTTTTTTTTCTCCATTTTTCCTTCATGATTTCTGGCTTCCATTTTTTCCAATGTATTAGAGGAATATGTACATTGAGTTTACGTACATCAACCCGAAAATAATTCATCAAAATTATGGGCGTAAACTAAGTTTATGTATAAATTAAAAATGTGAGTTATAAAAGTTATATGAATTTAGTTATCATATTAAAAAAATGAATACAAAAAAGTTCACATAAGCTTGTTATTGTCTCCTAGTTTCCGTGGAGCTTTCAAGATAATACCAAAAAACTGAACTTGTTGCTTACAAATTTGACTTTCACTGTGAGTTCAAGATTCACCATGTTCTCCATTTTTTGTGCTTAATAAAAAGGAATTAAGGTGTTGTCAATGTTCAACTAAGGATCCATTTTGGTAGAAGACTAGTTTTACTAGTGAAGTCTATCTTTTTGTTTTGGAGTCAATTCCTTGTTAATAGATTCATTATATTAGGTAAAATGCTCCCTCTTTCTGAAATTCGATTATTAGTATCATCAACTTGAACTTATTAAAAAAATTAGTTATAGACAATTAAATTTTTTATATTTAATGTGATTTTCTTTTAATCCTCTGAGTTTTAGAAAAATGAAGTTCTAATAAAATTGAAATGAACTTTGTCAATTGTATCCATTTCTTCCATAAATTGTTGAAGAATTCTTCTGTTGAAACATCCGGGTAGAACCTTGACCGCTATCATATGATTCTATTGTATTTTTCTATATATATAATATGCACATCCCAAAAGATTAAGAATCAGCATCACTAAACCAAAACCTGCATTAATTATGTAAGTATTCAATTGGATCACAAATCTTGGGAAGATACTATCAAATGGAAACGATTAACGATTTTGTAACATAAACCAACAAATAATATAATAGAAGATGAAATAAAAAATTGAACCTAAGATTATCCGAGTTCCAGGGTCCTCTGGGATTAACATTGGATAATAGATAAAAAAAAAATCAAAATACTAAATGAGTTGTGAGAAACAAATTGAATGAATGAAACGTATTTGAATTCAATTCTAAAATTACTATGAAGCCTTAAGCATGTGTAGCAATAATGTGGAATACTCTAAGTTACGTCCTTTTTGATAGTGTGTAAAATATTTCATATGTCAATTTTAAATAAATGTACAAAACTTTGACTTTTTTACTTTTCAAAATAATAAATTTAAAGTTGACTTATATTTATTATCAATTTTTTTTAAATCAAAGGGTTCTTATAATTTAAAACGGAACGAGTACAATACAATAAAACCTTCGTGAAGTTATGGAAGCTTATGGCTTTTTTTTTGTTACTTACGAAAATGGAAGCTTAAGGCTTTGATGGTTCAAACACGTTTGTGTTTGTTTGTTTATTTTTTTTAAGTTAAAATAAAATCGTATAATATTGTTAAAAACTTATACACAACTATTAATAAAAAACAAGTTTTTATTATTTTATTGCAATTAATTTGACAATAAAATTAAAATGAAAATCCTAAGGCCGGCTGTCTTTGCATATTTTAAAACAAGAGTGCTATATGAGGGTCTTTTTTTTCAATACCCTCTTTTTGAAAAAAAAAACACTAAAATACTCCCATTTGAAAAAAAATATATCAAAATGTCCATTTTTTTAAAAATCAAGTGGGAAGTCGCCATTTAGAACTCGGGCTTCCTTAAGGAAGTCGCCATTCCAAATGACGACTTGTAAGTAAAGAAAAAAAAATGGGACATTTTGGTATATTTTTTTCAAATGGGGGTATTTTTGTGTTTTTTTTTTAAAAAAAGAGGGTATTAAAAAAAAAACCGCTATATGACACCACATGCCATATGTCCAATTTGTATGAAGGTATATTTTTAATGTTATCATCATTCATCGGTTAACTACAACATCCAATATACGAACATAGTAAAATTGGATAAAAAAGTGGTGGTCCATATACTTAATATATTAGGTTTTTGATAGAGATGTATGTTAAAATTTCTTGTGGTCCTAGAATAGTTGACCCGTTGTTGCTTCCACACGCAATTTGAAACTCATCAATAAGTAGTATTAGAGTCTTAATTTAGCTAAGTGGAAGAGCATAAGTGAGATACTAGTGTGGATCACGTCTAGTAACGTAGATGACTAACATTTAAGGGAGAGATTGTTAGAATTCACGTGTGAGTAGTTATACATCGACTATGAAGAAAAGAAATGTTAAATATAAGAGTGGGAATCCATATACCTAGCTAATGTCTTAAGGTTTTGGTGGAGATGCGTTGTCAAAGTCTCTTGTGGTCTTGGAGCATATGGCTCGTTGTTGCTATGGGGCTCTCCAGACTCCCCAACAAATGGTATCAAAGTCATGATTCAATTTGGTGGAGGAGCGAGAGTAGATCCTAGTGTTGGATCCTTGTGTTGAAAGTCTTCTTGGTGGTGCGCTTAGGAGACAAGTCTTGTTGGTAATAACAGTGGTGCAAGTATATATATATATATAGGATGTGGAGACTCACATTCGAGAGGAAAATTCTTTGATTCAAGTGTGAGTGGTTAAGTATCACATCGACTAGAAACGTGGTAAATGTTGGATATAAAAGTGGTGATTCATATACTTATTGCCTTCATCGATAGAGATGTGTTGTCAAAATCTCATGTGGTATTAGAGTATTTGATTCGTTGTTTCTCTTGCATTCTCTCGACTCTCCAACATTTAGTTCTATTCAATCTTATTTGTTTATTATTTATATATTTTATAGAGACTATATATGGAAATTAAAAATATATTTATTATGAAATTTTATAAAGACTAAAGTTAAACGGATATTATACTTTGTAGAGGCAAAAAATATTAGATTATTTGAAAATAACATTTCACATTCTAATTATTTAGACGAAACAATAATTTAAGTAATTGAAACTGTTTTCCATCCAAAATACCATATCTATAGAATTTGGTTCTATTATGTATTGAATTTTTATTTGCCTTGACAATTTTGTGTAACTAACATTTTTATAATGTAAAAAAACTATTATTATTATTTAAGGTTTTTGAACTTTAAGAAATTTCTACTTTACTTTGTAGTGTTTTTTCCATATATATCATCTATATTTGCACACGTGAAAAATTGTTAATTTCAATATTTTTAATGTTATTATGAACATTATTTTTAACATACTATCATTTACGAACGAATGTTATAATAAACCATAAGGCACACAATATCATTTAGTGCATTATTAGATTGATTGTGAGATTTACATAATTACAATGAGCATATAAAATCGACAATGTCAAAAAATACATAAGTTTATAAATCTAATGTATAAAAACTAATATAAACTATATAAAATAAAGAAAATATTATAGTTAAATATATAACTTTAATTAACAATAAAGAAATACATAACTATGTAACAAATATATTATTAGAAGGAACACTTCAATGAAACCAAAAAGCTTGAATAAACTAATTTCACATTTAAAAAATAATAAAGACAAGAATTGCATTTCTAAAGTTAAAAAATCTAATGAATAGTCTCATACTTCAATATAATAATGTACATGATTATATTAGTCAACAATGTTTTACATTTTAGTTTGTACTAAACAAAACCTTGTATATATATAATTATTCAAAAATATATTTATTTTTAGACACATAAACGTAATTATACTTGATTCAATATTCATAACCATCAAGTATAAGAAAATATGACATATATTTGACTTAATTCCATGTGATAAAAAATATTTTTATTGGTAAAATGATTCGAGGGCGAGACAAAGGGACATGGATATGTCATGACAATTTTTTTTTAAAGAATTTCTAATACAAATGTATATGATTTGTTACCTGGTAAAAAAACAATTGATTCATATTAATTATGTTTGGTCTCCACACAAAATATTGTGGTTGGTTATGTTGATTCATATTGTATGTGATTCTCTCTCTCTAACTTTAGTTAGTTCAATAGACTCTTGGTCATTGTTAGACCAGATTGTAATAGTCAGAAACACCACCATAATTTGTGCTAACTAGTAAAAAATAAAAGCATGAAACGCAATATTTTTTATATATGAAAAGAGACTCAACAAATAACTTAAACAATTAGGAGTGAATGATAAGATGTAAATACAAATGAAGTAAACTTCCATTTAAATAAATATAATTTTGTAGATAGTGTCCCGTGAACGTATTAATCTCGTGGACCATATGGGTGTTTGAGAGTTTTGTATATTTAGAATAGCTCAATTTTACATTCCAATTGGAACAAGAAATAGGATGGAAAAATGCATGGATGAGCATGCGCATTGTTTATCCCATTCATACTTCCAAAAAACTTAAAGTTTAAGGCTCCAACAACTACTACATTTAATAATTTTTTTACATTTAGTGAATTCATAATGAATTAAAGTAAAAAGAATGATTTAAATTATAAAAAATTGAAACTCAACTCACAATTAAAAACTTAAATTAAAAATTCAAAAATTCAAAATTCAAAACTCAAAATTAAAATTGTTTTTAGGTTTTAAAAATTTCATAACATAAAACATAAATTCACTTCAAACATGACCTTAAGTATGCTACCTCGCCGTAGCTATTATCACAACATTTATCTATGAGTATTGAATGGTGATGGTACTTATGTCTTGTATCACCATTAGCAAAATCCAAGAGAACACCCCACTTGATCCCTATATCGTATCTTATGATGCAATGATCTCTGCATGGAAAACCTCTTATTCTCTTTTATTCACATATCAACCGATTATTACTAGTATCTCTCTCTCTC
Organism: Cicer arietinum; assembly: GCF_000331145.2. Classification (NCBI taxonomy): domain Eukaryota; kingdom Viridiplantae; phylum Streptophyta; class Magnoliopsida; order Fabales; family Fabaceae; genus Cicer; species Cicer arietinum. The sequence continues at coordinate 11,166,745 of NC_021160.2, read as the reverse complement.
TATCTCTCTCTCTAACTTTAGTTGGATGTGCAAAATAGTTTGTTGGTCATTGTTAGACCAGATTGTAATAGTCATAAGCACCATCATAGCTTGTGCTAACTAGTAATAAAAAAAACCATGAAACGTAATATTTTTTATATGTAAAGACACTCAACAAATAAATTAAACAATTAGGAATGAATGATAAGATGCAAATACAAATGAAGTAAACTTTCATTTAAATAGACATGATTTTGTAGGTAGTGTCTCGTAAATGTATTAACCTGATGGACCATGTAGATGTTTGAGAGTTTTGTATATTTAGAATAGCTTAATTTTACATTCCAATTGGAACAAGAAATAAGACGGACAAAAAGCATTCGTGAGAATGTTCCATGTTTATCCTATTCATACTTCCAAAAGACTTAAAGTTTAAGGCTAACAACTACTATATTTAATAATTTTTTTTATAATTGGTGAATTCATAACAAAACAAAGTAAAAAGAATGATTTAAATTATAAAAATTTGAAACTCAACGCACAATTAAAAACTGTAATTGAAATTTTAAAACTTAAAAACTCAAAATTATATTTTTTTAAGTTTTAAAAATTTCATAACATAAAACATAAATTCACTCCAAACAAGAACTTAAGTATGCTATCTTTAGATGGTTGTGCACAATAGAGTGTTGGTCATTGTTAGACCAGATTATAATAGTTATAAGCATCACCATAGCTTGTGCTAACTAGTAATAAAAAAAAAAAGCATGAAACACAACATTTTATATATGTAAAGAGACTGAACAAATAACTTAAACAATTAGAAATAAATGATAAGGGGTAAATACAAATGAATTAAACTTTCATTTAAATAGACATAATTTTGTAGGGAGTGTCTCGTGAAACTATTAACCTCATAGACCATGTGGGTGTTTGAGAGTTTTGTATATTTAGAATAGCCCAAATTTACATTCCAATTGGAACAAGAACTAAGATGAAAAAAATCATGGTGAATTCATCAACTTAAAGTTTAAGGCTCCATCAACTACTATATTTAATAATTTTTTTATATTTGGTGAATTCATAACGAAACAATGTAATAAGAATGATTTAAAATATAAAAAAAATGAAAACTCAACTCACAATTAAAAACTAAAATTTAAAATTCAAAACTTTAAAACTCAAAATTAAAATTGTTTTTAGATTTTAAAAATTTCATAATATAAAACATAAATTCACTCCAAACATAACCTTAAGTATGCTATATTGCCATAGCTATTATCGCAATATTTATCTATGAGTATTGAATGGTGATGATACTCATGTCTTGTATCACCATTAGTAAAAGTCAAGAGAACACTCCACTTATCCTTATATCGTATCTTTTGATACAATGATCTCTGCATGGAAATCATTTTCTTCTCTTTCATTCACCGATCAACCGATTATTACTAGTATGCCTCTCTCTCTCTCCTCTCTCTCTCTCTCTCTCACACACACACTCTCTCTAACTTTAGTTGGTTGTGCAAAATAGATTGTTGGTCATTATTAGACCAGATTTTAATAGTCATAAGCACCACCAAAGCTTGTGCAAACTAGTAGTAAAAAAAAGCATGAAACGCAATATTTTTTATATGTAAAGAGACTCGACTTTGGTGAATTCATAATGAAACAAACTAAAAAGAATGATTTAAATTATAAAAAATTGAAACTCAACTCACAATTAAAAACTATAATTGAATATTCAAAACTTAAAAACTCAAAACTAGAATTGTTTTTAGGTTTTAAAAATTTCATAACATAAAACATAAATTCAAAACATGACCTTAATTATGCTACATCGTCGTAGCTATTATGGCAACATTTAACTATTGATTATTGAATGGTGAGGGTACTCATATCTTGTATCACCATTTGCAAAAGTCAAGAGAACACTTCACTTGATCTCTATATTGTATCTTTTGATACAATGATCTCTGAATGGAAATCCTCTTCTTCTCTTTTATTTACCGATCAACCGATTATTATCAGTATGCCTTTATCTCTCTTTCTTTCTCTCTCTAAATTTAGTTGGTTGTGTACAATAGACTATTGGTCATTGTTAGATAAAATTGTAACAGTCATAAGCACCATCATAGCTTGTGCTAACTAGTAGTATAAAAAAAATATGAAATGCAATATTTTTTATATATAAAGAGACTCAACAAATAACTTAAAAAAATTAGGAATGTATGATAATGTGCAAATACAAATGAAGTAAACTTCCATTTAAATAGACATGATTTTGCATGTAGTGTCTCGTGAAGGTATTAACCTCATGGACCATGTGGGTGTTTGAGAGTTTTGTATATTTAGAATAGCTCAATTTTACATTCCAATTGAAACAAGAAATAAGATGAAATAAAACATGGATGAGCATGGGCCATGTTTATCCCATTCATACTTCCAAAAGACTTAAAGTTTAAGGTTCCAACAACTACTACATGTAATAATATTTTTTATATTTGGTGAATTCATAATGAAACAAAGTAAAAAAAATGATTTAAATTATAAAAAATTGAAACTCAACTCAAAATTAAAAACTAAAATTGAATATTCAAAACTTAAAAACTCAAAACTAAAATTGTTTTTAGGTTTTAAAAATTTCACAACATATAACATAAATTTACTTCAAACATGACCTTAAGTAAGCTACCTCGTCGTAGCTATTATCGCAGCATTTATCTATGAGTATTGAATGGTGATGGTACTCATGTTTTATATCACCATTAGCAAAAGCCAAGAGAAGACTCTACTTGATCCCTATATCGTATCTTTTCATACAATGTTCTCTACATGGAAATCTTTTTCTCTTTCTCTCTCTCTAACTTTAGTTGGTTGTGAACATTAGACTCTTTGTCATTGTTAGACTAGATTGTAGTAGTCATAAACACCACCATTGCTTGTACTAACTAGTAATAAAAAAAGCAAGAAAAGCAATATTTTTTATATATAAAGAGACTCAACAAATAACTTAAACAATAAGGAATAAATGATAAGATGCAAATACAAATGAATTAAGCTTTCATTTAAATAGACATAATTTTATAGGTAGTGTCTCGTGAAGTTATTAACCTCATGGACCATGTGGGTGTTTGAGAGTTTTGTATATTTAGCATAGCTCAATTTTACATTCTAATTGGAACAAGAAATAAGATGAAAAAAAAGCATGGATGAGCATGTTCCTTGTCTATCCCAATCATACTTCCAAAAGACTTAAAGTTTAAGGCTCTAACAACTACTACATGTAATAATATTTTTTATAGGCTAAATAACACATCCTCAATATAATGTAATTTCATTAAATTCATAACTTAAATCTTTAAACAGACTCATATTTTCATCTCTAACAACATCAAATAAAGAATGACAAATCTATTATATATATTTAAAACAGACTCCCGATGCCACATCATCATATTTTGCCACATCATTCTATTTTGCCACTTCAACATATTTCATCTACATCAGTCAAAAAGCTGATGTGTACCTCATGACAGTACCCCTCCTCTTTCAACAACTTCTCATCTTCCTTCCACAATTTCTTTAATACCTCCAAAATCTATTTAATAATATTATTTTATAATAAATTTATAAATTATAAATCATTTTACAATTATTTATAATAAACTTATAAATTATTTTACAATTTGATAATAATATATAATTTATATTATTATCAAATTATTTTATAAGTTATTTTATAATAAATTTATAAATTATTTTGTAGTATTATTAGTCATTTACCAGTTGTAATAGTTTATATTATTAATCATTAAATTCAATGAAAAAAAACCACATAATCACTCATAAATATCGACATAAATGCTATTTATCTAATCTCTTTACAATTATATATTATTAATCATTAAATTCAATGAAAAAAACCACATAATCACTCATAAATATCGACATAAATGCTATTTATCTAATCCTCCTTACCATTATATGATTCCACTTATGGTGAGTAATGATTTTATACGTTTCTAATTCAATTACTCATTAATGTCAATCCATTTAAAATTACTTTCA
>NC_021160.2:11161580-11162620 GCF_000331145.2 Cicer arietinum | reverse complement strand
CAATATAACTATAATTCAATTGCACAAATAATTAGTTAAAACTTTTAAATACCTAAAATTGATTTAAAGTATAAGCAAATCTTTAATCTTTAATAAAATAAATTTCAAACTCTTGATGAAATATATTCAATAATTTTTTTTACAACAACTTCTCATGCTCGCAATTAAAACATCATACTAATAAAACAAATAAATTTAGACTACGCTTACAATATAATCAACATTAACATTTTTTTAAAATAAAAAATATTAAATAGTCAATTATATTTTTAAATTTTTACATCTTATTTTTTGGTTTGTATTTTACATTTTATGTCATCAAATAAATAGAAATACCATTATATGTTGAAAAATAAATTGATAATCGAGGTACAATGAGTCAAACAATTATCATATTAATTTTACAAAATATTTTAAAAAATTAAATTAGATGATTGTGATAAACATGATTTTCCCTCATTTTAATTTTCTTAATCATATTCAAAAATAAATTATTATTATAAGATAACTATATTTGTAATACATAAAATATTACTTATAAAACTTATAAAATTATTTTACAATTATTTATAATAAATTTATAATTTAAAAATTATTTTACAATTTGATAATAATTTATAATTTATATTATTATCAAATTATTTTATAATAAATTTATAAATTATTTTATAATATTATTAGTCATTTAACAATGATAATAATTTATATTATTAGTCATTAAATTCAATTGAACAAAACCACCTAATCACTCATAATCGACATAAATACTATTTATGAGGAGTAATGATTTGATACGTTAAAAATTCAATTACTCATTAATGTTAATTCATTTATAGTTACTTTTAATTTATTTCAATCTATTTTTTTAGTAATATTTTATAAAATAAAAATATATAGTCTATTTGACAGAAAATACACAAATTATCATTATATGTTCTACAATATAATTCAATATTTACATTTTTTTAAAATAAAAAATATTAAATAGTCAATTATATTTTTAAATTTTTACATCTTATTGTTTGGTTTGTATTTTACAT
>NC_021160.2:11079607-11161077 GCF_000331145.2 Cicer arietinum | reverse complement strand
TTGATGAAATATATTCAATAATTTTTTTTTTATAACAACTTCTCATGCTCGCAATTAAAACATCATACTAAATAAAACAAATAAATTTAGCTATGCTACAATATAATTCAACATTAATATTTTTTACATCTTATTTTTGGGTTTGTATTTTACATTTTATTTCATCAAATAACTACAAGTACTATTATATATTGAAAAATAAATTAATAATTAAAGTACAATGAGTCAAACAATTATCCTATATAACAAGTTATCATACGAATTTTACAAAATATTTAAAAAATTAAATTAGATGATTGTGATAAGCATGATTTTCCTTCATTTTAATTTTCCTAATCATATTCAATTATTATAAATCAATAAAGTAATATTATAAGATAACTATATTTATAATACATAAAATATTACTTATAAAACTTATAAAATTAATTAATTAATATCCGCGCAGCGCGCAGGCGATAATCTAGTATGAGTTTATTTGAAGATTTGAGTTACGAATTTGATTAAATTTGTTTTATATTACAAAATATAATTAATTTTATGGATTTTGTTTGAAAATTTTGATGAATTTTTGAATTTTGGTAAAAAAAAAGGATAACATTGTTGACTTTTTAAAACATAAAAGATCAAATTATCACTTAAAATTAAAATAAATGACCGAATCGGGAGAAAAAAAAAGATAAAAGACTAAAATGTTAACTGAAATTAAGTTAAGGGATCACAAGTGGTATTTAGCCTTTTTTATATTTGGTGAATTCATAATGACACAAAGTAAAAAGAATTATTTGAATTATAAAAAATTGAAACTCAACTCACAATTAAAAAATGATTATGAATATTCAAAACATAAAATCTGAAAACTAAAATTGTTTTTAGGTTTTAAAAATTTCATAACATAAAACATAAATTCACTCCAAACATGACCTTAAGTAGGTTACCTCGTCGTACCTATTAACGCAACTTTTATCTATGGATATTGAATGGTGATGGTACTCATGTCTTATATCACCATTAGCAAAAGCTAAGAGAACACTCCACTTGATCGCTATATCGTATCTTTTGTTACAATGATCTCTACATGGAAATCTTTTTCTTGTGTTTTATTCACCAATCAAACGATTTTTACTAGTATCTCTCTCTCTATCTCTCTCTCTAACTTTAGTTGGTAGTGCACAATAGACTGTTGGTCATTGTTAGACAAGATTGTAATAGTCATAAGAACCACCAGATCTTGTGCTAACTAGTTATAAAAAAAACATGAAACACAATATTTTTTATATGTAAAGAGACTCAACAAATAACTTAAATAATAAAGAATAAATGATAAGATCCAAATACAAACGAATTAAACTTTCAGTTAAATTGACATAATTTTATAGGTAGTGTCTCGTGAAAGTATTTACCTCATGGACAATGTGGGTGTTTCAGAGTTTTGTATATTTAGCATAGCGCAATTTTACCTTCCAATTGGAATAAGAAATAGGAATAAAAAAAGCATGGATGAGCATGTGTCATGTTTATCCCATTCATATATCCAAAAGAATTAAAGTTTAAGGCTCCAACAACAACTACATGTAATAATATTTTTTATATTTGGTGAATTCATAATGAAACAAAATAAAAAAGAATTATTTAAATTATAAAAAATTGAAACTCAACTCACAATTAAAAACTGAATATGAATATTCAAAACATAAAAACTCAAAATTAAAATTGTTTTTAGGTTTTAAAAATTTCTTAAACATAAAACATAAATTCACTCTAAACATGACCTTAAGTATGATATATCGCCGTAGCTATTATCGTACCATTTAACTATGATTATTGAATGGTGAGAGTACTCATATCTTGTATCACCATTAACAAAAGCGAAGAGAACACTCCACTTGATCCCTATATCGTATCTTTTGATACAATGATCTTTGTATGAAAATCATCTTCTTCTCTTTTATTCACCGATCAACCGATTATTACAAGTATGTCTCTATCTCTCTTTCTTTCTCTCTCTAACTTTAGTTGGTTGTGTACAATAGACTATTAGTCATTGTTAGACCAAATTGTAATAGGCATAAGCACCTCCATAGCTTGTGCTAACTAGTAGTAAAAAAAAACATAAAATGCAATATTTTTTTATATGTAAAGTGACTCAATAAATAACTTAAACTATTAGGAATAAATGATAATATGCAAATACAAATGAAGTAAACTATCATTTAAATAGACATAATTTTGCATGTAGTGTCTCGTGAATGTATTAACATCATGGGCCATGTGAGTGTTTGAGAGTTTTGTATATTTAGAATAACTAAATTTTACATTCCAATTGGAACAAGAAATAGGATGAAAAAAAGCATTGATGAGCATGTGCCATGTTTATCTCATTCATACTTCCAAAAGACTTAAAGTTTAAAGCTCCAACAACTACAACATGTAATAATATTTTTTTATATTTGGTGAATTCGTAATGAAACAAAGTTAAAAGAATTATTTGAATTATAAAAAATTAAAACTCAACTCACAATTAAAAAAAGAAATTGAAAATTCAAAACTTAAAAAACTCAAAACTAAAATTGTTTTTAGGTTTTAAAAATTTCATAACATAAAACATAAATTCACTCCAAACATGACCTTAAGTAAGCTACCTCGTTGTAGCTATTATCGCAACATTTTCTATGAGTATTGAATGGTGATGGTACTCATGTCTTATATTACCATTATCAAAAGTTAACAGAATACTCCACTTGATCCTTATATTGTATCTTTCGATAAAATAATCTCTGCATGGAAATCCTCTTCTTATCTTTTATTCACCAATCAACCGATATTTTACTAGTATCTCTTTGTTTGTCTATCTCTCTCTCTCTAACTATAGTTAGTTGTGCACAATAGACTGTTGGTGATTGTTAGACTAGATTGTAATAGTTGTAAGCCCACCAGAGCTTGTGTTAACTAGTAATAAAAAAAAAAAGCACGAAATGCAATATTTTATGTATGTAAAGAGACTCAACAAATAACTTTAACAATAAGGAATAAATGACAAGATGTAAATACAAATGAAGTAATGTTTTATTTAAATAGACATGATTTTTTAGGTAGTGTCTTGTGACGGTATTAACCTCATGGACCGTGTTGGTGTTTGAGAGTTTTGTATATTTAGCATAGCTCAAATTTACATTCCAATTATAACAAGAAATAAGATGAAAAAAAGTATGGATGAGCATGTTTCTTGTTTATCCCATTCATACTTCCAAAAGACTTAAAGTTTAAGGCTCCAACAACTACTACATTTAATAATATTTTTTATATTTGGTGAATTCATAAAGAGACAAAGTAAAAAGAATGATATAAATTATTAAAAATTGAAACTCAACTCACAAATAAAAACTGAAATTGAAAATTCAAAACTTAAAAACTCAAAATTAAAATTATTTTTAGGTTTTAAAAATTTCATAACATAAAACATAAATTCACTCCAAACATGACCTTAAGTATGCTACATTGTCGTAGCTACTATCACAATATCTAACTATGATTATTGAATGGTGAGGGTACTCAAATATTGTATCACCATCAGCAAAAGCCAAGAGAACACTCTACTTGATCCCTATATCGTATCTTTTGATATAATAATCTCTGTATGGAAATCCTCTTCTCTTTTATTCACTGATCAACCGATTATTACTAGTCATAAGAACCACCATAGCTTATGCTAACTAGTAGTAAAAAAAAACATGAAATGCATTATTTTTTATATGTAAAGAGACTCAACAAATAACTTAAAAAATTAGGAATGAATGATAATATGCAAATACAAATGAAGTAAACTTCCATTTAAATAGACATAATTCTGCATGTAGTGTCTCGTGAAGGTATTAACCTCATGGACCATGTGGGTGTTTGAAAGTTTTTTATATTTAGAATAGCTCAATTTTACATTCCATTTTGAACAAGAAATAGGATGAAATAAAACATGGATGAACATGTGCCATGTTTATCCCAATCACACTTCTAAAAGACTTAAAGTTTAAGGCTCCAACAGCTACTACATGTAATAATATTTTTTATATTTGGTGAATTCATAATGAAATAAAGTAAAAAGATTGATTTAAATTATAAAAAATTGAAACTCAACTCACAATTAAAAACTGAATATAAATATTCAAAACATAAAAACTCAACTAAAATTGTTTTTAGGTTTTAAAAATTTCATAACATAAAACATAAATTCACTCAAAACATGACCTTAAGTATGCTACACCGCCGTAGCTAGTATCGCAACATTCAACTATAATTATTGATTGGCGAGGGTACTCATATCTTGTATAAACATTTGCAAAAGCTAAGAGAACACTCCACTTGATCCATATATCGTATCTTTTGATACAATGATCTCTGTATGGAAATCCTCTTCTTCTCTATTATTCACCGATCAACCGATTATTACAAGTATGCCTCTATCTCTCTTTCTTTCTCTCTCAAACTTTAGTTGGTTGTTTACAATAGACTATTGGTCATTGTTAGAACAAATTGTAACAGTTATAAGCACCAGCATAACTTGTGCTAATTAGTAGTAAAAAAATCATAAAATGCAATATTTTTTATATGTAAAGAGACTCAACAAACAACTTAAAAAATTAGGAATGAATGATAATATGCAAATACAAATGAAGTAAACTTCCATTTAAATAGACATAATTTTGCATGTAGTGTCTCTTGAAGGTATTAACCTCATGGACCATGTGGGTGTTTGAGAGTTTTATATATTTAGAATTGCTCAATTTTACATTCCAATTGAAACAAGAAATAGGATGAAAAAAAGTATGGATGAGCATGTGTCATGTTTAACCCATTCATACTTCCAAAAGACTTAAAGTTTAAGGCTCCAACAACTATTACATGTAATAATATTTTTTATATTTGGTGAATTCATAATGAAACCAAATAAAAAGAATGATTTAAATTATAAAAAATTGAAACTCAACTCACAATTAAAAACTAAAATTGAATATTCAAAACTTAAAAACTCAAAACTAAAATTGTTTTTAGGTTTTAAAAATTTGATAACATAAAACATAAATTCACTCCAAACATGACCTTAAGTAAGCTACCTCGTCGTAGCTATTATCGCAGCATTTATCTATGAGTATTGAGTGGTGATGGTACTCATGTCTTATATCACCATTAGCAAAAGTTAAGAGAACACTTCACTTGATCCCTATATCGTATCTTTTGATACAATGATCTCTTCATGAAAATCCTTTTCTTCTGTTTTATTCACGAATCAATCGATTTTTACTTGTATATATATATATATATATATATATATATATATATAACTTTATCTCTCTCTCTAACTTTAGTGGATTGTGCATAATAGAATGTCGGTCATTGTTAGATCAGATTGTAATAGTCATAAGAACCACCAGATCTTGTGCTAACTATTAATAAAAAAAAAAGCATGAAACACAATATTTTTTATATGTAAAGAGACCCAACAAATAACTTAAACAATAAGGAATAAATGATAAGATGCAAATACAAATGAAGTAATCTTTTATTTAAATAAATATGATTTTGTAGGTAGTGTCTTGTGAAGGTATTAACCTCATGGACAATGTGGGTGTTTGAGATGAAATAAGATGAAAAAAAGCATGAATGAGCATGTTCCTTGTTTATCCCATTCAAACTTCCAAAAGACTTAAAGTTTAAGGCTCCAACAACTGCTACATTTAATAATATTTTTTATATTTGGTGAATTCATAATGAAACAAAGTAAAAGGAATGATTTAAATTATTAAAAATTGAAACTCAACTCACAATTAAAAACTGAAATTGAAAATTCAAAACTTAAAAATTCAAAACTTAAAAATTCAAAATTAAAATTGTTTTGAGGTTTTAAAAATTTCATAACATAAAACATAAATTCACTCCAAATATGACCTTAAGTATGCTACATTGCCGTAGCTATTGTCGCAATATTTAACTATAATTATTGAATGGTGAGGGTACTCATATCTTGTATCACCATTAGCAACAGTCAAGAAAACACTTCACTTGATCCCTATTGATATATGATCTTGAACAACAATTGACAATAGAAAAACAATATTATTGAAGTATTTGTGAACTAAGAGTAGTGTATCACATATATGTGGCATAGATCTTGATATGTGTATGTAGTCGAACTTGCATTGTGGTGATTTGAAGATATTGGATGATTTGTATTTTTTGGTATGAGTTATTGAAATGAAAGTATTGATGAGTAATTATAGTTTTTTAAGTGTATTGATGAGTCATTGAGTGATAAGTTAAAGCTTTTTGATTTATTCATGCAAAATATATTTAAATGTGGAATTGATTTATTCAAGCTTTTTGATTTCATTGAAGTGGTTCTTCTAATAATATAATTGTTAAATAGTTATGTATTTCTTTATTGTTAAAGTTATACATTTAGCTATAATATTTCTTTATTTTATATAATTTATATTAGTTTTGAAACATTATATTTATGAGTCAATAATTCATCAATACACTTAAAGGTTTTAATTATTCATCAAGACTTTCAATTCAATAACTCATACAAAAAAAAAAAAATCAAATATTTTCAAACTACATACACACATCAAGATCTATCTTTTGTTTTTCAACCACTATCTTGCACATTCTCTGTTTAAGCAATGATAATGAAATTATGAAATGCAATCAAACTATACCTTTTTGTGTGACACATTCTCAGTTCACATATTTCAATAATATTGTTTCTCTATTGTCAATTATTGTTTAAGATCATATATATAATTATTATTGCATAGGAGATGAGTATTTTCTCTATGATGTTGAATGCGTCTCTCATAGCATTTTTTTTATAATTAAAAAAACATAAATAATAATCGAAACAAAAAAATAATAAATATTTGGAAATGAATAACTTCTAACTATTTCACTGTTTACTCAATATTTTATATGTCTTAAACATTCACAAACATTTCTTGCCTATAAACTCTTAAAGTTTCTTGACCGTGTCAAATAATTATTTAACAATAACATTTCACATTCTAGTTTTTTAGACGAAACAGTAGTTGAAGTAATTGAAACTGTTCTCCATCCAAAATATCATATCTATAGAATTTGATTACATTATATATTGAATTTTTATTTGACTTGACAATTTTGTGTAACTAACATTTTTATTATGTAAAAAAGTATTATTATTATTTAAGATTTTTAAACCTTAAGAAATTTTTATTTTGCTTTGTAGTGTTTTTTTTCCATATATGTTGTCTATATTTACACACGTAAAGAATTGTTTCAATATTTTGAATGTTAATTATTATGAACATTGTTTTTAACAAACTATCATTCACGAATAAATATTATAATAAACCATAAGGCACACAATATCATTTAGTGCATGCTTAGATTGACAGTGAGATTGACAGAATTACAATTAACATATAAAATTAAAAATGTCAAAAAATGCATAAATTTATAAATCTAATCTTTCAAAACTAATATAAACTATATAAAATGAAGAAAATATTATAGTTAATTGTACAACTTTAACAATAAAGAAATGCATAACTATGTAACAAATATATTATTAGAAGGAACACTTTAATAAAATCAAAAACTTGAATAAACTAATTTCACATCTAAAAAATATTAAAGACAATAGTTTCATCTCTAAAGTTGTAAAATCTTATGAATAGTATCATATTTCAATATACTTTGCATGAATTATATTAGTCAATATAGTTTTACATTTTCCTATATCCTAAACCAAACCTAGCATATATATAATTATTCAAAAATATATGTATCTTTAGACACATAAACGTTTGAGGATTTTCTACTTATTTAAAATAAAAATAACATTACTTTTAAATTATACATTATTATAATTACTATTATTATTATTTTATATTCACTAATATATCAAATTATACCGTACAATGTGTGGATTAACATCTAATTATTTAATAATAAAAATTTGTCAGACGCTTGATTAAATATTCATAACCATCAAACATAAGAAAATCTGACATATATTTGACTTAATCCCATGTGATAACAAATATTTTTATTAGTCAAATGATTCAAGGGTGAAACAGAGACATGGATATGTCATGACAATTTTTTTTTAAAAATTCTAATACAAATGTTATGTGATTTGTTACCTGGTAAAAAACAATTGTTTCATATTAATTATGTTGGTCTCCACACAAAATTTTGTGATTGGTTATTTTGAAAAAAGAACCAATTGATTTATGTTGATTATGTTGGTCGATCTTCTTATAAAATTTAGTCATATTATTACTTTAATAGTCTAAAAAGAAATATCACTTTCACAAAATATTTTTTAAAAAAGTGTCTTTTCAATTTTTAAATGGATAATTAAATTTTCCAACTTTGCTCTCAAGTCTCAATAACTTTTTGGAGGTCAATTACATGTGTTTTAGGGCGAAATGGATCCTCTCCATCTTTTCCTTATGTTTTATTTTTTTTATTTTTATATATTTTTAAATCTCCATCTTTAAATCGCATTTACCATTTTATTTCATTTGTTTCTCTCCTTTATAATAGATAGTGGAAATTGTAATAGAATATTGGAAGTTTATTTTCTTTAGTGTTTGTTTGTTAAAGTTTTTGTAAAAATTCTTTTTTTTTAAAAAATTCATCATTTTTCAAAGTCTTCATATGTTACAATTTTTATTTTATTTTTTTATAATTGAACTGTTTTAAAAAAAAATGATTTTCATTATGTGAGATAAACACAAAATGATTTTTATTTGTTTTTAAATCTCTAAAAAAATAATCTTTAAATTATTGAATACCAAAAACAATCTATTTTAATAATTTGTATGTGTTTAGTTATTAATTGCATGGCACACAAAATAAGAATCGTCAATCTCTTTCCAAAATCACATAGGCTTATCCTTGCCAAACTCTTTCCATAAATGACAACTAAATGTGTGTTGTCAATTGAAAGAGAGATGAAGAGAGGCACAAATGAAGTTAATAAAGACTCGAATTGAAAAGAGTAGAAACTTGTATATGTTTTAAGATTGCATATGAAGAGGGTGAACACTATAATATTCTTTGGGTTTTTAGAGAGTTGAAGAGGAAGAAGATAAAGTCGACTATGTCTTGTAATGCCATCATTTTAGTCACAAGAATAGGACCCTCGATTGTAGACAAAGGTAGATGCATATAATGAATTGTGTGATCACCCTTTGCAAGTTTTCAGTGAAGATATGCAAAATACTGTGAAAATAGGCATAAGTAATTAACTTATATGTGAAAAACTTATCATGCATAATTAAGTGAAAATATATATTCTTATTGGTTTGTAAAATAAGTTATAACTAATAGTAAAAAAAGCACGAAACACAACATTTTTTATATGTAAAGAGACTCATGCAATTAGCATAAATGATAAGGTGTAATTATAAATGAAGTGAACTTTCATTTAAATAGACATAATTTTGTTGGTAGTGTCTCGTGAAATTATTAACCTCGTGAACCATGTGGGTTTTTGGGAGTTTGTATAAGTAGAATAACTCTATTTTACACCTTAATTGGAATAAGAAATAGGATGAAAAAATGCAAAGTATGATGAAGTAGACTTTGTGTGATTATGGTTTTGTTTAATTTTAGCAAAGTGTCGATTGTTGCACATATCATATTTCACTATCTATTGCCTTATTCAAAGTTTGTAGTTTATTTCATATGCATTCAATCAAATTTAGTATTACTTCAAATGAGTCATTTTCTATCATAAGTTAATATATTCATTCATTCCCCTACATTGCAGTATAGGCGAAGATATTTTATTTGATATTTGTGTTTTCATTTCTTATGAGAGAAATAACATAATTATTATATATGTACTTTTTTCAACCACAATTCATTGCAAAATAAAAATAGAATAAATATATGAATGAATTAAGCATACCTTCAACTTAACATGAATTAGAGAATTGTTTAGTGGCATCTCAAACACTAAAAAATGGACTATATAACTTGAATGTGTGATTGGACTCAAACTTTTTCACTTGAATTCATACAAGTTAAATTAGCAGAAATTTTTTGTCTAATTCAAAATAACTAAATAAGAGGGATTTAATCAAATAAATTTTGTTGAATTTAATCAAAGAGTTAATTTAAATTTTAATTATCCACAATGCTATGTTTTTTAATTATTAAAACTAAAGTTTTACAAAGGCTTGAGCAAACAATTGTCCAAATTCTAGACAATCTACATCCGAGTCCTAGACTTCATCAAACTGATAAGATTATATGATCCTTTAGATTTTTTTTCTTATTTTTTGTTGATAACTTTCATCGGTATATGTACACTACGCCTTTGTCTTTAAAAACTTTAGTGGCTTACAAATTTTCTAGTAGTTATTTTTTTTCTCTCCTCGGGGACTTTCTTAATTAATGGTGTTGATATTCTCTAATTAATCAAAAATTATGACCCGTGCAACGTGCGGGTGTAGATATATATTTGTGTACGTGTAATTACCAACTATCGTTCAACTATTACATTCAACTACTATCATTAAAATTATTTATAAATAAATTATAATTTTATAATATTTAAATTATTTTAAAATAATTAAAAAAATTTATTTTTTTAGTTTGTAATTGTTATTATGTACCAATTTTTTTATATTTGATGAATTTATAAAGAAACGAGATAAAAATAATGATTTAATTCAAAAATAAAAAATTTGAAACACAACTCATAATTGATAACCGAAATTGAAAATTCAAAACTTGAATACTCAAAATTGAAATTGATTTTAGTTTTTGAAAATTTCATAACACAAAATCGATATTCACCCCCAAAAAGGGCCTTAAGTAAGATGATATTCACCCCCAAAAAGGGCCTTAAGTAAGATAATTATGATCTCAATGTTTATGTATAAGTATTGAATGGTGATGGTACTCATGTCTTGTATCACCATTAGCAAAAGCCAATAAAAAACTCCATTCTGCATTGTCAAAAGACTTTTCATATTCAAATCTCTGCATGAAACAACTATAAATTTTATAGAGTTTAAATTCTCTTATAGGTCCTCACATAATCGAAGAATGCTCTATATTTACAACCGATAAGTTTTCTCTCTCATGTTTGAAGCATGAGAAGCTACAATAACCTTATGAACAAGCATTATGTTCTTTTATCTACGGAGTGTTGATTAATTACACTTTGAAGTATGACTATAATAATTAATGGAGTAAAGTCTATAATGATATAGTTAAAAATAGTAATACACTTACATGCAACTTGACTTCACTCACAAAGGCCTTAGCACGTGGCACTTCCTCGGTAAGAGGTTGGTTTGTTTTGGTTGCAAATATTAAAAGGTGGATTCAAAAAAGTCGTCGGAATATCATTGTCTTCTATAATTCGACAATGATGGTTGGAAGAAAATATTATTATCATTCGACAATGATTTTTTGAATTTATACGGAATTGTAATTTCATCCCTCCACAAAACACAAATAAGACATAAAAAGATAAAATATTTCTTTGGTTCATGAAAAACTAAAAATACTATGTTGTTGCCACAATAATCGAAGGATTACAACTGATGAAAATAGCTCCAGTTTGGCTAAACAAAGTTTTATTTTTAAGAGATGTGAATTTTTTTTGTATCACACCCAAGAAAGTTGAGGTATTGCATGAATTACACTGTTAATCATGGATTTCATATAAGCATGGATGAGCATGTGTCATGTTTATCCCATACTTTCTTCCTCAAATAAAACAATCAATAAATTTTATTTAATTATAATTTTTAATTTAATTCCAAAAACTTACTAGTGCTAATAATGTATGTTTTCTTACAAAAAGCAGTTTATAAATCATATTCCCGACGTCATATATCAGAGTAGGACTTCTTTTAAACTTGAACTTCAAGACTTATTAACTTGTAATAATTGCGATTTCGCAAACACAGAGCCAAATTAGTCAAACACAAACAACAAAAGAGGAGAGTTTCGATATCATGTTGACAATATAATATAAGTAAAAAAAAACACATAAATAATCATAATAAAACTGTATCATAACACATCATGGTATGTCAAAATGTTCAAGGAAATAATATTAGATTACAACGTCAAAATCACTCAACAAAAATAAATATCTCATTATAACACCAAATCATCAGGGAAATCTATTATATATATTTAAAACAGACTCCGCTGCCATCTCATCATAGTTCTTCTACGTATGCACATATTTCCCACATTAGCCAAAAAAACTGATGTGTATGTCTTGAGAGTTTGCTCTTCTTCTATTTCTCCTCTTCCTTCCACAATTTCTTTTTCTATATTCTAATTTTTTTAATCATCTTCCGCTTCTGCTCCCAACCCTCCTCCCCTCTCTCCCCGGACCAACCCATATCTGCCCTCTAAAGTCTCTCTGCATTTTGAGAGTAGAGCATGCAAAGTCGCGCAATGAATCTTAGAAACATTGCCTCTGATCTCTAAAAATCTATACAAATGAGAATCCTGATTCCTAACTCTTTTGAGTAATCTCAATTGATGGATATGGTTAGGACTGAAGAACCGCGGTCTGATGTATGTCATTTCTTTTTTAAAAAATCCTTTAATTATAGTTGATTTCATTCTTGAGTTAAATTTATATTATATATGCTATATATGATATGGTTCAATGTTGATCTTTTAGAAACCTGTCAACTATTCATTCACTCATAAAAATTGATTTCCTTAATTTGTTGTTTCAATTAAAACAGGAATTTGATGAAAAAATGTCATGAAAGATATTTGGACCGCGGTCTGTTTCTGCCTTGTCTTCCTCGACCGTCTCGCTGATTCATAATTCAAAATCATCTTCTTCGACGTGTGAAATCTTACTTAGATTATTATCAAATTGTATACATAAAACAAACCTTCAAATTTTATTATGCATTTTTTTATAAGTTTTTTTATAACATTATTATGCATTTCTTATTACTTTCAATTTACGTCAATCAATTATATAAGTAATATTTTACGTTACCAATCCTTATTTCACCTTCATACACAATTACGTTCCTCCGCGGTAATTATTCGAAATCGTAAAATCTGATCGATTATTATCAAATTGTATGCATTTTTTTATAAATTATTTTATAATATTATTAGTCATTTACCTAGATTATTATCAAATTGAATACATAAAACAAACCTCCAAATCTATTTTGTTGTCATCTTATTATGCATTTTTTTTTATAAATTTTTTTATAACATTATTATGCATTCCTTATTAATTTCAATTAATGTCAATCAATTATACGAATAATATTTTACGTTACCAATGCTCATTTCACCTTCATACACAATTAAGTCCATCCGTGGTAACTTTTCGAAATCGTGAAATCTGATCAATTATTATTAAATTGTATGCATTTTTTTTTATAAATTATTTTATAATATTATTAGTCATTTTTCATTAATTTCAATTAATGTCAATCAATTATATGAGCAATATTTTACGATATCAATCTTCATTTAACGTCCACACACAATTATTCCATGATTTCATACCTTGAAAATTCAATTACTAATTCAATTCTCATTACATTTTTCTATAATATTTCTATAATGCACTTTTTTATTATAAGTAATATTTTACCCTATCATTACACTTATGAGTATCAATCTTAGTTTCATGCACAATTATTTCACTTTTGGGTATGATTTCATACATTAAAAATTCAATTACTCATTTCACCTCCATACACAATTATGTCCCTCGTTAAATTCAATGGGAAAAAATCACATAATGACTCATAAATATCGGCATAAATGCTCTTTATATAATTCTTTGTATTATCTCAATATGGTAATTATCTCAATATGGTAATTATCTCAATATGGTAACAATAATAAATTGATATAAATCAAGACCAGCTCGATTCAAAGAAAGTGGCGACCGTCTCGCCGAGTCTCGATTCGACGACTCTAAGGTAACTCTTCGAAAACGTTCATACACAATTATTCAAATGATTTCATTCGTTGAAAATTCAATTACTCATTACATTTTTCTATAATATTTTTATAATTTTTATTTTTTATTTTGAGTAATATTTTACACTATCAATTACATTTACCAATTACACTTAGTAATATATTACATTATCAATCCTCCTTTCATGAAAATTATATTATTCCACATATTATCAATCAACAATTATATTATTTCACATAGGATGAGTAATGATTTTCTACGTTGAAAATTCAATTACTCATTAAAATCAATAGAAAAAAAACACCAAATCACTCATAAGTATGTCATAAATGTTATTTATTAAATTATTTGTATTATCTCAACATGGTAACCATAATAAACCAAGTATCTCTCCAAAGAAAGTGACAACTTAAAATTCAATTACTCGTTATATATTTTTATAATTTTTTTTTTATTTTGAGTAATATTTTACACTATCAATTACACTTAGTAATATATTACATTATTAATCTTCCTTTCATTAACAATTATAATATTCTATTTGTGGTGAGTAATGATTTTCTATGTTGAAAATTCAATTACTCATTAAAATCAATGGAAAAAAACCACCAAATTACTCATAAATATGTCAAAAATGTTCTTTATCAAATTATTTGTATTATCTCATCAACATGGTAACCATAATAAATTGCATAAATAAGGTATCTCTCCAAAGAAAGTGACAACCTCCTTCCCGTCCCGTCCTTCCACATTAACTCTTCGAAATCGTGAAATCTTACCTACATTATTATCAAATTTAATACATAAAACAAACATTCAAATCTATTTTGTTGTCACCTTATTATATTTATAATTACTTTCAATTTATGTCAATGTAACATTATAATGCATTTATAATATTTTACGTTATCAATCCATTTCATTTCAATTTATGTCAATCAATTACTTTCAATTTATTTGTCAATATATTTAAATACATCGAAACTAAATTAATGCATATAAAATGGAAATCTATATACCTTTAAGGACATGGATTCATATTTATATATACTTCTATACCCCAAAATTTCAATGTCTACCATCCATATGAGTAAGCTACAAATAATTTATTCATAATAACATCAAGAAACCAAACTCATAATAACATATTTTAAGAAACCAAGCAAGCCATAACATTTCATACTCGTATAATTTTATAAACAATTTTTTTATTTTTAATATTTTTAATAAAAATATCAAATAATTTTGAGAATAAATAAATTAAATAATTATATAATATTATTAATATTATCATTTTATAAAATAAAAATATGTATTCTATTTGACAGAAAATACACAAATTTATTAAAAATAATGATAAAATACGAATATATTAAAAATTATTAAAAAAGTTACTTCCAATTATTAAAATACATAAATTTATTTAAAATTATAATATATATGAATATATTAAAAAATATAATGAACAAAAGTTTATTATACATGTATTCTAAAAAAAGAAGCTAACACTAAACTTTTATCAATTAAATTATATATTTTTAGTTGAATGCTATTTTTTATTTTAATTTTCCTTATTATAATGATAATTTGAATGTTAAAAAATAAATGAAAAATTAAGTATTGCATAAAATTAAATTATTTTTCAATAGAACTTATTTTTGGTACATATCAACATAACTATAATTCAATTGCACAAACAATTAGGTAAAACTTTTAAATACCTAAAATTATATTTAAAGTATATGTAAATATTTAATAAAATAAGTTTCAAACTCTTGATGAAATATATTCAATAAAAAAAATTATTTACAACAACTTCTCATGATCGCAATTAAAACATCATACTAATAAAACAAATAAATTTAGACTACGATACAATATAATTCAACATTGACATTCTTTAAAATAAAAAAAATATTAAATAGTCAATCATATTTTTAAATTTTTACATCTTATTTGTGGGTTTGTATGTTACATTTTATTTCATCAAATAAATACAAGTACCATTATATGTTGAAAAACAAATTGACAATCAAAGTACAAGGAGTCAAACAAGTATCCTATATAATAAGTTATCATACGAATTTTATAAAATATTTTAAAAATTAAATTAGATGATTGTGATAAACATGATTTTCTCTCATTTTAATTTTCCTAATTATACTCAATTATTACAAATCAATAGAGTAATAATATAAGATAACTATATTTATAATACATAAAATAGTACTTATAAAATTAATTAATTAATATCCGGGCAACGCGTGGGCCATAATCTAGTTATTATTAGTTTCAAAACAAATTAATCAAAACAAAACAATCGCAAGACAATGCAACGCTAGCTTAGACTTTATACTTCTTCACAATCTAATACCATTCAAATTTTGAAGTATTTAGTCTTGAGGTTTGATACCATGTCATCACACAAGTGGACAGACAACTCAAATTATCCATTTTCTCATAGATCCTTTCATGTTTGGGTATGCGGTACAAACCCCAACAAACCTACCGATTTCGTTTTCTGGTTTTATATGAAAACTATACACTTATCATTATAGGTAGAGGCTAATTCGATTTAGTACTCATAATTATAGGAGTTTCACTTTGAAGACTAGATTCAGTTACCATAGAAGAGCTAGAGACAGAACCATTACTATTAATCTTTGATGTTGGCACTTGAAGAGCAGGGAAAATTCCATGAATCATATGTTGAAAAGGATTCGAAGGTTTTGGAATTTCAACTAAACCTTCCAACATTTTCACCACAACACTCATTGTTGGTCTTGATTCTGGCCTATACTGAACACATGACAAAGTTACCTTAACCATTATCTCTACAATCTCTTTATTTTCTTCCTCTATCTCACATAATGCTACCAACTCTTCCATTCTTTCAGCATCAAATTTTTCCAAACCCACATTGGAAGCCATTCTTGGCTATCTAACATCATGCAAATATATTTGTATATTTTAAAATAAAATTAAAAAAACAGTTTAACTGGTAAAAATATTTTGTGTTCTTGTTTTTAATATGAATGTAAATTTTACTTGTTAACAATTGAAGTAAATAATTATCTATATTTTTATACACAACGAAAATGTTAAGAAATTGTTCTTTTAACTTCTACAAATGCATTTTCATCAACAAATAATTTATTTTATCTCTAACAATAATTTATTTCAAAAATCTATATAAAATTAACATACATTTTAAAAATTAAAAATTAAAAATATTTTCACACGAAAAGATGGTTTTGAAATTGTAAATATTAAATAGGATTAAATACAATCTAACAAAACTTCATTTTCATATATTTTGGAGCAAGTTGTAAGTTGGTCCGTGACGTGACTTCCAAAAGACAAATGAAGTACATGATGCTCTCATAATTGAAAGAGTTTTATTGAATTTTAATTTGAAAGGTTCATAATTGAAAAAGTTATTGATGTCCGTTTAAACAGATGTTAATATGTGGAGTTTTAAACAATTTCGATGTATTAATGTTTTAGTAGACAACTTATTAGAACATGCCACATTAATTCTTGTCGTAGAAAATGAGAAAATTGTCTCCCAATTTCAAAGGAACTTACACGTTAATACAAAAGACTGAACTTGTTGCTTATAAATTAGATTTTCCTGAGTTCAAGAATCACCATATTCTCCATTTTGGTGCTAAAAAAGGAATTAAGGTGTTGACGTGTTGTTAATGTTCAGCTAAGGATCTATTTTGTTGGAAGACGGTTATACTAGTGAAGTCTTCCTTTTTGTATCGGAGTCAATTACTTGTTAGATTTTTTTATATAATAATAAATATGTGAGAGTGACTTAAAATTACTTCCTTTCTCCGGTTCTAGTTATAAATAGAATTGAGTAATTGAATGCACTAATAATTTTTTTTTTAAGGACCAAATAAATTATATTGATATAGATATTCTAAACATAAATTGTGTCAAAAATATAAAATATAGAATGTTTATAAACAAGACATCATTTTCAAAAAAAAAAGTTTTATTATAACTTATATGACTCCTAAAAATTTGAATATAACATCGTGATCCAAAGCACTTTTCGAAAGAGCAAACTAAATATTCCACGACTTCAAAATAGTTCCTCACACAAAACTGGTCATAGGGCAATCAAAGAACACATGTTGTGCTTCTTAATTTAGCAACCCCACACAAAACCTTGAGTTCGCATTCAAAAATCCTCGCTTCAATAAGTTGTCCTTTGTGAGTAAACGATTGTGAGAGACCGGCCACACACAAGGAGATACCTTTAGAGGGATCAATTTTTTCCAAATAACTTCATATATATGATGAATGTGTTTCACCTTCAACATTCGACACCAACTTCGTGTGCACCTCTTTAGCCATGTATTTATTGTTGTGACCTTTGGATCACATCCAACATCTTACATCTCTCTATCCCTAAGTCCTTCAAGCAATACACCTTATAACTCATTAAGATTTTTGGGTTATTTGTCATATAAAGTATTGGTATTAAGAAAGAACGTATTGCAAGATATTGATAGAGATAGGTTATAACTTGTAAACTAGATGGTAAGCCAAAATTAATATGTTGCAACTTAAAAAATAGTTTCTCCCATCAACAAATTCAATTGAGACTGTCAATGAAATAGACAGCTAATATCCTTTAAAATCTCATGAGGGTATAAAACACAGAATTTGTCCATAATACAAAAAAAAAAAAAAAAAAAAAAAAAAAAAGCTATATGTATGATTAAATTGGTAATGCAATTTTTGTCAATAGCTTGATTTTTCCAAAAAAAAAAAAAAAAAAAAAAAAAAAAGAAACAAACTTTTATCAGAATCTTAACCTTAACTGAGCAAAAGCAATAATGCATTTAAGTGAGACAAAATTTGCATCAGCGGTAACAAACAAAGTTTCACTAAAATACCTAGAAATCCAGATAGACCAAGTGGCAATGAAATAGTTGTCAACAATATCAGAGATATAAAAATTTGGCATGAAAATAATATACAATGTAACAATGCTCATATCCACACTCTTAAACTGTTAGAAACAAGGAGTGAACAGAAGTATTATTTCGATATAAAGAAAGTTGAGTTTTAGAAACATAATGCATCTAGTCTAACTACAACCTTCTTATCATAATCATCACAACCAATAAAAGATTCAAAAAAGAAAACCTAGCGTTCTATCTGTATAGTTACGTGACTGATGTTATGAACCCTCTTGATGTAGTCTATAACCTTGTCCAGCATCACGTCGGCATCTGCTTCGGGATTGATTTTAACATGACAAGCTAGCAATACCTTCCCCACTGTAATGGCCCATATGTGCAGTTCATGAACAGCTACTACTTCTTCCATCTCCAACAGCCCCTTTTGAAGCTGAGTAGCGTCTATCTCGCGCGGTGTGCTCTCCATCAGGACTTCCAAAATATTTCTCAGCATGTTGATAGTTGTGGCCAAAACAATTACAGAAAAAATTAGAGTGCAAATCAAATCAACTATTTTCCATTCAGGCTTATACCATATGATTGCTCCTCCAATCATTACCCCAACACTCTGGATAGAGTCGCCAAGTACATGGAGATAAGCGCCATGTACATTTATGTTCCGTTTCTTTTTCTCGGATCTGCCATTTGATTCAGTGAGAAGTGGTTGAGTAACCACTTTGTGGTCATGATGATGAGCGTGATCTTCATGAGAATGCTTTTCATCATGATGATGGTGAGTGTGATCGTCGTGACTGTGATGATGCTCATCTTTTGTATGCTTTACATCGTGATGATGGGTAGAAACGGAAAGTCCATGGCTGTGGCCATGATGATCATGTCCGTGGCCGTGATCATGGCCGTGGCCGTGACTGTGACCGTGATCATGACCCAATACCAAAGCCATAATGATGTTAACCAGAAGACCAAATGCAGCAACTATGAACATTAAAAAACCATCCACATTTTGAGGACCTGCAATGAGTCTAGCAATGGCTTCATATACCAAAATCCCAGCAAGCAACCATATTAATTGCATGGAAACCAAAGCGCCAAGAATCTCTATTCTAAAAAATCCAAACGATTGGCGAGGATTCGGTTCCCATCCCCCAGCCCATATAGAAAACAATGAGATGGCAAATGCTGCAACGTCGGAAAGCAAATGTGCTGCGTCAGTCAATATTGCGAGACTGTTAGCCTTAATACCACCAACTACCTCAACGGCCATGAAAATAACGCAAAGGGTCACGGCTATCAAAAGCTTTCGCATGGAAGTCGATCTTTCTTCAGAATCCTTCAAGATGGATCCAGCATCTGAGAACTCACATGTTGCTTCCCCACAAATTTTCTTTCCTACATCAGGAAGATCTCCACTGATTTCAATTATTTGCGGATGGCGACCACTTTGTGCTTCCATCTGCAATATATTAATGAAAATGCAACATTTCTTGAGTTAGTGATAAACCAGACAACAGAAGCATACACTTCCAAGCATTAAATGGAAACAAGGAAATATTAAATAAGCCATCAATAACTTTGTACAGTATATCTTTTACAAATTCATCCCAAGATACACTGCTCCAGAAGTAGAATAAGTAATCAAAAGAAAAATGAAAGAAAGAAAAAAAAAAAAAAAAAAAAAGGAGCAGTTGCATCAACCATTTTCCAACTAAACATCTAAGACCAACATTAGTTGTTACGATTTTATAAAACATTTTGAGCTCTTGAAGAGATATTTTTAACATATGGCTAACACAGTCCTCGTGAAGAGATATTTTAAGATCAAATAGCAAACAAATTAAATGGATGGATGTCAGCAAATTTCCAATAAATGGTTTAACGTTTCACCGTTTGATAGACATAAAAATCATTAATAAGTAATAACATTTTCAAAATATCCAACCATAGGCAATCATTTGAGAAATTTGACCACAAAATCAGAGTCAAATAAATCCATTTCATATGACTGAATAGAATGATCTTTTTTCAGTTAAAAGTGTCAGACAAACTCGTGTGAAGAGTCAATTGAATAAACTTCAGCACAGCTATACTGATGTAGTTGAAAACTGAAAGCAACAGCAAAATAAGTAGACCTTGAGGACTGGTTTAAACAAGATATATTGCAACTACTACCAACAAGGGACAGGAATATGGAAAAGATAGAGAAAACAAACATAACAAGAATAAACAGAATGAAATCATCAGCCAACAGCTGTGAATTTTCTTTTGCAATATGAAAAGGAAAGCCAATTATATATTCATTTGCATCAAATAGATACTAAGGTCTCTATGCTCAGCTATATGAAACAAACATCAAAAGTGCTATTGAAGTACTTAGCAAATGACTAGGACTATGGAACCATAAGCCATAAATGAAATTACTACTTGAAAAATAAATGTTAAGAATAGCTCAGAAAATATTGTGACTAATAATCAATCAAATCAGAAAGCATCTAGTTGCAACTTCAGTCCCAGCTCAAATACTTAAAAAGTAATAGCTTTGTTATGTAATAACCCTATAAGGGTGAAGTTATGTATAAACAAATGAAATTGTTAATAGGTACCAAAAAGCAAAAACAAAAGGGACAACACTGAATTACTGTTACATTGAGTACGAAAATCAGGATTTGCTCACAGTGTGATAGCAATTCCGTGATTACAAAAGAAAGCTTAAATGCAATAGAAGAAAGTAAACTAGGCAGTTAGAAGCCTAGGGTCTCCCAAGACCAAATGAATATTTCCCTGCCAACCTTCTCAGTCTCTTTCCATCTTTTTATTGTTAGCTCACTCACACTTTTAGTGCCTCGGAGACACCTCAGCACACCCACACACCCCACTACCTCAGCAGTAATTTATTTTCTCCTCTCTCCCTTTCTTGGTTTTGATTTCCTACTCCCGACCTCTTCTTCCTTCTTTCATAGACATTAGCGGTTCTATGATCATTGAGGGTCATAGGTCTATCTGTTGCAGCTAAGAGACTTGGTTAATGGATTAGTAATGTATTTGTTTGTGTTAGGGAAATAGTTGGACAGACCCTCGAAACTCTGCCATTGTTCAGTAATCAAAGCAAATTCTTCCCTTATCAGACACCCTCAGCGACCTCCTAATGCCAAAAGTCCCCAATTCTCTTAAATTACCAAAAACTCCCCTCCTCTCCTCTCTTCAATTAGTTATATACATTGGGATGTCTAGCCAGTTTCCAACTAACTAACCAAATTGGATAACAAACTTGCTCAACTAACAGAAATTGATAAAATTATAAAATATTTAAACTAGTGGCTTGGTTGCTGGAACAGAATGATCACTATGATTTACTAACTAGTTTATGCAAGGTAATGCTAATGCAAGATTACCACAATTTTTCAAAATTGCAGCACAATACTCTCAGTAAGAATGACTAATTTACAAGAACAAACATGGCAAAACAGATTTAAAACCCAGGTATAAAGAGTTCCTTTACAAAATAATTCTGTAAAACAAAACAACTTATAACTAGCAACTAAAGAGCAAAATTATACATTAGCTTTCCAGTTTCCAAAATTAAGAACTCAAAATGGGGTAAAACTTTAATCAAATTATAATCTGAGTTTCTGACAAAAATTCAGTGATATTTTAATAGTAATTGACAAGCTCCAACAAAAGACTCACATTTGTACTACAAGAAAGAGCATATGAACAAGTTATAAACAAACGTTCCTTTTTCAAAACATTATTCACAAAAGCAATGAACAAAGTACATTACCGTTATACCGACAAGGTCCCCGATTCACAATGCGTCAATACACTTCAAAGTTCAAATCAACACATATCTCAAAACTATAAAAGCACAACAAAGCAAATAGAGGATGAAAACTCTAAAACATATAAATCAAAAAAATTCAACATTATCAAGATAAGGAATATCAAAGGGGAAAAGTAACAAAACAATTGACTTGTTAGAAATTCTTGAAGAACAAAAGAAAATAACATAATCAACTCTGTGAATAATCAAACAACCACATTAAACCTATCCTCCAAAAAAATCCCCCAACACCACATAGAAACAAAATGCCCTCAATGATTACATATAAAATATACATAAATGATGCAAGCATCTGAATTATTCAATTCAAATGATTATTCAATTCAAATCTCATGTATTCACATTAAATAGAATAGAAGCTGCTAGGATCATGAAAAAGAATGATAAAAAAAAGTTACGACAGAAAACAACAATTATACAAACACCTTAACGTCAAACACAAAACTACAAAAAGATTTAATAAAAAAATGTATTAAGAAATACGTATTCAATCTTATAATGCAAAAAAAAAAAAAAAAACTAGTATCAAATTCAAGGGTGCGAGTAGAAAGAGAGAGGATAATGTTTAGGAACACACTTTTGAAAAAAAGTGATAATCTTTTTCTTCTTCGTTGCTTCTGATGCTGAATCCTTCTTTCTGCTTTTAACTCCTTATTAGTTCTATTTACTATTTTATTTTTGGTGTTTAATTTGGATTTATATGATTGAGAGTGGCGAATATAGTGTATCGTATGTAATATGTGGCCCTCGGGATTAAATGCTCATGGATTCGGAATCAGGACAACCATATATATCTATGATATACGATATATGCAGTTATTTTTTATCCAAAAAAAAAAATGAAATGTACTTATTCGAATTTGGATTTCATGGAATTGTTTTTACCTGCATTTATTGTAGTCATGATGATCTTACTATTTAGATTGGATCGGATCGGATTGTCCAATAGATCAGATTTTTTATCTTTTATTTTATAATTTCATAATGAATTTAAATATGTATAATCAATTATTATCCATGTCAATTGTGCGAATGTAGGGGTTGCCGACTGTAGTCGGATCCATCTTTATTCACATAACGGTGGAAATAAGTTTGCCAATCAATATGATCCATCTTTAACCAATTTTTTATATAAGTTGGATAGACTTTTTAAAAAGTTATTTAATTAAGAATATCAGATTTTTCTACCCATTAAAAAATAATTTGAGAGATCAACTTATTAAATTAAATATTAAAAAAATTATTTTATTATATAAAAATTTATTTATAGATGTAATTCACTCACCAATTAAGTGAGGTAAATTTTCGTAAAAAATACACTCAACATATTTTTAAATTAACGTTTAAGATTTATCAGAATTTAAAAATAATTAAATCAAAATTTAAAATTGACATATAATAAAAAATAAGTCTTACTCAAACTTAATATTTGAAAAATAAATCAGATTTAGAGTTTATAAAACTTAATTCGGTATAACGTAATTCACCTCTATTCACATTCATTTCAATCTTTAATGTTTTTCATTTTTGTTTTATGAATAGATAAAATTTCAGTTTTAATTTATGAAATGAAAATATTTTAAAAATAGAAGTAAACTAATTGGTTGAACGATTGAATCGGAAATGGTTCAATTTCTTCATAGATTTGATCATAATTATATTGATCCGAGTTGAATAAAGTTGAACTTTTATTGGTTCAATCTATTTTTATTTTTGACATATGTTTTATGACTTTTTTTAATGCTTCTTTAATTTTTAATTGTTATCTAATTCAACCGTGATTTAAATCAAATAAGTTGATTGAAACATTGATTATGAATTTTTATGATTAAGATGCATGAATCAACTTTACAGGTTAGATTGGGTAAAAACACTATAGGGCCAATAAGTTGTTATTAAGTATTTTCTTGTCCGGTGTATTTTTAGTAAATTGTACGTCAACATCTTGAAATAATAATAAATTAATCTCTCAAATTAAATAATAACAACTCATTATATTTATTTTATTTTTTTTTTTGTAAAAATTTGAGTTTAAATTTAAATTCTCTATTTTTTAATTTAGTCTTTTTTTAATTTTTTTTGTTGAAATGAAAATTTATTTTATATAGCATGATGAAAAATCTTAAACAAATATAAAATTATTGAATATGTTATTAAAACTTATAGAGATTAATTATATTAAATAAAAGTGCATATTAATTTCTCAATAATCCATCAAATCATTAAATATGTTATTGAAACTTATAAAATCTAAACTTTTAATTTAAACCAAAAAAATTAAAAATTAAAAATATAATAAAACAGAAAGGATTGAGAAAAATTTAGATTAAAAATATCTAAATCCAAAAACTAAATATCAGTAAATATTAAATTGACACATTATTCAAAAAAAAATTACCTTTACCAAAAAGTAAAGAACAAATAATTGGATTACATTTCTATAAATTTATTGCGACTTTCATTGATTTCTATTTTGTAATACAGATCATCAAAATTAATTTTCAAAAAATTTAAATTAATTAACAGTATTTAATTTAGGAAATTTGATTTTTCTTTTTGTCAATTTAAGAAATTAAACTGTGAGACTCTTACAATTTTAAAGATCAAACTAATGATTTTTGTGAACTGACACCCCTTCATTAAACATCAATTACGGCAGACCTAAATTTATAAATAGAAAAAATAAAATAAAAAAGAACAAACAAGAAGAACATAAACCAACGTAGGAAACATTATCTGAACCAATTCTATTCGCCTATTCGGTGAAGTCCTATAGGACCCTTCTAAGAGTAAGATTTGTATTACATCAAAATAATTTATTTGCATTGAGTCAAAATGAGATAATTTTATCTACAAAAGTATTCTCATCACAAAAAATATGAAAAACTCGAGAACTCACTTTGAGATACTAGACAAAGAAATTGACTCCTCTATGAAAATCAATTTATTTCAAATAAGGTCATAAGACGGTGGATAATCGACATTAGAATCCTCTAATAGATAATAATACATTATTTTTTTTATCGAATATTATTTATCGTACGTATTTCGTCAAATTCATCCGTCAACAATATTATCGTGCACAATAATTATTTTTAACAACATAGTAAATTTAAAAACTAAATTATCCTCCCACCGACTTTCCACAGGACCTTGTGGTTCAGCCTCCTTACACCCCACGAAAATAATTGAAATATGATATATAACGAAGACTTTGGAGAAATAAATAAATAAATCTTTCATACAATAAAAGTTGATAATGTAAACAACAAAATTACTCAGATTTTTAATTATATGTGACCATATAAATATTGTTTCAGTATTTTAAAAAATTACATTACCAGACATTATGATAACAAATAATCAAACCTTTATGTAAAACTAATACTATTTCATGAGTATATAGTTATTAGACTTTAATATGTATATACTAACCGCATAAAATAGTTTCATATACATTCATTTATGTTTTGTATTCATATTTAAGAAAATATTATTATGAAATATTTTAATAGTGAGTTTTGGTCCGACGTTTGTGTAAAATTATTAAAAATTGTTCAAACTCATAAATTAAACTTTAGTTATTAACATAAGTAAAACAGAAATATAAATATTCTTGTTAAAATTCTTATTAACACAAAAATAAATTTAGTTTGGTGTTAAGATTGGTAATTTAATACACACAAGGGTTATAAGTGGTTAGATTTAAATGGTTAATAAATATTAATTAAACTTGAATCAATCTTAAATATTTAAGATAATCACTAACTTGAACAATTATTAGTTAAGATTTATTTACCTTATTAATCAAATTTCAGATTATTAGAGTGAACTACTTGTGAAGACAAAAAAAAAAAAAAAAACCTTTGTTTGTGTCTTTCAATGTGAAACTTTAGAAATTATGAAATTCAATTCACTTAGATATGATGTTCAAATTTAAGTTAAGTGATTAGTCTCACATCTATTAAGAATTGAGAAAATATTAAATATATAAAACAAATGATTCATATACATAATGTCTTAAGGTTTTGAGTAGACATGAAGTGTCAAGGTCTTTTAAAAATCGTTTAGTCCATTGTTCCTCCCTGACTCTCCAACAAGTGGTATTAGAGCCATGATTCGGTTTAGTTGGGGAGCAGGAGTGACTCATACTTGAGGGAGAGATCGTTGGAATTCAATTAAAATTCAATTGTGAATAATTAATTTCACATCGACTAAAAATTAAGAAAATTTTATATATATAAAAGAAGTAATCCATATACTAATTACTTTAAGATTTTAGACAAAGAGGTATTTTGTAAATATCTTGTAAGTTTAACACATTGTTACTTTTTATATTTTTTCAAAATTTTTAAGATATATTTTGTTCTCTGAGTCTTTCCTTAATTTGGTGGGAGATGTAATCCCTTTTACTATGTTGATTTTGATTGGTATCACTTTCAAAATAAACTCACAAAATATAATATGAAAATCATATGTAATTATAAGATACAACATTCGATATATTATACTAACAACTTAAATGATCAACTCTTTTGACAAATATTTTCTTTTAAATACTTAATGAAATTTTCTTGAATCTTCTACATCTTTATTCCACTACAAAACTACAAATAATATATTTTAGTTTAAACTTTTCTCCCACATGCCAATACACTTCCAACTTCCAAGTATCACTCAATAATAATTTCTGTCTTGCCACCAAGGCTACTAATAACATCAACATCAACATCAACAAATTCATTACAGCATTTATTCTTGCAGCACTCGTCAATCCCACTTGTCTCAGACAACTCTAAATCATCAATGGATTTGTCCATTTTACCCTCATCACACATTTTAACTTTTT
This sequence comes from Cicer arietinum, assembly GCF_000331145.2. Lineage (NCBI taxonomy): Eukaryota > Viridiplantae > Streptophyta > Magnoliopsida > Fabales > Fabaceae > Cicer > Cicer arietinum. Next base: position 11,133,457 of record NC_021160.2, on the reverse strand, counting down.
CTAAACATAAATCATTGCAAGGCTTCCCAACATGAACTTCAACAAACATATAACTTCCATGATCATTTCCACAAGATTCAATTTTTCTTGCCTTTGTAGTTTCCACATGATCAGTAACATTTTTACAACACCCTTTACCACACTTTTCATCACTAAGAAGTCCTTTTCTCACATCAACATTAACTTCCAAAAAGTTTCCATATTTATTAGACCTTGTTGAAGATTCACTTTCATCTTTTTTATTCTCTTGTAAAATCAACATGCTATTGAGAATCACAAACAAACATGTTCCAACATCAGTCAACACAGCAAGCCAAACCAATGGATATCCTGCAATTGCCAATGCAAGTATGGCACATTTGAATCCAACTGAAATAATGACATTCTCAATGAGCTTTCTAGTTGTTTTTCTTGCTAGACGAATCGCTTCGGGTACTTTTCGGATGTCGTTCGACATGAGAATTGCGTTGCTTGTTTCATTTGCAAGAGCTGAACCTGATATTCCCATTGAGATTCCTATGTCAGCTGTGGCTAATGCAGGTGCATCATTTATGCCATCTCCTATCATGGCTGTTGGCCCTTGTTTTTTCAGATTTTCAATGATTGTTGCTTTTTCATGAGGTAGAAGCTCTGCATGAACAATGTCTATAGCATGGTTTAACTGTAATATGAATAAGTCAGAAATGCAGCATTAATGATCAAAACTGAAAAGGGTGATTTGTAATATTAAATTTGAATTATAATAGAAAGGAACTGCAACCACCCTGCAGTCAACGATGTAGTCACAATTAGCCGAACTCCATAACCAAACCTATGTGTTCTTGTATGCATTTTTCATATTTTTTCTTTTGAAAAACATAATTGTAAGAGAATTGCTGGTTAAATAGACTATAGATTTTCTGTAACCATACCTGACTCTGAACATACATAGCAACCTGAGAGCTATCTCCTGTCAGCATAACTGATCTCACACCCAATAACTTTAGCTCTTCTATTGCCTCTAAAGCACCTGATCTGCAAGCATCAACTAGGCTGAAGACTCCAACTAGAGTTTGTCCACAGTACTGTTTCTTGGCAGAAATCTCATTGCTTTGAAATTGCAATTGGCAATCAACTATAAATATGATAAAATAGTTCAATTATAGTGTTGTGATGTCAATGGCAAACTGCAAAAAATAACAGCTTCTTTAAATTTCGCGGTACTAAAATATTATAGTACCACTATTTGACATTTTATACTAAATCGCATATTGCTGAATCATAGCAATTTATTCAAATTCTACTATTATATATCGTTATAGTTATAGTAGCCATTTAATACCAAAAGTGGATAAACTAACAAATGAAATGATAAAATAATGAAGCAGATATTTAAATCTATACATATAAACATTAGGAAAATCACATATTCAGATATTCTAAAATAGAAAACCTACAACAATTAATAAAGTTTTGAATAAAATCACCTCTTTCAGATTGTGCTCTGATACCAATTCTTCTATTTCCTATATAGATATCCCTCCCATCAATTGTACCAAAAATTCCTTCCCCTGGAAAATTTTGAAAATTCTCCACATTTTCTGGAACTGGTTTGATAGAGTGCAACATTCCATATTCCACTAGTGCAGCTGCCACTGGATGACTTGATTTACTCTCAATACTTGAAATCCTACAAAAGTATTCATTAACTAAGTTAAGTTTTTCTTCAAAGAATTAAAAAGTTGATCTCCATACACATAGCACAAACATTCATAAAATCATTAAAAAAATTGAAATAAAAATAATAAAAATATAGATTTAAAAATCGAATTTTAGGATATTTTTTGTTGAGGAATTTTTATAAAGATGTAAATATGTTTGCAAAAAAATCATTAAAAAGTATACGTTGTCTTTCCAACAGAGACTAAAACTACTTGAAAGATAATTTTGTAGGGGCACAAAAATGTAACTTTTTTACGGAGATTAAAAACGAAAATTTGAAATTTTATATGGAGTAAAAACTTATTTGACCCCTAAATAAAAAATAGTTTAAATATCCATTTCGTTCCTGCAAATATAACATTTTTTTTCTTTTCATCCCTATTAAAAATGTATTTAGTAATATTATTGAAATCGGTCTCCGGAGTTTACATGTAATATTTATTTTAAGTACAACGTAGTTCATATAGGAGAAATTAAAATCAAATATTCTATATATTACAAAGACTAATTCTAACATAAACAAAGTTTGAATATTTTAAGTACAACGTAGTTCATATAGGAGAAATTAAAATCAAATATTCTATATATTACAAAGACCAATTCTAACATAAAGTTTGAAGAGACTAAAACAGAACAAAGACTAAAAGAAACACGTGGTATATTTGCAACGAAGAAGAAAATTTCTTTTACATAGACTACAGAGATAAAAAAATGGTATACATATTTAAAGCATAAAAAACATACCAGTACAATATGGTTTCATTGTCAATGTCATCTGTACCACTAAAATCTGTTACACTAAACTCTCCTCTTGTTATGGTACCTGTTTTATCAAAAGCCACTGTCTTAATCCTAGAAAGTGTTTCAAGATAATCACCACCTTTCAATAGTAATCCACTTATTGCAGCTTTTGTGAGAGCACAAAAGATTGCAACAGGTGTGGAGAGGATAAGAGCACAAGGGCATCCACTTAATAAAACCACAAGTGATAGATGAAACCAAGGCTCAATGTCAGGAACACTTATTGCAGCTGGAACCACAGCAATGCTAGCTGAAATCAATACAACCACTGCAATACAACATAAATATAATGCAAATATTATGTTGAGTGTAAAACAGTTTTACACTGTTGATAAATCACAAAAAATCATATAAGCAGCTTTAGAAGTAATAACAATTTAAGTCAAATGTTTTTAATCTTCTGATAATTATGATTGATTTATTGTAAGATAATGTAGTTCACTAGCATATATATTAATCCAAGGATCAATCTTTGACTGTGAAAGCAATAACTAATGAAAAAAAATTTCTCCACTTCAACAAAAAGAAGAAAGTTGTGTACATGATGATACATACCAGGAATATAGTATTTTGCAAAATTATCTATGAATCTTTGTGCTTGTGATTTTCTGCTAGAAGCCTCTTCAACAAGTCTTGACATTTTTGCCACCACTGTGTCTTTTGCCAACACTATAGTTCTTACACTTATATATCCTAAATGATAAGTACACAAGACAGAGACGTGTGTCTGTCAGATACCGGGACACGCCTAATCAAAAGAGTGTCTGCGCTTCGTAGAAGCTGAATAAGGAGAAAACAAAACAAAAATTTGAAAAACAAGAAAATACTTAACCATTCATATTAATAGTTCCAGCCCAGACAAGTGAATCTGATTCTTTGGTGACAGGGAAGGATTCTCCTGTTAACATTTTTTCATCAACTTCACACTTTCCATCCACCACAACTCCATCAAGAGGAATAGCTTCACCAGCCTTGACTGCAAGGATGGTGTTGATCTTTACCTCATTGACATCGACTCGTTCACCAGTCTCGGCAGCGATGGCCATTTGAGGAGCCATGTTTGTTAAAGATGACATTGCAACCATTGCCTGTGAATGTAAAAGAAGGTATAGACATGAAACTCAAATGTCGGAGTGTTTTCTTGTGTCTTTAAGATAGTGTTGTCGATTGCAGACAACAGAAAATAGTGTTTGTTCAAATTCCGTTATGCTATAGTGTTGTTGTAGTCTCTATTTTACTACATTTTATACTAATAGAGAAACAATAGATATTTGTTAAAATTTCACTGTGCTACAGTGCCTCTATAACCACTATTTGACAACACTTAAAATTTAGAGAGAAACAAGAGTGTACATTAATATGTACACTAAACCTTGTGAGTACATTTATATAGCAAGAAACTAGAGTACATGAAAGGAAAAAAAGTTGGAATTATTCAAGTAGTGAGGGTAAGATAATATAGCATAGTGTCAAGAAGAAAGAGGGAAATAATGAAATCACCAAACCTTGTGAGTTGCTCTTGTCTCAAGCCACTGAGCAATGGAAAACAGAAAGATGATGACTCCACCATCTGTAAAATCTTGTATAGCAATAGTACCACATACTGCAAGATATGAATGATGAAACATAAACAAAACATTCAATCATATTCACACTTCACATATGCAAACACTTTTCTTTATACATCACAATAGTAATATGCAAACTTCTTAAGAAAATCAATAATTGTACTAACTTCTAAAACGAGTTTCAATTACTAAAATACTCTTTTGAATAGTAGTTAGTGGAGATAAATAAGAGTATATTAGTAGAAAAAAGTAATTAATACTTCATTGATAATCTAAATAACAAATAAATATTTTAGATGAGACACATAACATAATATGAGACAGAAAGTGGAACTAAGCTAATAAGTAATTATATAATTCAAATCAAAGTATCACTCATTTGTGGAAAATGCTACCTGCAAATACAACCAAAATGTTGATATTAAGAGTAAGAGCCTTAATTGAAGCTATAGCTCTGAATAGAACTTTAGGGAATCCAATAGCAACAGAACCAAGAGCCAACCATTCCAAAGAAGGATATAGGTACTTCAAAAATGAAAGTACAAGTAACAAGCCACATGCCATTGTAGGAAAGTCTGGCCATTTCTTTTCAATATTATTGGACTCTCCATGGGGTCTATAACTAGCTTCAAGACTTGCATTATTCAGTGCATCAGCTGAAACAATCACAAGATTCTGAGATTCAGATAATGTATATTTCTTTTGTCTTATCTCTCCAGTTTTAGGGGAAAAGGACACTGGTAAATCAGGTTTCGATTGAGAGATAAATAAAGTTTGGCCAAAGATTGTTTCGGCCGTTGTTCGAACTTGGCTATTTGGAAAAGAGATTAAGCAGCATATAACATTAACAATAACAAAGAAATAAGAATAACAATTCTAAAATCTTATAATAAGTAACATAAGATCTTTTAATCCTAAACATATGTAAAAGTATAGATAACATGTAACACTACACATGAAACCAAGAAACAAAGAAAGTTAAAATCAATCACATAAAAGAAAAGTCAACTTCCTTCTCCTAGTAATTTTAGATATTCAAAAATTGATCCCTAAAATATACAAATTCAGGTTGTATATTAAGAGAGAAAAAACATAGAATTATAACCTATTTGTGACTGAGAAATAAAGAGAACATCATGGACCACAGTAACTGTTCTAGTAGGAACAATCACTGAAACATCTTTGACACCATGAAGTGGCTTTAGAATTCTTTCAACCAGTGATGCTTCTGTAGCACAACACATTCCCAACACTTCAAAGTTGCTTCTCTTCATATTCTCATCAACCATTATGTCTCTTATTTCACTCAATTTCAAAAGGAAAAATAAAACAAGACACAGAGCCTCTAAGACTAAAATAAAAATACAATAGTCTAAGTCTATGGTTTAAGACTAATTCACACTTTGTTTTTTCTATTTTATAAAATAAGAAAGTAGTAATGTCTGACTTTGTTGGAGGAAAATGTAGCTGACGTTTTTAATTTTAATAAATTATAAGTCCATTGGATGATTTACTTCGTACTATGATTTATTTAATGTAAAGACATTTCATATTGTTCAATCAATTATATAACCTTGTTGCCTTAAGTATGCATTTAATTTATGTAAAATGCACAAAATTTGATTTTAGTCTTTCTTAAAAAGAATGTTTTATAAAATCTTTGTACAATACAAACGGTTTCGTTTTAGTTTTTAATGTGTTACCCCGTTTTATATTATTTTTATTTTGTTGGCAAAAGAAAAACATGGCATAAATCATGACATCTCTTATCGCACCAAGAAAGTCGTCCTTGAGCTTTGTAATGCACTTGCACTTGCACTTGGACACACTACGCGAAAAATAGGATTTTACGTCACTTTTTTTAATCTATTTACAGTATTTTTTCAAAAAAAAAAAATGATGTGGAATCGAGCGCTGTAAAAGATACAACAGCACTTTAAAAAAAACGCTATAAAACATGTAGATATAACGCGCGCTTGTTATGCACATCTTACAGCGTTTTTTCAACAAAACGCTGTAAAATGCGCGCACATAATATGCATTATTATGCACATTTTACAGCGTTTTTTTGAAAAAGCGCTGTAAAATACACACCCATAATTACCCAATATATGCATTATAGGTGCACATTTCACAGCGATTTCTTGCCCATACGTGATTTTTTGTATGGGTGGGTTGGATTTCTTGCCCTTTCGCGATTTGTCTTACTAATATTCTATATAAAAAAATAGCAATTGTGTAAAAATTTAAAATACTCTACGAATATGAATAATAAAACACAAATGCTAATAAATTAATCACTTACAACAAATGTGGGGTCCGAACGTTTGGATGCAAATGCATTCCATTCATCATTTGATATATAATGTTTATATATTTTTGGAGCTTCAGCATTTGTATTTCCTTCTCTATCTTTTAGATAGAAATTAGAGAGGTGAGATCTAAATCCCTGGTGGATTTTCCCAGCAACTCTCAATACATAACTCTTTCTCCCCTCATCAAGAACAAAAGTATCTACAATGAAAAAAATTATAAGTAAAGTATTTCAATGAAAAAAATTATAAATGACAAAAGAGTGGATAAAAAAAGTTACTTGAATGTCATTCCATAGTATATTTTTGGCATCCTTCAACGCCTTATCTCTCCAATCATCAATCGTAATTGAGATATTTTGTCGAACAACAGCCTCAATGTAACTTACAAACATTGAGCTGTTGGGGTCAATTGGCTGACCACTCTCATTCCAGCCAACCTAATAAACTCATATAGTAAGTACATGCTATTAAAAAAAGATAAAAATACACAACAAACAGAGTATAGTATAGTATAACCTCAAACTTGATGCCATTGCTCCTTGCTTTAATGACTTTTTGCATTATAGTTGCACCACGTTTGACTTCATTTTCATAAGTCTTAGTGGTGCCAACTTCTTCATTTTGACATTCTAAATCTTTGTTTGTATCCATTTAACTACAACAAGTTCAACATGCAGTTTAGTATAACATCAACAAGCTCAACATGCATTATTCTAAATACATATCAGTATCAGTATATCTTAAACAAGCTTAACATGCAGTTTAATGATTACAAAAAAATTAATAACATCAATACCTGAATAATGAGGGTTCGAAGAAAGACGAAATGCGAAGAAAAGAGGGTTCGCAGAAAGCTCGCAAAAAATGGTTCACAGAAATACGGTTTGAAGAAATACGTAATGAGGGTTACGTATTTCAATGAAAATATATTGTGTGCAATGGGAGAGATGATCTTGGATGGAAATAAGGTTTGAAATGAAGGAGATGATCGTGGAAATAAGGTTCGTAATGGACGGGATGATAGGGTTTGCAAAAGAAGAGAAGAACGATGAAGGTTGAGATGATAGTGAAGTTTACGTAATGAAGAGGAAACTGAAGCGGTTACTGTTATATATAAAACTCTTTTACAGCGCTTTTTTATAAGCCTTTTACAGCGCTTTTTTATAAGCCTTTTACAGCGCTTGTTTGAACAGCACTCTAAAAGACGTCTTTATTTAATTTTTTAAAAGGCTCTTTTACAACACTTTTCCCAATAAGCGCTGTAAAAGACCTCCTTGTTTTATTATGTTATATGAATGTTATTTTTACAGCGCTTTTTTATAGCGCTTTTTCAAATAAGCGCTGTAAAAGGTCTCTTTATTTTATTTTTAAAAGGGTCTTTTACAGCGCTTATTTGAACAAGCGCTGTAAAAGTCCTCCTTGTTTTATTATGTTATATGAATGTTTTTTTAAAGCATTTTAGAGCGCTTATTTGAAAAAGCGTTGTAAAAGGCCTCTTTATTTTAATTTTAAAAGGGTCTTTTACAACGCTTATTCAAATAAGCGCTGTAAAAGGCCTCATTGTTTTATTTTTATATTTAAGGCTCTTTTTCAATTCAGTTTCGTTCATGTAAATTACTAATTTATATTCAGTTCAGTTCATGTAAATTACTAGTTTATATTAAATTATATGAACTTAGTATAAAACACTCAAATCAAGCTAAATATAAGCAGAAAATAAATTAATCAGAAAATCAAATACATGGCTGCTTATATAAAAATGTTCAAACAATTCAGATTACATGCATATTTACATTAACACAGTTCAGATTACATGCATATTTACATTAACACAGTTCAGATTACATGCATGGCTTATATAAAACAATTAAGATGTCCTTCTTCTTTTCCTGGTGGGATTCACATTTGTTTGTCCATTTACAATACGAAACGATGGATTAATTCAAATTCCCTCATCATGATCATCTCTAAGATATAAACCATCATCAGTTGAATCAATTTCATGTGGTTGTTGTGATGTTGCAAATAAAAGATCATTACCAACATCTTCATCATTATTGTTACCATCACTTATTTTATTGGTCCATAGGACAACAGACCATTTATCATCAGAAGGATCAGTGACATAAAACACTTGTTGAGCTTGCGATGCTAAAATAAAAGGCTCGTCTTTGTATCCCACCCTATTAAAATCGACAAGCAAGAATCCTGACTCATCAATCCGAACGCCATTATTATTGTCGACCCACTTGCAACCAAATATGGGAAACACAAAACATTGTGTAGTCTAACTCCCATATACGCTCGATAACCCCAAAATATGATAGATTTGCATATATTGGGTTTTTGTCTTTTGCACTTGAGACATGCATCGCTTCAGCTACGAGAGTGACTCCACTATTTTGCATAGTGGTCTGATCATCTTGTTCTTTGGTATAAAATGTGTAGCCGTTAATAACATAACCAGTGTAAGAAAAGACATGTAAGCTCGGACCATTTGCTAGCCACCTCAATCTATTTGAAATTGATCCGGGGTCTATATCAAATTTTGACATTATGTGATTTTTTAACCATGTTACAAAACTTCGATTGTGCTCTCGAGTTATCCAATTTTGATTCCTATTCATGTTCAAACGAGATAACTGATCAATGTGTATTGTAACATACGGTTGAACCTCATCATCATTGTGCAGAACATACAATTGTGCCTGCTCCCATTCTGTCCTTGATATAGTCAGTAGTCTCCTTCCAGTTATCCCTTCTCCTGATAGTCTTCCCGAATGACGAGACATGGGAAGCCCTATGGATTCAACATTGGACAGATATTCAGTACAAAATTCAGCAGCCTCTTCAACAATGTATCGTTCAGCAATACAACCTTCTGGTCGACTTCTACTTTTTACGTACCCTTTTAATATTTTCATATATCGTTCTATCGGATACATCCATCTCATATAAGCTGGCCCACAAAGTTGTGTCTCCTTAACCAGATGAACAGTAAGGTGAACCATTATATCAAAAAACGATGGTGGGAAATACATTTCAAGCTCACACAAAGTAACAACAATTTCCCTCTGCAATGTCGGTAATTTCTGAGGGTCGATCACTTTACTACAAATTTCCCTGAAGAAGAAACATAATCTAGTTAAGGCTAGTCGAACTTTTTCAGGTAAAATGGAACGTATACCTATTGGTAGCAAATGCTCCATTATAATATGACAATCATGGGTCTTCAAACCTTTTAACTTGAGGTCTTTCATACAAACCAAATTTTTAATGTTCGAAGAGTATCCTTCTGGAACTTTAACTTCGTGTAGAAATTTACATAAAACAATTTTTTCCTTTCTAGATAGAGTATGAGCGGCTGGAGGTAGATATGTGCGATTTCCTTTCTTTACTGGAGCCAGTTCATTTCTTATTCCCATATCGACCAAGTCCAATCTTGCATTGACGCCATCTTTAGACTTTCCTGGAACATTGAGTAACGTACCAATAACACTTTCAAATACATTTTTTTCAATATGCATCACATCGAGGAAATGTCTTACATACAATGACTTCCAATATGGCAATTTCTCTAACACGTTTTCCAAAACAACATTTTAAACAAGGACAAACGACTCTATTTGGATCTTTTGCATTATTCACTGCAAACTCAACAAACTCATTCACTCCAATTTCATACTCTTTTGACAATCGATTGGCAGACATCCATTTCGTATCCATATTATACGACCTATATAAATGCAGTTACAAAAATAATAAGCTTTCAAAACATATCAACAAGTTTCAAAAAGAAACCAATATCAACATATCTAATAACAATTTCAAAACAGAACAGATCAACAAATTTCAAAAAAAAAATAATATATAACAATTTATTAGTTTTCAATTATTAAAAAACTAAAGATTTTTTGACAAAAACAAAGTAAAAAATACCTGAGACAACGTAGATGGCCGCACAGTACGTAGAGGATATGAGGGTTCCCAGAGTAGAGGTGATGAGGGTTCGTAAATTTGTTTTAAATTTGATTTTATTTAATTAAAAGTAAATGATATTTATTTGAAAGCGCGTGTCTTTTACAGCGCTTGTGCAAAAAGCGTTGTAATAGGTAGTTAAATTGATTGAAAGCGCATGTCTTTTACAGCGCTTGTGAAAAAAGCGTTGTAATACGTAGTTAAATTATTTGAAAGCGCATGTCTTTTACAGCGCTTGTGAAAAAATCGCTGTAATAGGTAGTTAAATTATTTGAAAGCGCATGTCTTTTACAACGCTTGTGAAAAAAGCGTTGTAATAGGTAATTAAATTATTTTGAAAGTGCATGTCTTTTACAACGCTTGTGAAAAAAGCGTTGTAAAATAATACGTGAAGGCGCTTCGTTTTACAACGCTTGTTAGAAAAGCGTTGTAAAAGCCTTATAACATTATGCGCAAATGCTATATGACCCTACAACAGCGCTTGTCAAAAAAGCGCTGTGATAGGCTTCGTTATTTTTAAAATATATTTACAACAACGCTTGTATTTAGTAAGCGCTGTAAAATGAGTGCTATTAAATGACATTTTTGGCGTAGTGACAGTATGCATTTTGTTTTAGTTTCGTTAAGCTTTTCAACCCTATTATTTTATAGACTAAATTACATTCGTGGTCCTTTAACTTAATTTCAGGTAACGTTTTAGTCATTTATCTTTTTTTTTTCCGACTTAGTCCTTTATTTTAATTTTAAATGACAATTTGATATTTTATGTTTTAAAATTTCAACAACGTTATCCTTTTTTAAACAAAAATTCAAAAAAAAATTCAATCAAAACTCATAAAATTAATTATATTCTTCAATATAATACAAATTTCATCAAATCCGTACCGCAAATCTTCAAATAAACTCATATTTTCATACTTTATTTGATATTATTAGGAATAAATGACTAAATCGAAAGAAAAAAAAAAGATAAGAGACTAAAACGTTGCCTGAAATTAAGTTAAGGGACCACGAATGTAATTTAGCCTATTTTATATATGCTTAATTATACTTCTGTTATAAATTTAAGATGAAGTACCTGGTTATTGATGGCCTTTCCGTTTGAGTTTTACGTTTTAATGATTAATTAGAATATTACTCGCGCGTTATGTAAAATATATAGACTTTAATATTTTAGTATTATTGTGAATATGATTTTAAATTTTTTAAAATAATATAATTTATTGATTTTGTTTGTAGAGTATTTTTTCCAAATAAATTTATTTAAGTAATTATTATATATGAGTTTATAAACACATATGTGAGAATACGTAGAATGTTTTAGAAAACGTAATTGCAACTAATTCATATATTAAATTTTACCCATTCAATTATTATGTTAAAATTTTAGTTATATTTTAATGAATAAATAAGATTTAAAACTGATAAAAATATTTAAATTTTGATCAACCGATTTATAATTTAATGTCTTATATCACATTTCATTCATTAAAATTTATGAGAAAATAAAATAAAAAGAGTATTATGTAAAAATTATATACGCATTAAAATGAAGTAATAAGTATAAAGTCAATAGTATATTAATCATTAATTATTTATAGTCTATATGATTAATATCATTTACGTTCTATATGATGGACCAAATAATGTACTAAAAGTAATATGTTAATCAATAAAATTTACATTTTTTGAATCACTACATTATTTTAAAGAAATATTAATTGTTAAACATTCATCACTTTCTCAAACGTTCAACCAAAAAATAAATTACTCTCTCAAATGTGTGGTTATGATTCATAAAACCAAAAATAATAATTTTTTAAAATAAACCCATAGTGAAGATCATGCTACAAACATAGCCCATAAATTATATTTAGTATTAAAAATGTAATTTAATAACTATTAATATATGTAATTATCTACTATAGATGAGTCATGCTCTTTCTTACTCGTGTCGTCATGTAATTATAATTTAAAAATGATTCAACATGAAATTGATCTAAGTTGACACATTCAGATGAGGATACAAAATAAAAAATAGAATTAGAAATGGCAAGATAAAATTGGCGTTATTTTAATAGAGTAAAATTCGTTGCAACTAATATTTTAATTTAGCTCGTGCTCTCTTATTAGAAAAATATGGAAGAACAAATATAAATTTATTGCCAAAATATTGTTAGAAAAACATATATGTACGATTTTGTCATTTGGTATTCATTTCATTCTAACCTTGTCAAACAAATGATAACTCTAAATTCCAATGTCTTGAGTATGAGACTTCTATACAACATGACTTGAGAATTTTCACAAACAACACGTGTATATATGTACGGTTGAGCAGAAGTAAAAAAGATGTAGAAACTTCAAATATGTAGTATTTTTAAAAAAATTTGACAACATAAAACACCTCTATAAAAAAACAAATAATTTCTTAATATGAATATTGAACATTATTGTTTTATCTATAAATGACACATAGTTCTAAATCTCATGAATATACATAAAAAATCTTATTTATCTTTTAGGGAGCAACTATATTTCATGTTGTAGATGAGATCAAATATACTTATAAAAACAATAGTCTAACTAACAACATACCACTTATTCAAAAACTATTTGTGCAAAAAAAGAATTTTTTTAACTCTATCTACTTCTTTGAAAATGATTGGGTTGCAAAGAGGCTTCTTTTTGAATTAATAAAGTAGGATTTTGAAAACTTATATGTAACCGAAAGGTTTTCTCATGGCAGCGGTGGACCTGTGATCCGAAAGTTAATTGTATAAGGGTGTGAAAATAGTTATAAGAAGAAAAAAATTATTGACAAGGTTACAAATTCAGAATTGGAGGAATAATAAAAGTTATTGAACAAAATATAGGTAAATATTGTAGTTTAAATTTTATTTTTAATAAGACACTAATTATATAACAAACTTAATAGTGAGATGACAACATCCTAGTTTGTAGGACTGTTTTAATAAAATTATATGTAAAAGATGGAGTATAAATAATTTAAAAGATAACTATAAAATATTTTATAAATCTCATTAAAAATGAGCTATTTTTTCCATTAAAGATACTATGCAATATTCAATTGGAGAAAATTAAACAATTGCAAAAAAAAATGTAGGATGTATAGACATTAAGTATTTATTATTCTTCATTTGATAAAATTTAGAGAATTATGTGCTACAGATGTATGTGCTACATTATTTGACTATGTGGCTAAAAATGAGGTGAGACAGATAATATAGTTGTCATCATATAATATTCCATAACTTATCCATTATATCACTGAAATTTAAGATATGTATTGACGTTAAAAATCTATTTCGGTGTATATCTGATAAATATATTGAATAACACATAATATACTCCGTAATGAAATATAAACATAATTTGGTCAAAAACATTGATGTATTTGCACAAATATCTATATACACAACAATTGACCATAAACATGTCAAAACATATTATAATTATAAATAGAATTAAAACTCAAAGATATAAACTAAAAAAATTGGCGACAACATCTAACACAAATTATTATAGAAAAGTTGAATAAAGACCAAAATGTATCTGTCATTGTCTTCCAATTTCTAAATAAACATAAACAATATATGATACACAATAATTTTCACAATTTTTTGTCATTTGTATATTTCTTGAGAAGTATTTAAAAGACCAATATATTAATTAGAGTTAAAACCATAGAAAAATTATTACCAATAATGATGTAGGAACAATGGGTGTTGATTAACTAAAATTGATTGTACTTTAATTTGTAACCCACATGAATAGTTATACATAATATTAGATACTAAATAGTAATAATAATAAAAAATGTGTGTTAAAGGAAGTGGAATAATAAAGAAGATGGAAGAGAGATGATGAAAGAGTAACTTTTAGATGTACCACATGAGATTTTTGTTGAGGTGACAATATTTGAATAAAATGACACAATATTGGATGATATGTCACAATGGTACGTGAGAGTATATTTTAATGCATTACAAAAGGTTTGTAACTCATGGCACGTGAATAGTTATACTTAATATTAGATACTAAATAGTAATAATAATTATAAAAAAAAATGTTAAAGTAAATTGGAAGTGCAATAATAAGGTGGATGAAAGAGTACCTTCACGTGCCACATGAGATTTTTGGTTGAGATAACATTATTTGAATGAAATGACACAATATTGGACGATGTATCACAAACAATAGTATGTAAGAGTCTAATTTAATATATTATAGATCAGTTCTAAGTAGTAGTTTAATAGTATTTTAGTTCTATGTGCAAATGGTGACATGAAAATTATTTTCTTAAGAGTTTTTTTGATTTTTTTATGATATTGATATAGAAATCTATTTTGATTAAAGAAAATGTATATCTATGTCAAAAATCAATTTTCATCCAATAAAAATCATTATAAAGACTATATCGTGTTTTAATCAATAGTCCTTTCGATTGATGAATGATCATAGTACTATATTACGCGTGACTTTAACCTCCATATTGAGAGTTATTTTAACCGTCATATTAAGAGTGTAATTCTAGAATGGTTTTCTACGATGCAGTAGAACTCTAAAACAATTTGTCTAGACTGTTTTATCTTGGGGACTTTGTACTAGATAATATATCTTGCACAATTTAGACAGTGCCACGAAAGAGCGACTTAGTCCACGACTCAACCTAATAATATATTTGGTTCTTCGATGACATAAATTTATTTTAAAAGATTTTTTCGAAACTCTAAAACATCGTCCCACATGCACCTTTATTATTGATATTTAATTAAGAGGGATATGTTCACTATAAAAAGAAGAACCCCTCAAGTTTTCTTAGTGCTTCAGTGATTAATTTACACGAATTATTTTTGTTTTATTTATTTTCTCACCCACATGCTTAATTTATTCAAGCTTTTACTTTAAATATATTTTTGCTTAATTTAAATATATTTTTGCTTAAATTTATTTTCTGTTTTATGGCAAGAAATCATTTGCTAGATTTTTAAGTCTTCCTAAAATCTGTTGTGATTTTTTTATATAATTATTGAAGTGTGATATGAAAATTGAAATATACATGTTATGAAATTCTTGATTAGTTACCATACTGTTCAACTGTTGACTCACTAGTTGGACCAATGGCTTTAAGATTAAGGGTTTAAAGATGAACATTATATTTGTGGGTTGAGGTTTCATTTTGTCGATATCTGTGGAAACTAATCAAGTTAGTTATTAATTCATTTTGTTCGACATTTTTTGTATGTACGGTTCAACTAACTTCTCTGGACAATTAGCCATAATTGTTGATTAGTTACAATTTTGCATTTATGGATATTACTTTCCTGTGTTGATGCTGATTTACGTTCAAGTAAACAAAGTGTAAGTATTCACTGGATTGTTGGTTTGTTGAAACTTGCACGCAGCTATAAAGTGATTGAGTCAATATGTCAAGGGTTGAGACTTGAGAATATGATTTAATCTGACGGCCACCTTTATTTATGGGTGAAAGCCTAGCTAGCTCTAGTGAGGTTTATTTTGTTTCTTGCTATGAATCATGAACATTGCCTCGAAAAATAAATAAAAATCAATCATGAACATGTCAACGATAGGTTACCTAGAAGCTACGATCATCAATCTGTGTTGTGTTACATTTCATTCCCACCATCATGTGTTGTGCAACAGAACGTGTGATTTGGTGGGTGTATCATTGCATTGTGCATGCTCTATTGTTCGGGTTGGAGTAGGGTATTATAATACTCGTACTTGTATTTGTATTTTGATGTATATTAATTTTAATTAATTTTAATATTTATATGCTTTGGATATTTGAGTGTCCATGTCTATATCTATTACATGGGTTTATTGTAGGATTAAATTTAAAAATTATTTAAATATCTTAATTCAAATAATAAAGTATTACAAATTAGAAAATTTTCTAACTCAAAACATCTGAAATATTTCAAATTATAAACACACATTCCAATAAACATACAAATATCCAGAACAATATTTTATGAATGAAGTTGCAAATTTTGGGGCGGTATTCTTTGAGATCTGTAAAATAAAAATGATATGTATATTATATTAGTCAAGTATAATTATAAAATCACGATTAATAATACAAAACTCTTATTTATAAAGTCCACAATTATTTATTTTTTCATCGAATTCTTAAAATTTTTGCAAACATTTAACTTTCGATTCTAAATATTGTAGTGGTTCAATGATACCAATAAATGTTAAAATATAAAATAAAATAAATAGTTAAACTAAAAATAAATATAATATAATATAATATAATATAATATAATATAATATAATATAATATAATATAATATAATATAATATAATATAATATAATATAATATAATATAATATAATATAATATAATATAATATAATATAATATAATATAATATAATATAATATAATATAATATAATATAATATAATATAATATAATATAATATAATATAATATAATATAATATAATATAATATAATATAATATAATATAATATAATATAATATAATATAATATAATATAATATAATATAATATAATATAATATAATATAATATAATATAATATAATATAATATAATATAATATAATATAATATAATATAATATAATATAATATAATATAATATAATATAATATAATATAATATAATATAATATAATATAATATAATATAATATAATATAATATAATATAATATAATATAATATAATATAATATAATATAATATAATATAATATAATATAATATAATATAATATAATATAATATAATATAATATAATATAATATAATATAATATAATATAATATAATATAATATAATATAATATAATATAATATAATATAATATAATATAATATAATATAATATAATATAATATAATATAATATAATATAATATAATATAATATAATATAATATAATATAATATAATATAATATAATATAATATAATATAATATAATATAATATAATATAATATAATATAATATAATATAATATAATATAATATAATATAATATAATATAATATAATATAATATAATATAATATAATATAATATAATATAATATAATATAATATAATATAATATAATATAATATAATATAATATAATATAATATAATATAATATAATATAATATAATATAATATAATATAATATAATATAATATAATATAATATAATATAATATAATATAATATAATATAATATAATATAATATAATATAATATAATATAATATAATATAATATAATATAATATAATATAATATAATATAATATAATATAATATAATATAATATAATATAATATAATATAATATAATATAATATAATATAATATAATATAATATAATATAATATAATATAATATAATATAATATAATATAATATAATATAATATAATATAATATAATATAATATAATATAATATAATATAATATAATATAATATAATATAATATAATATAATATAATATAATATAATATAATATAATATAATATAATATAATATAATATAATATAATATAATATAATATAATATAATATAATATAATATAATATAATATAATATAATATAATATAATATAATATAATATAATATAATATAATATAATATAATATAATATAATATAATATAATATAATATAATATAATATAATATAATATAATATAATATAATATAATATAATATAATATAATATAATATAATATAATATAATATAATATAATATAATATAATATAATATAATATAATATAATATAATATAATATAATATAATATAATATAATATAATATAATATAATATAATATAATATAATATAATATAATATAATATAATATAATATAATATAATATAATATAATATAATATAATATAATATAATATAATATAATATAATATAATATAATATAATATAATATAATATAATATAATATAATATAATATAATATAATATAATATAATATAATATAATATAATATAATATAATATAATATAATATAATATAATATAATATAATATAATATAATATAATATAATATAATATAATATAATATAATATAATATAATATAATATAATATAATATAATATAATATAATATAATATAATATAATATAATATAATATAATATAATATAATATAATATAATATAATATAATATAATATAATATAATATAATATAATATAATATAATATAATATAATATAATATAATATAATATAATATAATATAATATAATATAATATAATATAATATAATATAATATAATATAATATAATATAATATAATATAATATAATATAATATAATATAATATAATATAATATAATATAATATAATATAATATAATATAATATAATATAATATAATATAATATAATATAATATAATATAATATAATATAATATAATATAATATAATATAATATAATATAATATAATATAATATAATATAATATAATATAATATAATATAATATAATATAATATAATATAATATAATATAATATAATATAATATAATATAATATAATATAATATAATATAATATAATATAATATAATATAATATAATATAATATAATATAATATAATATAATATAATATAATATAATATAATATAATATAATATAATATAATATAATATAATATAATATAATATAATATAATATAATATAATATAATATAATATAATATAATATAATATAATATAATATAATATAATATAATATAATATAATATAATATAATATAATATAATATAATATAATATAATATAATATAATATAATATAATATAATATAATATAATATAATATAATATAATATAATATAATATAATATAATATAATATAATATAATATAATATAATATAATATAATATAATATAATATAATATAATATAATATAATATAATATAATATAATATAATATAATATAATATAATATAATATAATATAATATAATATAATATAATATAATATAATATAATATAATATAATATAATATAATATAATATAATATAATATAATATAATATAATATAATATAATATAATATAATATAATATAATATAATATAATATAATATAATATAATATAATATAATATAATATAATATAATATAATATAATATAATATAATATAATATAATATAATATAATATAATATAATATAATATAATATAATATAATATAATATAATATAATATAATATAATATAATATAATATAATATAATATAATATAATATAATATAATATAATATAATATAATATAATATAATATAATATAATATAATATAATATAATATAATATAATATAATATAATATAATATAATATAATATAATATAATATAATATAATATAATATAATATAATATAATATTTTTAGTTGTATGATTAATTGCTCACGAATCTATCCATGTCTTGTTTTATTATGTGTTAATTAGGAGATCGAGAACTGCATTTTACCTTCATTTTCATTGGCAATGTACTGTATGAACTTTTCGCATATTGAAAATCCTGTTAAGGTGCATGCTTAGTTGAAAAGTTGTTTTGAGCATTCAAAAAC
The DNA here is from genome assembly GCF_000331145.2 of Cicer arietinum. Classification (NCBI taxonomy): domain Eukaryota; kingdom Viridiplantae; phylum Streptophyta; class Magnoliopsida; order Fabales; family Fabaceae; genus Cicer; species Cicer arietinum. The sequence goes on along the minus strand of NC_021160.2, from coordinate 11,113,509 downwards.
TTAATTGCTGTGTTAACTGTTATTTTCTGGTTGGTGACCCTTTACAACTATTGTGGAAATATGGGCTTTGCCCTCAGAGGAGAGTCAGGACGGCCCTACCGGTTCGTACCCTACGGACAGGAATGGAGATGGGAACGCTTGACTGCAGTTACGTTAGGAGGATCTCATGGGGCGCGTGGAGATTACTCAGGGTGTATAGCTTTTTGGTAGGATGATCAGATTAGGATGATGTATAGGGACTAGGGGTCCTTCTTTTTGGTTTGGAGTATTTTTAGTTTGGAAAACTGTACTTATACAAATATTATCAGTTTGATATCATCTTTGGATGGGTTCCATGTACCATTCGATGTTATGTAAATGTTTTAGATTTATAATTGGAGAAACTTTTCCGCTGCGTAAATTATAATGACTCAATTATTTATCCAAAAGCATTTCCTCATTTGTTTTACTTTGTTTTATTTTAATTTCTTTAAAAAAAAAAAAAATATACCCTCGCTTTGAAAAACGGGATGTTACAGTTTTCATATTTATTATGTAGATTTTTACCTTACTCGTCAGGATCTTTTTGGATGTGCCTATTAAATCTAATTGTCATTTCTAATTGTACGTTGGCATTCTTAAAGCACTGCGGATATGGAAAAGTTAGTTTTAACAGAGACAGTGACTTGTAACCAATGTTTTTTTTTATTAAAAAAATCAGACTAAATTGATTGGTTAAATTAGAATTAGGGCTGGACTAAAGGTAAGACAACCAAAGTTGTTTTAGAGTTTTGAAAAAAATTAAATTTTTAACTAATAAATAGTTTTTAAAAATATTTTATATTTAATAAAAATGTCTCTTATTATCAACGTATATTAAATTTAGCGAAAAGAATATAGTAAAGTTGAGTTTGAATACCCTTTGAAATAGATAATCACATTTAATGTTTGACCCACCTTAAATGGAGAGAACATATGAAAAATAGAAAAAAAAATATATTCTAATATTTTTAAATTTAAAGATAATTAAATTTTTCTAAAATTGTTATTTTCTTTACTAATATTAAATTAATTGACTGAATTATTGATTAAAGAATAAATATTATATTGATAAAAATAAATAAATATTATATATAATTTGTATTGATTTAATAAATGATTTTTTATTTTAAAATATCTAAAATTTATTTTTTTCATAAAAAATTAATTACTTTTATAAGTTTAAAAAACCTCATATTAAAACGCTTTAATATCTTGGGTCGGCCATCGTGAGAATTGGGTCTCGACAACTCCTAAAACCCGGTCCAGCGCCCAACTTTACAAAAAGGTTATGTAAAAAAAAAAAGTTAGAAAAATGTTTATTTTTTATTTTAAAGTATTTTAAGCAGAATTCTTAAAAATTCCCGGTAACCCATAACAGAGGCAATCTCTCTCATGGCAATACCCTAAACTACAATCTCTCTCTCTCTCTGGGTCATACCAGCATCGTCCGACTGGCCCCTTCCGTCCGTCATCCTCATTTCCGGCGAGCCTTGTTTTTCCTCCACCACAGGTGTTCTTCTCTGTTGAAATAACTATGGTGCTTGATTTTCATTTTCTGTTTTCTTCTCCAATTTTAGTTTCAGTCATGCCTCTCTTCTCTGTTGGTACTTGGTACTGAGTTTGTTCTACTTCTTGTTTTTTCATTTTTAATTTGTGAATAAAAAGTGTTTTCTTTTTTACTCTTTTTACTTTTGGAGGAACCAAGTTTCATGTCCGTTCCTTGTTTTTTTGTACTCATTTTATTTGAATCTTCTTGTTGATTGTTCCTATTCTGATTGTTCCATTATGTTTCTGGTTTCTTGATTTTGTTGTTGATTGTTCTCATTGTGTTTGACTATTTATTTGCCTTCTATTTGTGCTGTATTCACTTATTCCCGTTCTATTTTATATTCATGTTCTTGTCTGTTTGTGATTTTACAATCATGTTGGTATGTCAAACTCACTACGTTTATGCAACAGAGAATCAGAATATGTGTGACGTCTGTTTGTGATTGTACTTTGTTGATTGTTTGATTTGATTATTTATTGTTTTCTATTTGTGTTATATTTTTATTTATTGAACGGTTCCATTGTGGTTTAACTGGCTGAACCATGACCGAGAGTTCTAGCTGGTTTGATCTCCGATTCGGTTTTTAAAACATTGCTTTGCTTGTATAAATGTTGTATTAATTATGGACTCATCATATAGAAGAACAAATCTGATCACATTCATTAATATCAAATATTTTGGTAGCGTAACGTAAATTAGGCAAGTAAGGCAATGTGGACGATGAAATCATGCTCCCTCTGTTGTACATCATGCTCTTGAAGTAATTCTTTGATCCAAATCCAATAGTGAAGCATTGACCGATCAAATATAAGCTTCTGATTTTATCTAATCTTCCTACTCCTGGCTTCATGAAGAGGTCAAGTATCGTTTTCATTTAGGTTGGCAAATGTGTCACTCAAGGATGGATTCAATGTGCTTGCAGGTGAAGGCCATGAGAAGGAAAATTAGATCAAATCAGCATATTTCAAGGGAATGCCCTCTAGCGTCTATAGTGAAACGAGTCATACTGTTTTTTATTGTCAAGTCCAGTTAATAATTTTTGGACATTGAGAAGCCACTCCTGTTGCCATACCTTGCTGTCTAAGGATTAAACCCCCGGAACTTTGATGGATAAAGACTTGCTACCTCTGCACAAGAGTCATACCATGATGAGGTGTGAGCTACTGATTGTAATCTGTATGTGGTGATTTGTCAATTAAACTTGACTGCATAGGCACCCATGATCCAAGAGATATAAGATGAATAATAGCTTTTGTTAGTTATGTTATCATCTTTTGAAGAGGATAGTACTGTAGGACATTAAATGCTTGTTAGAATATAAAATCGTCTAATTAGATGTAAGATCTTCCTGCTGTCATGAACCTGAACATAAATGGTTGACCTTTTTCCTGTTTTTATGTAGGTTCATAGTTGGATGGTTTTTTGCACACTTAAAGGCCGTCGATCGCTGCCTTCAGTTTATTTACTTATTTTAAGATCATTCTATTCAGTTTCCATTTTTGCCGATACTAGTCCATCACATCTTCTTAATAGTTGTGAAATTGAAACCAGTTCTCAAACTGTTTCCTAGGCAGTTTATGCTGTTGTAAAATTAGTTGTTACTTCTTACTTTTGCAAAAATGGTTCTCAAGCCAGTTCTGATTGTTGCAAAACTAGTTCTTAAGTTATTAAAACCTATTTTTGCATCGGATCTCAGGAAAACTGGTTCCTAAACTTATGGATCTTAAGTTAATTTTGTTTGTAGATTTGAATAGTTTTAAACTGGTTTTCAAACAAGTTCAAAACCAGTTCAGAAACATTTCGCAAGATAAGAACTGGTTCATGGAATCATATAACTGTTCGGTATGGTTTATATTGGATGCAACTGGTGAGGTTTGGTACAGTTGGATTTTTCTTGCGGAGGGAAGAGAGTTAATATTTATGACTATGAAAATCATTACAACAACTAAGAAGCTTCATTTATTTTAAAAAACAAAACTAAGAAGCTTCATGTGTGTTTCAGACTTCAGTTTTTAAATATTGGCTTGAACTCTTCTTGCAAATGTTAAATTACATTAATAACACCATAATATCTATTATCTGATGTAGCAGAAGAAAGCAGATATGGAATGTGTGGTTCAGGGAATTATTGAGACACAGGTGAGTTTATATTTTCTTTGAACTTTCAATTATTATTGTTATTTCTATTATTATTTAAGAATGTGGGAGATGTTTTGAAATCTGGAATAATTCGATCTGGCTTAACCATTTTGATGAACCCTGATGTTAGAATTTTATGGTTTCTGCTTCTATAGTTCGTTGTGCTTCACACAACAACAATAACAACAAAAAGAAATCCTTATTCGACTAATAGATCGGTTACATGGATTAGACAATTTTTGCAAAAAAAAAACATGGATTAGACAATTTTTGCAAACAAACATGGATTAGACAATGCCATAGTTCCCTATCATATACAAAGTTCAAATATATCTAATTTTGAATATTTTCTTGCCATGATATATTTGACCATTTCTTGGCAATATTCAAATATCATGCTTTGAAGTTCAAATCTATGTTGTCAATCCTGATGCGATCCCGCACAATCCCACTATCCCAGTGCGGTGAAGGGGCTGGCCACGACGCCACCTACTGGGAAAGCATGTTTGCTGGTAGCGGCAATCCCAGCCGCGAATCCCGCTATTTGACCCGCTCTATGACTTTTTCAAAAACACAAGTTTTATTTTTTTTATTCTTCATTAAGGGGAAAGCATGTTAGCATACACCTATTCAATTTTCTTACAAAGTACTCAAACATTAGCTTTCCAATTTGCCCATTTTCACTTCTAAATTATTCAAGATTTTTGTTTGGTATCTCTTTAATTATATGTTGACACCTTGTGTTCACATCATATTTCTCCTTTTTGTACTAAATGTATTTTTCCCTTAGGGTCATATTCTGCTGTTGCCTTTTTCAGAAGGTGAAACTATTTAATCTTTTATAAGATTGTCATTGTTGTCTAGTAGCTTCCGTATACATGAATATCTTCCGTATATACATGAATATGATGGTATATTGTCCTATGATTTGGTTTGGATTTGGAATCAATCACCACATATCAGTTTCATTCTGATGGCCACCATTGCTCTTAGTTGCATATCTCTAATTTATTCTGCACTATTGGAACTATGAGATTATTTGATGAAAGACTTGAGCTTACAGTAATCTTTGAATGTAAAGAATGAGTTCATCTTTCTTTTGCTCAATATATCCATAAGTTGTTCTTTTAAGATTATCAACAAGTGTTATCTTAATATTACATTTTTTCAAGAGATACTTTCATGTGGAAAAGACAGTATTCAAGATGAACTTGACAGTTGATGTTTCTTATCTTTCGCAGCATGTTCACATCATCTTTCTTTTGCTCAACATAGTCATGAGCTGTGCTTTAAGATTATCAAGATGTGTCATCTTAATATTACAATTTTTTAAAGGGATCCTATATGTGGAAAAGACTGTATTCCAGACTACCTTGACAGTTGATATTTTTTTACCTTTTGCAGCATGTTGAGGCCCTTGAGATTCTTCTTCAGGGGCTATGTGGTGTTCAAAGAGAACGATTGAGGATCCATGAAATATGTCTCAAGAACGGTCCAAATCTCGGTGAGTGTTTTCTTCCAATATTTAAGTTATGCTGCAGCCAACAATATTTCCTCTATTTTTTTCCTTACATGAAAGTAATTTGACTATTAAGGAAGAATGAAAAAGGATCATTCTCCTGAGAGAAACAAATGAAGTAACACACTTTATGAGAAATAGATATCACTAAAAAAGGTCTTCAATTGCACTACATACTCGTCTAAGAAAGCAAGCCCTTGAGAGTGCTCGTTAGAGGAACGATATTGAAAAGAGAGATAAACAATTATATTCCATAACTGTTTCAAACACAGCTCCACCAATGCAGTAAAAGAGCACTTCTCCTCAGAACCTTGCCCAATGTACTCCCTCTGAAGCCTCTAAGTACAATCTTGGAAACTACTTCAAATTATGAGGAAATACCCAGGATTATCTGTAATCCCCAGAAAGTGCGGTCCTAATAACCAAACTTGATTGGCAGCAGGCCACTGTAAGATAAAATGGGTTAATATTTTCTGATTGTTTTATGCACATGATGTGTAATCTGTATAAAGTGCTTGCCTCAGTGTGCAGCAATATTTTTGTTTAAGCATTTCCATTGGTCAGTGGACTAGCAAATGACATGCTTCATGTTCCATTTTTTACTTTCTGATAGAGGAGCTGATACACCCCTTTCACAGTTTTACATGTCACAGTTACTTGATTTACTCTTTCTGTTCTATGACATGAAATAAATTTGATGTTGTCTAAGGTGTAGGTTTATTCTTTATAGCACTTTTGCTATATGGAGATGAAAAGGTTTCAAATCTTCAATAATTCTCAATATTTTTTGTCTAGTTTTCTTGAGCAAGTGTATCTGTCCAGTTTTCATGCGTTTTTCATATTCTGGCCTTTTCTCAAATTGATCATAATTTTATTCATTTTCATTCTAGGTCTAGTAGCATCTGAGGTTCGACTTTTATGTGATCTAGAGCAAACTGAACCCTCATGGTAAACAGTACAACTTTATGGTTGATCCCTTGTTAGAACTTTTTCCATATCCATATATACACATTTAATTTGTGCTTGATGACTTGTTCAGGACTGTTAGACATATAGGTGGTGCAATGAGGGGTGCTGGTGCTGAGCAAATCTCCGTTCTGGTTAGGACAATGGTGGAAAGCAAAGTGAGCAAGAATGTACTTCGTATGTTCTATACACTTGGCTACAAGTTAGACCATGAGCTGCTAAGGGTGGGATTTTCCTTCCAGTTCAATCGGGGGGCACAAATCACTGTAACAGTTTCATCCGTCAATAAAATGCTCAAGCTGCATGCAACTGACGAGGCCGTGCCAGTAACACCTGGAATACAGATGGTTGAAGTGACAGCGCCTGCTTCTGCTGAAAACTATACTGAAGTTGCTGCTGCTGTGTCATCCTTTTGTGAATACCTTGCCCCGTAAGAATCTCTTTCTTTCCTACATTTTTTATATTTTTACTGCAAATTTACTCACCTTGAGGCTGGAGCTGCTAGCTTTGTATACATTGTGGCTTGTAACCGGTCACTTCACTATTAATGTTTTGTTAATTTCATTTGTGATTGGCCAATGGGTCAGAGATTTCAAAATTTCATTTCACTCATTTTGTATGGCTTACTCTTCAAGTTTTCATTGTCTAATGTCATCCATCTGTCCAAGTTATTAGAGTTTGTTGCCGGTAATCATTTTCAGTGGACTGACTATACTTTTTAAGTCTGTAGAGGCATATCATGTTTTTGGTTTGTTTCTTCGTGTTGAATTTGATCATTGATACATGCAACTCTTTGTTATCAATTTCTTAGGCTTCTCCATCTGTCCAAACCAGGCGTTTCAACTGGTGTTGTTCCTACTGCTGCTGCAGCTGCTGCATCTCTAATGTCTGATGGTGGGGGTACAACTTTGTAGTGTGATGCTAATGTTAATGTATGCACATAAACGCATAACTTGATGTAATTAAAATTCTGTTGCCCTACCAATTTTTTCTCCATGATAAGACAAGAAGTTCTCAGTCGGAAATGGTTATTATGTGGAAGACTTAAATGATAGAACGATGTTAATTGCTTAATGATTTAATTATTATTGAATTTATGGATATGTATAAAATACTGTTGGGGGCTGTTGGCATCTGGTTGTATTCCAGGATATGAGAAATGCTAGCGACCCTTTTTAATGTGACAGTTTCTTCCCCCTCTAAAGTGCTCAAATACACGTTTACGTTGAGGGGAAAAGAAATTGTTTTATAATGCACCGTACTTGTTATATTGAAAATGGATTTCACATAATGGAGAATGAGATTCGCAAAACATAAATAAATGTTGAAAGGGATTAATGGAGTGACGTTAGATATTAGTCTTTCATCCAAAGAAATCTTATAAATGTTGATTTTATCCATTTGAAAAGTGAGTTTAGGTGTGCGATGCTATATAGGAGTATTATTTTTCCCGTTAAAAAACTGTTGGTAATTTGTTTGGACATGAATGGATTGTTTTGGTCTATATTTTTATTCTTCAAGAGATCTGACCGGTCTTAAACTATCCGAATGATGGGTCATGTTCGTTGAGAAAAAGGACAAATCTAAACTTTGACAAAACACAAACCTCACTAATCTAACCCGTTTCAACTTTCAAGTGCTTTTTGTTAGATTTTTTTCTTTCGTCTAATGACCAAATTTATGCACATTTAGCGCGAAAAAGAGGGTTACTTTGGATTTAAACTCACTCCAACACATCTGAGTGCCACTTCCACATTTTATCATACTTGTACGGAGCTCGTGTCTAAGTAAGTGATGAATTTGTTATTATAAAATTAATTTTATATTTTTTATATTTAAATAAATTTTTAATTAATATATTGACAGTATAAATTTTATAAAAAAATAGATTTAATTTATTTTTATCAAAATTATAGATAAAGTATTACATATAATTGGTATACGTGTAGTGACATTAAAAAGTTGTTGTTCTAATATAGTTTTTTTATAGAGTTAAAATATAAGGTTGAATATTTAAATTCTTTATACAATAATTTAGATATTTCTCTATTTTTTTTGTAAGTATGGAAGACATAAAATTTTATCCTATATTTGTATATTTATATTTTTACCCATATTTTAATTAAAAAAAATTAATTTTACTTTAAAAAAATATTCAAACTTTATGTTTTGTGTTTCATAAAATTTGATTTTTTTTTTTAAATATAAAGTTTGAGTTTTTTAAAAAAAATATTGTATTTTGAAAAACTTGAAAAACAAATTCCAAAACACAATTTTTGAATTTAAAAAAACAATTGTGTACCAAAGCTTTCAAGTTTTTCAGTATATAAAATTCAAATTTTATGAAACACATTTAAATTTCAGAAAAATTAGAAAGTTTTTCGAAAGTTAAATGTGTTACAAAAAACTTGAAAAACAAATTCTGGTACACAAAAATTGATTTTTTTTAAATACATTTGAGTTCTAGAAAACTCTTTTTAAATTTTTCTGAACTAAAATTAAGTTTAGTGTGTTATAATGTTTAAAAAATAATGTAAACGGTAAAATAGGTAGTTTGCATAAAATGTTGGTTATAAGGTATAATTTTTGAAAAAGAATTATATTTTTAAAAATACAAATACATTTAAAAATTGTATTTAAAAATACAAAATCTTTAAAACAATTTATTTGAAATTTATTTAAAAATTGAATTGAATTTTTTTATCTTATGGATTATATGTTGTATAAATATATTTGAAATTGGAATATATTATATATTAGATTACGTGGACTTTCTTTTTAATTAAATATAAAGTAAATGGATAAGTTGTTCCTAATATAGGGTTTTTTGTCGGAGTTTTAATATTATACAGTTTAAAAGTCATTTATATGATTATCTTTCTGTTTGGTAGTGTTACTTTTTGCAATGGATCTCTATATTCATCGATTATATCTTGTTGTTCCTATTTTCTATGTGATTGTTGTTTGCTAAAGGTAAGTCGGTTCATCTTCTTTGCATGTGTTTATATATGAGTTTTTTATTGATCATAATGCTACAGCCTCTCAGACTCTAGTTCCCTATAAGCTCCAAATTTGTCTTCAACTACCCATGTGCCTTTTGAATGTTATTTAAGATTTCTAAAAAAAATGTTTCGATTTTCAATTCTAGTTGTCTTTATTACTTTTAAATTTCGTTATGTTAATTGGTGAATTTTGTGTATTTAAAAATTATATTTTTTTAGTTGTAGGTTTGACGGCTAGTGATTATGAGATTCAGAGTTTCAGATATTAAGTTCTTTGATGTCTATTGTTTATTCAAAAATTTGTATATGTTATTAGGATTTAACTACCTTAGAATTAAGATATTTTATTTCGCTAACGATTTTGGAAATTTCAGAATGTTGTGATTAAATTGATTCGTCAATAACTCAAATTTTCTGTTGTATTTTTAGATGTCCGAAATTTGTATTCTTAATGTGTTACATGTGTGTTAGCATGTTTCCTTTGTTATAATAGATGAATGTGAATTTATTATTGAATCATCAATGATTTAAAATAAAATTATTGAATCATCTCTCTTGCGAGGTATTGTTATTTCAAAGGAAAACCTCAGTTCTTTAAACTTTGTATGTCTATTGGTTTGTCTCACTAAGATTAACATGCATTCGTATAAGTTATTTTGACAAAACGTCTATTTGTGTAAGTTATTAAATAATAACTGCATAAATATTAAAGTTTTATTATATGTTGATTGAAATTATTTTAAGGTTAGTTAGATTGACTTATTTGAGAATTTTAGTAATCTTTTAATCAATAACACAAAATTTATTTATTTTCTTAAATTTATATATTACAATAACTGTTCTTTTTTTGGTTAGAAATAACACTTACTATCAAAATCTTGTTAGAACACTTGAATTTGTGATGATTAAGTTGAGAGGATTAGGAATGAAGAAGAAATGAATTGAAAGAATCAAATTATGTTGTTACTTGTTGTACAAGAAACTGAGCTTATACTAAGTACTTATATCAAACACTTGTTACATTGACATCATAGCAAACTATTAGCCTCTCTTAACAGATTCTAACAACCTCTAATTATTTTAACAACCTTTATCTATCATTATGAATTACATATTTAACATTCTCCCTAATTCAAAATTATTTAAAGATGTTACTTCAATATTGCTTCTCATTTCTTGAAACTTCAATCTCTTCAGCGGTTTTGTAAGAATGTCTGCTTTTTTCTCACTTGTACTGTAATGCTCCAATTTTAATTTTTCTTGGATCACTTGGTCTCTTAAGAAATGAAATAATGTTTTAATATGCTTGCTTCTTCCATGAGCAATTGGGTGTTTGGCTAAGTCTATTGCTGATTTGTTGTCAATCATTATCTTCAATGGTCCTTCATCCCTCAATCACATCTCAACCATCAGTTCTGCCAGCCATATAGCTTGACAAGCTCCCATTGATGCATCCACATACTCAGCTTCACATGTGGATAAAGCTACTATGCTTTGCTTCTTTGAACACCATGAAATTTGTATCTTATTTGTCATGAATACATAGTCGTGGTGCTTTTCCTATCATCCTTGTCACCACACCAATCAACATTTGTATATCCAATCAATTCAGCTCCACGTTCATTTGAACTCCTAAGATATAGTAAGCCATATTCACTAGTTCCTTTGATGTATCTGAATATCTTCTTTGATGCCAAGTAGTGAGATGCTCTAGGTTTTTCCATGTATCTACTAATCAATCCAACAATATAAGTTATGTCATGTCTTGTATTACACAAATACCTCAATGATCCTACCATTTGCTTGAACATTGTGGGATCAATTAGCTCTTCGTCTCCTTCTTTTGATAGTGTCGGCCCTGCTTCTGAAGGAATGCTTGTGCCATTGCAGTCTTGCATGTTAAACCTCTTCGATACATCAATGGCATACTTTTTATAGTGCATGAATATCCCATTCTTCATGGCAACAAACTCAATTCCAAGGAAATAAGACAATATTGGCTGATTTGACATTTCTATTTTTTTTTCATTTTGGTCTTGAATTGATCTATCTCAACTTCATCATAACCAATTACTAATAAGTCATCAACCTAGAGACATATTAGTAATGTAGGTAGGGTTGTTGACCTTTTAACATAGACTTCATGCTCATTCACACATTTTTCAAATTGTTGTTCCAGGAGGAATATGTCAATCCTTTTATTCATGCACTTTCATCATAAAGAAGATTTCATTGATATATTTAATAGATACATAGCTTCAGCTTCAAAACATATACAAAAGGCCTTCTAACTATTAATCAGAATATGTAAAACTAAACTTAATTCTCCTCCTTTGTTATACAAAAAGGTAGGAGAAAAGAACACTTGCTTAGCCAATGACAGGGAGGGGCCTTTAGACAAAGAAGATTTGGAAGGATTATGAATAAGTTGAGAATGAGGAGGATGAAGAGGAAGAGGACGTAATCCTAGCTTAGGAGCAAGCTGCTATGTTATCCAAGTCCTTAGTAAAGTACTTTCCTTATCCTACTAAGTTTGGTGTGCCAAAATGGTTTGAAGGGCAACCATTATTTCATTGTTTGATGGTTTAGTCTTGGGAGAGGTAGTAGGAGGATGAGTGGTGGTAGGAGGAGTGGTAGCAACGGTCGTGGTCGAGGGAATGAGGGAGGTGCAAATACATGGAGTAGTGGAAAAAGAGGTAGTCACTAGGGGTAAGGGATCAGAGGAAGATTGTTGGTTGATGGATGGGCCATGAGTGTTGGGAAAAACTAAAAACTAACTTATTCTAAAAATGGAGGAACTGGTTTTTTGTGGTGAAATGAAAATAAGAGACATAGTGCTGACATGATGGTTAGGAAGTAATGTACACAAGTCATGTGGTGGAGAGTGGATGGTTTGTAAGTAAGAGAGGAAGTCTGTTGAGGATAAAGTGGACGGTTGAGGAAAAACAAAGAAAGTAGGAAGATTGATGGGCTGTTCTGGAGAACATTCTCAGTTTGGTGGAGAACGTTCTTGAGCAGTTTGAGTGACTATTTCTAGTTTTGAATCAACAGAAGGAGATGGTGAAGTTGGTTTATGTGCTGCAGCTTTCTTCCTTGCGAGTGTTTTCTTTTAAGAATTTTTGGTGGAAAGGTGGGAGTGGGAACATTTTTAGATGAGGTTTTCTTCATGTGAGAGATATTTTTGAAGGAAAATTTGGAGATTTTGATCAGTGATTTTTCATTGGTGAGAGGTATGTGGAAATGCCTAACGACTTTGGTTAAAACCATTCCATAAGGGACAATGTTTTTCTTGTAATCTTTAGTAGAGGATGTGATCATGTGATAGAGGATAACATGAGGGAGGTTGATCCGTTGGCAGTTGAAAAGGTGGTGAGTGATTAAGGCATCATTATTAGTCACATTGAGGTTTTAGGTAGAATGGCATGTTGACTAATGCTATTGAATACCTTAGGAAGGGGTTTTAGGTAGGTGAAGAGATAACAAGTGGATCCTTTATGTCTTATTTAAATTTAAATTTGAAGTGGAGTACCAATTACTCCCAAAGATGGCAGGTCCTTCAGTGGGAAGGTTGAGTATCGAAGCAAGAATGTATGGAGTGAGTTAGATATCTATCCCCTTGACGGTGGATACAAAAAGAGATTTGTCGGGGAATGTTTAAGCTTGACAGTAAAAAGCTCTTACAACATCTGGATAAAAACACTTAGAAATTTCCAAAAATTGAGTCCAACCTAAAGCATCCGTATTATGTTTGACAACATTTCCATCAACATTCAAATTTTCCATAACAAAAACTCTTCAAATACCTATGGGTCTTTGAGCCCATTTATCTTTGTATAGGTTGTTTTTGTTGGAAGTGATAAGAGAAGGACTTTGATATATGGATTTTTTTGATTGAGGAGAACGTTGTGGGGAAGGTTCTAGTGGATTGTTAGGTTGTTCATAATGTTCTTGAGTTGGGGATGGGGAGCGTTTTTGAGTGAGAGAACATTTTGGGTTTGATGAGGGAAAAGGAACATAGGTTGGAGAACGTTCTTGAGCTAGAGAACATTCTAGAGAGGGGGTTCAACAATTCTTAGTTTTTGTTTAGGGGCAGTTGTTTTCTTTCTCTGTGGGTTTCTGAGTTTATTTTTGGCCAGGAATAGGGAGAGTTTGTTGGTGGTTTTTACTTTCAAGGATTGTGGTGCTGGTTTGATTGTTTTAGGAGAAGGCTGAGATGGTTTTGTGAAGGAAAAAATTTCATTGATTAATCTCCTTTTTTGGTTTGGTGGTGTCGATTGAGAAAGTTCATATGAGAACGATGACTTAGACGGGGTGATAGGGTTTGAGGGTTTTGTTAGAGTCGTGTGTAGAGGCGATTCAGATGATTCATCAGAGTTAGAATCAGAGATGATAAACAACGTAGGTTTGGTGTGTTGTGCCTTTGAAGTTATGATTCCTGCTTGGACACGCATGAAACGTCTTTTGGCTATTGTAGGATTTAGGGTAGGCTTTCGTAGATGTGGAGGAACTTGAGAAAGGTTTGGAGGAGGACATGTGTAGAGAGGCGAGAGTACTTTGAACAATGGATTTGGGGTAATGGGGTTAGGGTTTGATTATGAATATGACGATATGTAGTCTGACAAGGTTTTATCAAATGAAATTTCTGGTGGAGTTGGTCTTGGTGGAGGAGATGGTGAACGACTCATGGAGGTTGAGGATAATGATGTTAAGGTCTGTTGGGGAATGATTTTTTGCATACAAAATGTTTTGTTCGTGTCATTTTAGAAAGTGATTCAGATTGTGGAGAAGATGAAGTGTTGTTTTAGAAAAGAGGTTTAGAAGACGAGAAATGGAATTTGGTATTTTTGAAGAGAAAACGTAATGATTATTTGAACCTATAGAAGGAGAATAAATTGGAGGTGGGAAGTCACTTGACAGCGTGTCAGTGAAGCTTTTGAAGACAAGAAGACGCATGGATTTAATGCCAAAACTTGTCTTTTTCCTTTTTCTGAGGAGGAGAGAAAATGACGACCCATAGGAGAATGATGTTTTAAAAATGGAGATTAATAAACGTTTTTTGTTTGTGCAGAACACAATTTTAACGCGAATTTACTAGATTTTTGACAATTTTCAGTTTTTCTTTGATGAAATTGAAACTTTCCTCAACCAGAGGCTTTGTAAAAATGTCAGCACGTTGTTTTTGAGTGTCAACAAAGATTAATTCAATTTATTTCTTGTAACATGATCACGAATAAAATGATGCTTAATTTCAATATGTTTAGATCTAGAGTGCTGAATGGGATTTTTAGACAGATTAATTGCGCTAGTGCTATCAAAGTAAATTGGAATACTTGAATAACCTATAGAGTAGTCTTCAAGTTGATTTTTTTATCCAAAGAACTTGTGAACAACAACTTGCTGCTGAGACATATTCAACTTCAGTGGTTGATAAGGCTATTGTGTTTTGTTTCTTGCAAGACCAGCTTATCAATGCTTCACCTAAGAACTGACATGCCCCACTAGTGTTTTTTCTTTCAATTTTGTCTCTAGCGTAATCAGCATCACAGTATGCTACAAGATTAAAATGAGAACATTCTCTATACCAAAGACCAACATCAGTAGTACACACAAGATATCTAAAAATTCATTTTACAACAATTAGACGTGATTCTTTTGGTGTTGATTGAAATCTAGCACATAATCCAAATGCGAACACAATGTCTGGTCTACTAGCAGTTAAATAAAGTAAAGATCCTATCATGCCTCTATACTCTTTTTCAGAATTTTTTTTCCATTTTCATCTATATTCAATGCAGATGATGGATGCATGAGGGTAGACATAATTTTTGCTTCATTCATTTTGTACTTAGTTAAAAGATCTTTGATGTATTTCTATTGACAAATAAAAATGTCATTTTCATGTTGCTTAATTTGCAAGCTAAGAAAATATCTTAACTCTCCCATCATGCTAATTTCAAATTCACTTTGCATGAGTTTTGAAAAACCTTCACATATTTTTCATTTGTTGATCCAAAGATAATATCATCTACATAAACTTGAACACTAAGTAAATCATTTTTATCAGTTTTCTTGAACAATGTAGTGTCGATTTTACCTCTAGAAAATCTATTTTTAATTAGAAAGAAACTTAATTTTTCATATCAAGCTCTTGGTGCTTGTTTTAATCCATATAGAGCTTTGGTAAGTTTGAAAAGATGATTTAGTTTTGATTGATCTTCAAAACCAGGGGGTTGTTTTACATAAACTTGTTCATTTAAAAAACTGTTTAAAAAGGTGCTTTTAACGTCCATTTGAAATAATTTAACAAGTTTATGAGATGCATATGCAAGAGGTATACGTATAGCTTCTAAATTTGCAATTGGAGCAAAAGTTTCATCATAGTCTATACCTTCTTGTTGATTGTAGTCTTGAGCAACCAATCTTGCTTTGTTTCTAACAACATTACCATCTTCATCCAATTTATTTTTAAAAACCCATCTTGTTCCAATGATAGTTTGATCTTGTGGATCTGGAACCAGAGTCCAGACTTCATTCTTTTCAAATTGAATAAGTTCTTCCTTTATAGCTTCAATCCAAGATTGATCAATTATGGGTTCTTTAATTGATTTTGGTTCAATTTGAGATATCATTGCCATGCTGCTGTTTTCATCATTCTTGAATGACTTTCTGGTTCTAATTCCATCAGTTGTATCTCCAATAATTTGAGTTTGAGGATGATCGCCTATCGTTATCCAGCTTTTAGGTGGAGACTGAAACATATATTGTTTATTGATCTCTGTTTCCTGCATATCATTTTGCTACAGCAGACCAAATTATTCTTCTTCTTCCTCAATTGTTTGTCTCAATTCTAGATCATCAAATTCATCAAACAATATACGCATACTGATTTCAACCACTTTAGTTCTTAGATTAAACACTCTATATCCTTTAGACTCATTCGAAGCACCTAAAAAGATTGACTTGTCTGATTTTACATCAAATTTACCTAGGATATCTTTGGTGTTTAAAATATGACAATAACACCAAAAAATGTAAAAATAAGAGATATTTGGTTTTTTTGTTTTTCCAGATTTTATATGGGGTTTTGTTGATAATTTTTCTTATAAATACACGATTTAAAATGTAACAAGAAGTGTTAATAGCTTTAGTGCAGAAATATATTTCAACGTTAGATTCTTCAAAGATTGTTCTTGTCATTTCTTGTAGTGTTTTATTCTTTCATTCAACAACTTCATTTTGTTGTGGAGTTCTTGCACAAGATAGATTATGAGAAATACCAAGTTCATCAAAGAAAGTTTTAAAAGAGGAATTTATGAATTCTCCTCCATGATCACTTCTTACAGAAATGATGTTGGATTCTTTTTCATTTTGTACCTTTTTGCAAAAAGTTTTAAATGCATCGAATGCATCATCTTTGTGTTTTAAAAATAATACCCCAAGTGTATCTGAAAAAATCGTCAACAATAACAAAACCATATTTCATTCAACCTAGACTTGTTGTTTTGATTGGTCCAAAAAGATCCATGTGAAGCAATTCAAGAGTTTTGTTTGTAGTTATAAAATCTTTTGAATGGAAACTGCTATTGACTTGCTTTCCCTTTGCACATGCTTCACATACTTTATCTTTATCAAATTTTAGTTTGGGTAATCCTCTAACAAGGTCTAGTTTTGAGATTTTAGAAATTGTTTGCATACTTATACGACTTGTCTTTTTATGCCAAATCCATGTATCTTTGTTGATTGATATAAAACAAGATTCTTTAGGATGTTCTTTAAGGTATAAGACATACATATTTTTCTTTCTATTCCCATAGAAAAGAACTTATCCTGATTCTTTTTTGCTAACTTCACATACTCTTGGTTTGAGGATGAATTCAAAACCATTGTCGCATAACTGACTTATGCTTAGAAGATTATGTTTCAAACCTTCTACTAATTGAACATCAGTTATTTGAGCAAAGTTTTCCTTAGCAATAGTTCATTTACCTTTAATATGAGCTTGATTGTTGTTTCCAAATGTTATCGAACCTCCATCTTTCTTGACAAATGACATGAATCAGTTTTTATCTCTTGTCATATGTCTTGAGCAGCCACTGTCCAAGAACTAAAGCTTTATCTTGACATTTAAAAATTCAGCTTGCATATGATGTTACATCAACTTTAGATGCCCATTTGGTATTGGGTCCTTGAGAGTTAGTTTGAAAAGTTGATTTCTTTTTAGAGTAGCAGGTTTTGAGATTGATTTTGAAAATATTCCAGATTGTTATCCTTTTTACAGACTTTCTGGAGAAAGTTCTACTTTTGTTTTAGAACGTTCTCCGTTTTGAGAACAGCTTGGAGAACATTCTCCCTTTTGTAAGTTTCTTGAGGCTAGTTAAGTTTTTGTCCTAGAATGATCTCCTTTTTGAAAAATCCTTTTGTTCTTGATTTTCTCATCTCTTTTCTTAAAGTAACAAGCAAATTCCAGGTGTCTAATATTTTTACAATATGAATATTTTGTTTTGCATTTATCTTCCTTTCTTTCTAGAACACAAAAGTTTTCATACATTTTTGTTTTCTGAGTTTTATCAAAACCAAGACCAGCTTTATCAAAGATTCCTACTTGAGATCCCATGATTTTTTGAAATGTTTCAGTGGCTTTAATAAAATTTGACAAGTCATTTTTAAGAATTTCATTTTCAGTTTTAAGGAAAATGTTCTTCGTTTTAGCTACATAATGTTTTTGACCTTTTTGATTTTCAAATTTTTTTTGTTGTGTTTCTTTTAGTTCTTGAATGATATTTTTGAGAACATTATTCATAGCCTGGACTTTTTCTTTTTCTTTATAAATTTTTTCTTTTAAGGAACTGCATTTTTGAATGAGAAGGTTTGAATCATTTATCAAGTTGTCAAATTCTTTTCCAATTTACTCACATAAATCGCAAGGTTCAGAATTTGTTACCTCATCTTCTTTTGTATTTGCCATCAGGCATATGTTGGCTTCTTTTCCTTTTTCTATATCTGATTCTTCTGAATCATCCCATGTGGCTAACATTGATTTCTTTTTAAAAGAAAATATGTTTGGTGGTTTTTTTTACTTAGGGGACATTCGAATTTGTAATGTCCCAACTTATTGCATTTAAAACATGTGATTTGGCTCTTGTCCACTTCTATTTTGGAACTTTCTCGTTTGTTTGGGAATTCTTTATTAATCTGATCTCTTCTTCTCGTCATTCTTTGAATTCTTCTAGTGAGAATAGCAATTTCTTCATCAACATCTTCTTGCCTAGTTTTTTCAGACTCTTCTTCTGTTTGTGCTGGTATATTTTCTTGAGATGCTTTTAAGGCTATTGCTTTTCCTTTCTTGACTGATTTGTCTTCTTGTAATAATACTTCATGTGCTCTTAAGGTTCCAATTAGTTCTTCTAATGCAAATACTTCAAGATTTTTGGCTTGGCTTATGGCTGTCACCATTGGTCTCCATATGGCTGGAAGGCATCTCATGATCTTTCTCACTATGTCTTGTACTGAGCAAGCCTTGCCAAGAGAACACATATCATTCACTATAGTTGTGAATATTGAGTACATCTCATCAACAATTTCTCCTTCATTCATTTCAAAAGTTCAAACTTCCTCATGCCAATGTCTATTCTTGTTTCTTTGACATGGCTTGTTCATTCATGATGAGTTTGTAGTGTATCCCATACTTATTTAGCAATTATGCATTCATCAACTCTTTCACTTTCTTCCCTGCTCAAAGCACGTGATAAGAATAATTTAGCTTTAGAGTTTAGGAGTACCTTAGTTTTATCTTGAGCTTTCCAGTCTGCTTCTTTCTTTATAGCAGATGTTGAATCCTTTTGATCAACTCTTGGTATGAAATCTCTATAAATAATGATGCACCACATTCATGTATCTTGAGATTTCAGAAACAAATGCATCTTATTCTTCTAGAAGTAGTAATCAGTCTCATCAAAGTAAGGTGGTCGGTTTGAAGATTCTCCTTCAACAATGTATTTTGCTTTTGACGTTTTTTCTTCTAGATCTTTACTCTAGCACTTGTTAGGTATTTAATCTTTAGAGACCGAGCTTTGATGCCAATTGAAGTAGAAATGTCGACTTACAAGGAAGGGGGAGTTTGAATTGTAAATGTCCCTATTTAAAATTTCTTGTAAAAACTTAAGATTTTAACTCAAGATTGATCTTGGTTGTGAAAACAGAAAATGAAGAATGTTCTTGGTTTTAACTAGAAAACGGAGAATGTTCTTGATTAGTTAAAATTAGCAATTCAATTTATATATTTAACTTGATAATCAATCAGACTTAAATTAAATAGAGATGAGAGAAGAAATAACACACAACGATATATCCTGGTTCACCCAACTCGGGCTACGTCAAGTCCTCACAATTGTGAGATTTTCACTAAATGTTCAAAACAGAGAACAATCTTGGTTTACACCACTTTTTCATATCAACCTTGATCTGTTACACATCAAGTCCTTTCCACCCAAAAATGCTTTCAAAACAATCTCCTATCAGTCTTTAGATAGGAGTTTACACTTACCTTTTAACCTTAAAATGATTTCTTACAATTTACTCAAACTATACTCAACTCTTGTAGTTTGAATTTTACATAATTATGATAAGATTGTTTTGATAGAATCTGAGATGTCTCAACTCTTTTTTGAGATTAAATTCTTTATACAAGATTCAATACAAGTATAACAAAGTATTGAAATAAACTCAGAACTGATGTTTCTTGAGAGAGTGAGAATTTTAAGTATGTGAATGTGAATGATTTAATGAGATTTGTTAGCACTTGAAATTATGTGATTTCCTTGAGCATTGGTCTTCCTTTTATAGGCCTTTAGAACATTTAATGATGGTCAAAAAGAGTTGTTGGTAGTGCTCTTGTAAGTCTTGACCAAAGACCAAATTATATGATAAAAAAATGTTCAAGTCTTTGAACACTTATGAGTTATGTTTGACTGGTCTGGATTTCTTCATTTTTGGACAACTATGATCTTTTTTAATGATCCAATAATCTTTAGATATATGATTGAAGAGATCAGTTCGATATAATGTTTTGATTTACTCAAAGAAGACTGAAGAATGATTGAAATATGTTGCAGAACGATTGCTAAACATTATGGAGAATGTTTGATCATTCTGGAGGATCAATAATCATTTTGGAGATTGATATTTGATCTGAAGATTTAATCTTAATCATTTTGGACATTTTCCTGATCGTTCTTAAGGGTGTTGTGATGTCTTACATATCTTAAGATCAATCAACGTTCCTGGAAGTCAGTCTGGAGAAAGATCAATCTTGTTTGATCTAGCCTGATTCACGATCTTTTTCTTTTGTGATTCGAATTGTTTCTTTGAATGGAACTGGTCCTATTTGTTCCTTTGATAATTCTCATAATATTAGTGTGAACTTCAGAATCAATATCTTCTTCTAATAAGTGGAAATTGATTGTTCTTGATAATTCTTGGTCCTAAAGAACATTCTCCTTTTTCCAGATTTTGTCAAGAATGTTCTTCTTTTTTGTTTGTTCAGTTTCTTGTCTTTTTATGTTGATTACTTTGTTTTGTTTAAATTATATCTTTAATTTAATACACTCAATAGCACAAGTTAAATTAACATAACAAAAATTGAGAGTTTAGAATCATAATTAACATTGTAACTAACCTTTATTTATTTTCATCAACACTTAAATTGAGAGTTTGCCTTAACACATTGTCCCTTTTGTTGGCAACTCATCGTTGGTGAAATTCAAATAACTACTAGGTGATGTTACCAACGACTCCATCAAATTGGTCAACAGTGATATCATTAGTAACATGAGCCTTATATAAAACTTTTAATAATGTCTTCATATGTGTTTCAGAGTTCAATAATAGTGAAGGAATAGATATCTTGCTAGGAGTTTGATTTAGTTGATCCGCCACTTTATATTTACTTTATTTGATAAATTTCAAGAATTCATTAGCTTCCTCATCGAACATTGCCTTTTTGCAAACGTCTTGTCTTGATATATTATGACTTAAAGCTTCATTTCCTTTGCATTTCTCTCCGTATCCCTCATCCTTTTTAAGTTGCTTAGGGACATAGACCTTGACAGCTTCGAGTCATGTCACCAATTCCTGATATATTAGTGACATTTGTTTCTTTGGGCCTTGAGCTACCACTTGACTTGTTTTCTTCATGAGGGACTTTGTGAATTGTGACATCATAATTCCATGGTACTGCATTTGTACTTTTGTAAGGAAAAACAGTTGGCACTTGAATAGTGATATATTTCGGCCCATTTAGAGTTAGCTTGAGATCTTTTTTGCTATGACAAATCTTCTAAGGTCTTGGGAAAGTTGTTTTACTCTCGATATGAGACTAAAGGGTCAATACATGAATATCATTCTTTGCATGACTTATCTCTATTATGTGATTGTCAATCAATTGTTGAAGAAACTTATCGAACACTTTACAATTTTTGAGGTGTTTTCCATTTGGGTGAGAATTACATATGTCACTCTCATTGCAACCCACATCAACCAAGTTTAACTTGCACATTTCAGAAGAAAAAATTACTCTCATGGGGGATTTTATATCTATATTTTCAACAAGATATTGATCTCCATTTTCCTCAATGACATTGACAGACAAATTTGCAGGACCTGGAAGAGGGTCATTTTCCACGTCAGACTTGTCTTTTTGAAGGTCAACCATTTTGCATTGATTAATTCTTGCACTTTAACTTTTAAGACTTGTCGATTTTCAATCAAATGCCCTATAACCCCTACATGGTACTCACATTTGAGATAGATCCAGAGAAGGCTAAAGAAGCCCTCAAAGATCTTAATTAGAAAATCCAATCTATTTCTAGTAAACAAGTTTCCTCTCCAAAAATCAAAGGTGCTCTCTTTTTTTTTTTTTTTTTTTTTTTTTTTTTTTTTTTTTTTTTTTTTTTTTTTTTTTTTTTTTTTTTTTTTTTTTTTTTTTTTTTTTTTTTTTTTTTTTTTTTTTTTTTTTGTTCTTCTCATTCTCAAATATTTGTGACTGAAATTACTAATTCTTGTTGATTTTTAAAATTTTGGAAGATTAACATTATTTGTGTACATAAAACATTATGGTAATTTTTGTCAAAAAGAATTATGGTAATATGGCTTCTATATTAATGGTTTTTATCTAATCTATGGTCCCTCTTAATTAACTTAGTATCTTAGTGAATGAATAAGTTATTTCATGGAAACCTGAAAGATGTGGGGATTGAGATTAAAAGGCAGTGATGTTCAAATTCATGTATTATTATCTGATTTTATGTCTTGTCAATAACTTTGGGAGTAACATTAGTTAGTTTCCTATAAAAAAATTAACAGAAGTTATTCATGAATTTTTTTAACAAGTTATTAAATGATGAATAGTTCAGAAAAACTAAAATTTAAATTTTAACATAACAATATAGGTTATATTTTGTTTATCTTTTAATCAAACTCTAAATTATTAGGTCTTATTTCTTTTTTGAATCAAAAGATTAAAATAAAATAATAAAATAAGAACATCTAAATTATTGATTGTTTCACCAATAGTTTCTCTCTATTTTTCTGTAACATGTTTATATCGAACGCTTTGCAGTTTCAGATGTGAAGGCTACAAGAGACAGAGTAATAAGTGAGAATGGCAAGCTAGAAATTTCAGAGTCGTTTCTTGCAACTCTAGCTGGTGGAAACATATTAATTAATTTAATGAACACTTGCTACATATAAATTAATTATTAAACTTACTTATAATTAAAATTAATTTTATAAAATAAATTCATTGAAAATTAAGTCAAAAAACAGAACCAGACACACTTCATTTCAAATTCGCTTTCAACCACAACACGCTACAATCATCTATAGAAAGATAGTTGCATGTGCATGCAAATATTAAACTAAAACATCTCTAAAACTAAAATAAAATAAAAAATAAAAACATGAATCAATACAACATTAGAACATCCACAATAGATAATATTTCTTTTAATTACATTCTAGTATTCTACTAAATTGGATACCTATAGAGATGTGTGCTTATATACACACACGTTCTCTTCTATCATTTGTGGGTCTCACTTACATTACTTTTATTAAAATTTTCAAAATATTCATTAATAGTAGAAATAAATTTTATATTAATTAAATAAGAAAGATGATTACAATAGTAGGTATAATGAAGTTTATCTACCTAAATTAAAATAAATAATTTTTAATTGGAAACTATTTTATTACTAACACCTAACTAAAGTAACTAATTTTATATTTCTAATATCCTCGCGCAAGTTAGAAGGTATTTGTGACACTTCTAACTTGAGATGAATATCACAAATATTGTAAAAAAAAAATTAAAATTAAAAATATACATAGACTAAAGGATTTTGAAATGTCGATATTCTTAGGTTGAATGTCTTAAATTGGGTTCGAATATGGGACCTCGCAGTTGCAAAATTGAAATGCCGGAACAATTCGGGTATATTTTTTTTGGAAGATTTATTCTTCGTTTGTAATAAAAACAAGAAAGATTCTAATGTAACCATGTTAGTTCTCTTTTTTTTTTTTAGTAGGTGTTGAGTCGAATTTACACCTCAATGCAAGATTTACAAAAAATTTAATGTGTAACTCCTCGGTCATTAAGACTTCTAAAAGAGAATCCAATTCTAATTTTTTTTAGAAATAAAAACAATCTTGCTTTTCATTGTTGTTGGTAAGTGTTGAATCTAGAGTTTGCACTTTCATTCAAAATCTTGCTTGCATTTTTTTTTTTTGAATGTCAATTTGACTAAAAAAAAGAATTTTGCCTCTAAATGTTGTTGGTGTTCTTGAGAATTCTTCAACAAATGCACTTGACTCCATCTTTTTTATATTTTATGAAAATTGTTGATGTTGAAACAAAGTTGATACTAAAGAATTGAAGAAGTCTTGAGTTTTGGAACAATTTTATTGTAACAATTAATGCATATTGTTTGATGGTTTTTTTTTTTTTCATCATGATCATGATGAAATAATTCTAACTTAAAATTTAAGAGGGAAGAAGAAGAAAATGAACAAATTGTTCAAGAATCAAATGGAAAGAAAAGATAAATCATTTAAGTTTCTATGAAAATTTTCCTAAGATGATCATGATGAAATAATTCTAACTCGAAATTTAAGAGAGAAGAAGAAGAAAACGAACAAGTTTTAAATAATCAAATGAAACGAAAAGATAAATCAATTAAATTTCTATGAAAATTTTCTTAAGAAAAATTTGAAAAAAAATAGTTAAATAATTATATCTTTGATACCATAATAGAATTTGTAAAATATATATTAATATTAAACATAAAAGAGAAAAATCATTAATTTATAACTAATTTTACGTCTTTAACAACTTTTGTAAAAAAAGTACATAATTGAATTACAATTTCATTTTATTATTAAAATATATAAAAATAAAAAATAAAAAAAGTTGATGGATGTTTTTGTTTAATAATTTTGGTGATATACTTTTATCTACGTAGCCATTTCTTTTATAACAACGTAGATTTTATTTTATTATCTTTTAAAGAATTTTTAGTTTCTAAAAATCCACAAAAACAAAATACTTTCAAATTTTAATTGTTTTTTTATTGAAAAAATAATAGTGCCAATAAATTTTACAATTTCAAATTTAATTATTTTAATATTTCAAATATTAAATATTTATGATTTAATCATAAATTATTTTTGAAATGTGATGATATAAAAGCATTTTTAAAATTCATTTTATACATTTTTTATGGTGTTGGATTGGGGTGATTGGATGCTTAATTATTTATTAAGCATTATTATTAAAATATAGTAAAATAGGTCGATGCACGCTTATGAAGTTATGATCTATTTAAACTTCATGTGTGATTGTTCTATTGGAGACGCTCTTAGGAAAATTATTGCATAACAATAATTTGATAAAATATATTATCAAGTCATTTAAATGCATTATGCAATTGTACTATGTATATCTGTACATTTTGTGTGTGTCTATTTTATGTTAGAAAATGCATAAATTTTATTATAATTAAATCATACATTCGAATATAACAATATCGATATTTATTAATTTTTAATTAATAAAATACATGTGTTTTTTATATTTTACAAAAATAATTGTATAGTCATTTGTTTTTCTTTTTTAACACAAATGTCATTTAAGTTTAGATATGTTTTATATTTCATAAAAATAAGAGGTCATAATATATTTTTCCTTTTTAATTCAACGATATTAAAAGTGTTTACTTAGTGATTTGATGTTGATGTGGTAAATCATTATAGTTCAAAAACTATATATTTTTATTCATAATTAAAAAATTATATAATTTTTATATTTTAAATTCAATCAAAGAAGTTCACAACTTCTCTTTAGAAGGGTTATGCAAAAAATCCGATTACGAGGCCTAAATTTAAAATCGGACTCAAATTCATTTTAAATATTCGATTAAAATAACATGGTTATAATCCGGTTTATTTACCAACTGGTTAGATACCCACTTATGTTTTATGTTTGAATTTGATTTTTAACATCATTCTACCGACCTTCCACTTTCTGGCAGTGTTTTCCGATAATTTATTACTAACTTCATTTAATCAATTGTTTATTACTAATCAATCATATTGTATCATAACTAGTTAATGAATTAAGATCTTTAATATTTATTGAGAAAGACTAAAATATGATAGACTAAATATTTTAAGTGTAATTTCTTAAATTACTGATTTTTAAAGGATAATTTGTTTTCAAAATGTTACGTTGGAAATGATAGAGATTTAGATATTGTCCAAACTTACTTAATTATAAATGCTCAAAATAAATATTAATATATTAAATTCATTAAATATTTTTAATTTACTAAATCTTGTGGTGGTGGTGTCCATCTCGGTGTTGGATGCAAACTTTCAAATATTTCTATTTTCAACGGTTTTATTATGGTGCAGTTATGGTTAAATTTGATCGAAGAAACATTCAAGTGTTTGTATTTTCAACGGTTTTAGTAATAAATAATTTATTGAATTGGATTGAATCAGAATCGATGGTCTTAATGAAGTTAATAATAAATTAATTCTAATAAAAAATTATTATAAGCAATTGAATATGTTTAATTTTAATCACAAGAGAAACCAATTGTATGGTTGATGTATGTTTTTCATTGAACTTTCATTTTGTAAAAATAATCGATTTTTAAATATGAATAATCGATTTTTTTTAAATAACTAGTTTTTAAACTATGAATAAATGATTTTTTAAAAAGAAATATTAAAAAATAATCAAATTTTAACCAATTTTGAGAAAAAAATTGATTTTAAAATTGAATTTTTCGAAATCGGTTGCTTAACTAAAAACCGATTATGTAACCATGACCAATTTTATAATTAGTTTTATAATCGATTTTAAACTAAATAATGAGTTTGGTGATAAATCTAAATTCATATATTAGTTTTAAAATTGATATGGTTTGATTTTTAAAAAATACCAACCATACAGAGCCCTACTCCTTAGTAGTTGAGTTTTCCGTATCAATGATACTCCTCGGACCGAATTCAAAAGATAAAAAAAAACTTATATTATCAATATAAAGCTAATTAAAGAGCTGATTAAATTAAGTATGTGAAAATGTTTTTTCTTTCTATTTATAAAAAATATTATTTGATTTTATCTTCATGAGAATGTCTAAAATAAACCATTGTTATGGAGATAAAATAAAATGTTAATCAATAAATATGCATTTTCAAAAATGATAATATATCATACTATTTTTCTATCATAAAATTATTCAAATTATTTTTATCCAAAAAATTAAATAAATAGTCCATATAAAGTATTCTATTTTAAAAAAAATGAGCACATATGATTAATTCCAAAAAATATAGGTAAAAATAAAGCTTAAAGAATAAAGCGCAACAGATAAAAAATGATAACGGAATTCAAACAAGAAACTACACAAGTAATTAATAAATATATAATGAAACCTAAGAACACTCAACAATTAATAAATAAGAAGAAAATAATTTCCAAACTACTACAATATAAATAATTTTTTTAATTGTTATATAGATCGTTCTTCTATTTCTATAGACTCCTAGCGAGTTTAATAATTCAAATCAATTCAACAATGCCTCACGTAATGGGAGAAGTTCACAAATAAAATAATGACATGACAACGTGGACATTTTGCATTTATTGTGGATATTGTGGATTAAATTCATCTGGACGTTTTCGTCCCATTGGATATTGTGGATTAAATTCCACTCTTTGATGTTTATTCATATGAGCAGCCCAAGCCTGGATAGATGGAAATATATCGCCACATACTAGACATTCTGTTGCTACTTTTTTCTTTTTTTCCTTGTGAACTTTTGAGTGGCCTATCAAACCAGTTGCAGTTGTGAAGGACTTGTCACAAACATTACATTTGTGTGATTGATTCATTGTTGTAATGTTGTTGGTGATTCTTAGTGGTAAACAAAAGATAGTTAACAAATTGTTGTATGGGAAGAATTAGAGGGTGAGGTAAATCACAAATTTATAGTATAGAGGTGAATAATTTATCATGGATCAATAATTTATTTCAGACTAGGCCAACATTAAAATTGCATTAAATAATTTTAAATGTGAAAATCACATCATTAGAGTTATTAATTAAGGCGTGTAGAATTAATTAATTATAAAATATTTCATGGAAATATAATTTTATGGATATCTACGTTTCATAAATTTAGTTGAATAGATGATTAATTTAAATTATATTTAAAAATACAGTAAATTATGTAATTGAATTACTCATTATTTTGATCATAACTAAATTTAGAGTCGGCCCATAGTTTGTGCAATTGGACAACCGCACATGATCCCAAAATATTAGTTATGTATTGTCAACGTAGAACTATTTTTTTGTGCTCCTACATATCTATGGGTGCAACGGATAACTCAAAAGTACGTAGTTCTTGAATAAAAAATGCGGATGAATTGATTCTTTTTTAAAGAAAGTTTGTTTTGTTGTTGAAAAAAAAAATTGTAAAATGTTAGTTTTAAGATTATCAAGTTGTACAATTTATGTTTTAAAAACTCAAGGATTAAAAAGACGTCACATATAGTTAACCCGTTTAGGAACAGTTTTATAATTTTGACTATAAAAAATAGCTTTAAAACTACCAAGTTGTACAACTTGTATTATAACTGCTTAAAGATTAAAAAGATATCACATCTAATTAACTAATTTAAAATAATTTTTGTATAATTATTAATTTATTAAAGATAGAAACAAGTTTTAGAACTATCAAGTTATCATAATTTATGTTAAGATAACTTGAAGCAAGATTTTATTTTATTTGCTTTTTGATTTTTTGTGTGTAAGATTTAATGATTTAATAAAAATATAAATGCAATATGTTGAACCAGTACCACACAAACCGAAACGGATGAGACCTACTATGTGCAATATAACAGGTATACGTAGTTCAACTTTCAATAAATCAACTTAACAATAATTAAAAGGTGTCATCTTTAATTGTAAACAAATCATTTTTTTTTTCAAACGTGAAGTCAGAAGCTTCAGCAAACAAAAATGAAGCAATGTGTTAAAGAGATAGAGAACAAAGCAAATGTGAGAGTGACACAGACATGTGGAAGGCATCGAAGAAGAAGGCAATGGTGCACTGTAGACGGTGGTCAGCGATGGTTGTTGGTCTAGTTGGCAGCTGAAGTGATGATGAAAAATGAAAGCATCATCATCATCATCAATAATCTTCCAATTCTTAAGACTTGTGTATGGAGGAAAAGGGTACATAGAATTGAAAGCATCATCATCAACATGATCTTATTCAGTGACATCCACTTGATCAACATATATCATTCATGAAGTCTGAAAGCTTTCTCTGATGTCGCAAATGATATTCTTCTCTGCATTTGGTGCTCGATTTTCTAGGTGAGCCATCTTGTTCTCCTTTTTGTATTTTGCAACTCTATCCTTGTCAACCTTGATAGGTATATATCCCAACCCATATATATCATTCTTCTCATGTAATTCTAGCAATTTTCCTAATTTTACAAAAGTCCCCTTTTTCTAGCATGACTTTTTCAAACATAAAAAATGTAGTAGACAATTTTGGTTTCTTCATACGAGACCCACAAAAATGACATTTTCAATTTCCAATTTCTGGAAAGAAGTCTCAATGACTTCCTATGTAGCTTTAGTATAATCCACAAAAGATAAATGGCTTACTAGCATGTCTTCCTCACCAAAGATTATTATCAGTTTGTTGTCTACTATAAACTTCAACTTTTGATGCAAAATGGAAGTCACTGCTCCATCAACATGAATCAATGGTTTCCCCAAAAGACAGCTATATCTTGGTTTGATATCCATTACTTGGAAGGTTATTTCAAATTTATATAGTCTAACTTGAATTGACAGGTTAACATCGTCAATGACCTCTCTCTTTGATCCATCAAATGCTTTTACTATCATAGAGCTAGGTTTCATATAGGATCCATCAACAGAGAATTTTGAGAGTGTTGATTTTGACATGACATTCAACGAAGAACTAGTGTCAACTAGCACTCTTACAAGGATATGATCATGACACTTCACAGAAATATGTAATGCTTTATTGTACATTGTCCCCTATGTTGGCAACTCATCGTTCGTGAAATTCAAACAACTACTAGCAAAGATGTTACCAACGACTCCATCAAATTGGTCAACAGGGATATCATTAGTAACATGAGCCTCATTTAAAACTTTCAATAGTGTCTTCCTATGTGGTTTGGAGTTCAATAATAGTAAAGGAATAGATATCTTCCAAGGAGTTTGATTTAGTTGATCCACGACTTTATATTTACTTTATTTGATAAATTTCAAGAACTCATTAGCTTCCTCATCGAACATTGCTTTTTTGCAAACATCTTGTCTTTTCATATTATGACTTAAAGCTTCCTTTCCTTTGCCTTTCTCTCCGTATCCCTCATCCTTTCTATGTTGCTCAGGGACATAGACCTTGACCACTTTGAGTCATGCCACCAATTCCTGAGATATTAGTGACATTTGTTTCTTTGAGCCTTGAGCTACCACTTGACTTGTTTTCTTCATGAGGGCCTACGTGAACTGTGACATCATAATTCCATGGTACTGCATTTGTACTTTTGTAAGGAAAAGGAGTTGACACTTGAATAGTGATAGATTTCTGCCCATTTTGAGTTAGCTTGAGATCCTTTTTGCTATGATAGATCACCCAAGGTCTTGGGAAAGTTGTTTTACTCTCGATGTGAGACTAAAGGGTCACATGAATATCATCCTTTGCATGACTTATCTTTATTATGTGATTGTCAATCAATTCTTGAAGACACTTCTCGAACACTTCACAATTTTTGGGGTGCTTTCCATTTGGGTGAGAATTACATATGTCACTCTTATTGCAACCCACATCAACCATGTTTAACTTGCACATTTCGGAAAAAAAAAATTACTCTCGTGGGAGTTTTTATATCTATATTTTCAACAAGATATTGATTTCCATTTTCCTCAACAACATTGACAGACAAATTTGCAGAGTCTGGAAGAGGGTTATTTTCCACGTTAGACTGGTCTTTTTGAAGGTCAACCATTTTGCATTGATTAATTCTTACACTTTAGCTTTTAAGGCTTGTCAATCTTCAATCAAATGCCCTATAGCCCCTGGATGATACTCACATTTTAGACGTTTTTGTGTATTACTAATTTATTTTTAGAGTTGATTCCATGAAAAACTAAAATTTGCAGTTTTTCTCTTCTACAATTGATTTTAACTTTAAATTTATTGTTCAATCTAAATATAAATTATTTAATATTCAACTCACTTTTAATTAAAATTAATTTTATAAAATAAATTCATTGAAAATCAAGTCAAAAAAATGGAACCAAACACACTTTATTTCAAATTCGCTTCCAACCACAACATACTACACTACAGTCATATGTAGAAAGTAGTTGCATTTGCATGTAAATATTAAACTAAAACATCTCTAAAACTATATAAAATAAATAAATAAAAAACCATGAATCAATACAGCATTAGAACATCCACAATAGATAATATTTCTTTTAATTACATGCTAGTATTCTACTAAATTGGATACCTAAAGAGATGTGTGCTTATATACACACATTCTCTTTTGTCATTTGTGGGTCTCACTTGCATTATTTTTATTAAAATTTTCAAAATATTCATATTATTCATGAAAAGAGGAAAAATAAAAATAAATTTTATATTAATTAAATGAGAAAGATGATTACAATAGTAGGTATAACGAAATTTATATACCTAAATTAAAACAAATAATTTTTACCTGGAATAACTATCTTATAACTAACACCTAACTAAAGTAACTAATTTTACATTTCTAATATCCTCGCGCAAACTAGAAGGTATTTGAGATGAATAACACAAATGTTATAAAAAAAATTAAAAAATTAAATTAGAAACACTGAAATACATAAACTAAAGGATTTTGAAATGTCAATATTTTTAGGTTGAATATCTTATATCGGGTTCAAACACGATACCTCACAGTTGTGTCAGTTAATTATAATGGGAATTATCATATTTTCTAACACAAAAAAATTTTGAAATGCCGGATCGGGTGTAGTACCTCAATTTTGTCCGAATAATTAAAAATTATTTGAATAATAATAATATATGTAATAAATATTTTGCAATTATTATCAGAAATCTAAATTTTTTTAGTATTTTTACAAATCAAATTTAAATGTATATCAAATTTAAAATAATTTAAAACAAAAAAATAAGAAAAATTGAATTACAACACCATTCAGTTTTCATCTCATTTTCCTGTTTTTAATTTTATTCACAAATTTGTATTATTTTCTGCCAACACACATCTTCATCTTTTCGTACATTTTTATCTTTTTTACTTATGCACCAACACACATGTTTTTTCCTCTTTCTTGTGAACACGCACTATTTTTTTTCCTGCTAACATATCTTCATTTTATTTTTTATGTTATTTGACACTTTCACCATGTGTATTCTTATTTTTTATTTGTCTTGTTAGCATCCCTACATGCTACAAACTAGTTCATTTCTTTATCTGATTTACTTCTTAGCTTAATAAGGTTATTACTTGTATCACTTGTGCACTCAAGGTCTGATGTTGTTTAATATTTACTACAAAACAATACAAAATCTATAAGTTGTTTTATCTAATGAATACAAAAGTTCATCGTTTTAATCTATAAATAAGACAAGAAAATCAGCAAAGAGGAAGAGATTTTGGAGCAGTATTGAGTATTGAAAAAAATAGAAAATATGTGTGCACCGCCGTCTCTGTCTTCACCGATATCTAGATAGACATGTATTTTCTCATTCTGTTTATGTTTCATCTGCTTTCTATATTATTTTGTTAGAAGCTAAAATTTGAAATAGAATTGGTTTATTTTGAATGAAATTTTGTTTGTAATGGTGGATTGAATTTTTATTTTGTAAAGATGTTGTTCCATGTTACTAGACACTACTATCTCTTCTGCTAACCCTATTATGAATGTGTTGGTTTTCGCATAAGAAGTGACCGTAGCAGCCTGCCATCCATGCTTTTTTTCCTCTGATATTTTACTTTGACCACAGTAACTAATAATAATGTCAATTAATAGTTTATCTCATTTAACTTAAATAATAATTATTTAATATAATAATAATAGACATTTAACATAATTAATTTGATTTAATATAAATAATTATGGACATAATTAAATAGCAATAAACATTATTTATTTCGTTGGTGAGTAGTGTTAACCCATTTTTTTTTCTTTTGATTTGTGCTATTTAATATTAAAATGAGTTTTGTCTCTATTATTTATTTAATTAAAAATATTTAAAAAGAAGTTTGCACTTATAAACAATAATTTTTGGTCCCATTATTAAATTGTTTTTGTTTATTTAACAGATCAAATTACAACTTCATATATCTTTCTTGCTCCTATTTTGTTTTTGTGTGTTTATTATTGATTTCATTTCGTATAATCATTTAAACTTATTTAATATTTAATATCAAATTTTTAATTTTTTTAAAGAAAATAAAGATAAAATTATAATCAAATATTGAAGGGTTAATTAGTTGTTACATTTTGTTAATCTTTGAGTTGTTAAGACGCAAGTTGTGACAACTTGTTAGTTCTAAAACTCATCTTCATTGTTAAATTTATAAATATATGAAAATTAGTTTAAAGTGGTTATTTAGACATGATATCTTTCACTATTAAATTATTAAATATAAGAAAATTAGTTTAAAGTGGTTATTTAGACATGATATCTTGTTAATCTTTGAGTGGTTATAATATAAGTCTTACAACTTAGGGTTTTAAAACTCATATTAAATAGAAAACAATAAAATATTATTAAAATGATTAAATTAGATGTGACATCTTTTTACTCCTTAATTTTTGAGATACGGGTTGTACAATTTGTTGTCCTAAAACTTGTATCTCAAAATAATTATTCAAATCAAATGAAATTTTTCTTAAATATATATATATAAGTTAGATCACACTTTTGTCAAGCACACTAATAAAAACTTTTTTTCCACTCTTTTTTTTTTAAATACATTTTTATCTCAAAAAAAATAACATTTATAAAAACAATTTATATTCATATTTAATAATAAAGAGAAATAAATATATTTAAGTTG
>NC_021160.2:11075696-11079545 GCF_000331145.2 Cicer arietinum | reverse complement strand
CCTACACATAATCGACTCCCGAACACAAAATCTGGTTTCAAACACCATTTTTAATTTTTTTTTCTTTCTATTTTTAAGGGGTTTTTCCAATATTTTCCCTATTTTGAAATAAATTTTGGTGGCAACTCCATTGAATTCGAGAAAAACTCGAAATTTTAGGCCACGACATCGGGTATATTTTGTTTGGAAGATTTATTCTTCGTTAGACATAAAAACAAGAAAGATCCTGATTTAACCTTGCTTGTTCTCTTTTTTTAGTAGGTGGTGAGTTGAGTCTACACCTCAATGCATGATCTACCAAAAAATTAATGTGTAACTCATTGGTCATTAAGACTTCTAAATGTGAATCCAATTATAATTTTTTTTGGAAATAAGAATAATCTTGTTTTTCATTGTTGTTGGTAAGTGTTGAATCTAGAATTTATACTTCTATTCAAAATCTTGCTTCATTTTATTTTTAGAATGTCAATTTGACTAAAAAAAGAATTTTGCCACCAAATATTGTTGGTGTTCTTAAGAAATCTTCAACAAATACACTTGACTCCATCTTTTTTATACTTGAAGAAAATTGTTGATGTTGAAATAAAGTTGATACTAAAGAATTGAAGAAGTCTTGAGTTTTGGAATATAGTTTTGTTGGTAAACATGTTGCCTTTAATGTCTATTGTTTGATGGGTTTTTTTTTCATCATGATCATGAAGAAATAATTCTAACTTGGAATTTAAGAGAGAAGAAGAAGAAAATGAACAAATTGTTCAAGAATCAAGTAGAAAAAAAAGATAAATCATTTAAGTTTCTATAGAAATTTTCCTAAGATAATCACGATGAAATAATTCTAACTTGAAATTTGAGAGATAAGAAGAAGAAGAAGAAGAAAATGAACAAATTTTTAATAGTCAAATGAAAAGAAAAGATAAATCAATTAAATTTCTATGAAAATTTTTTTAAAAAAAATTTGAGAAAAATAGTAGAACAATTATATCTTTGATACCATAATAGAATTTGTAAAATATATATTAATATTAAACATAAAAGAGAGAAATCATTAATTTGTAACTAATTTTATGTTTTTAATAACTTTTGTGAAAAAAGTATATTATTTAATTACAATTTCATTTTATTATTAAAATATATAAAAATAAAAAAAGTTGATGGATGTTTATGTTTAATAATTTTAGTGATTTATTTTTATCCACGTAGCCATTTCTTTTATAACAACGTAGATTTAAAAATTTATTTTATACATTTTTTAGAGTGTAGGATTGGGGTGATTGTTTAAGTATTTATTAAGAATTAACATTAAAATATAATAAAATAGGTGATGCACGCATGGGATCTATTTAAACATCGTGTATGATTGTTCTATTGAAGACGTTCTTAGGAAAACTATTGCATAATAATAATTTGATAAAATATAGTTTCCAGTCATTTAAATGTATTTTGCAATTATATTATGTACATTTGTACATTTTTGTGTGTGTCTATTTTACCTTAGAAAAAAAAGGTGAATTTTATCGTAATTAAATTATATATTTAAATTCAATAATATCGACATTTATTAGTTTTTAATTAGTAAAATATAGATGTTTTTGTTATTTTACAAAAATAATAGTATAGTCATTTATGTTTTTCTTTTTAACACAAATGTCATTTAAGTTTAGATGTGTTTTATATTTCATAAAAATAAGAGGTCAGAATATATTTTTCCTTTTTAATTCAACTATATTAAAAGTGTTTACTTAGTGATTTTGATGTTAATGTGGTAAATTATTATAGTTCAAAAACTATATATTTTTATTCATAAATAAAAAAATTATATAATTTTTATATTTTAAACTCAATCAAAGAAGTCCACAACTTCGCCTTAGTAGAGCTGTACAAAAAATCCAGTTACAAGGCCCAAATCAAAACTTAATCTAAATCCATTTTAAATATTCGGTTAAAATAATGAGTATAATTCGGTTTATTTATCAACCGGTTGGATATCCACTTATGTTTTATGTTTGAATTTAGTTTTTATCCACTCAACTCCCAAAAACCCTAAATCGTCGAACACAACAAGAAAACAAGGAATTTGTGAGGGCCAAAAGCTCTCACAAAGGACAAATAGCAGCCACAAAGTGGCTATTTGTGGCGGCCTTAGGCAACCACAAATAAGCTGGTCACAAACTTTTGTGAGGGCATTTGCATCCACAAAAGGCTGCCTTTGTGAGGGTCTTTGCAGCCACAAAAACCTGCCTTTGTGAGGGCATAGGACGCCACAAAGGACAGACTGATTTTAAAAAATTCAGCCTTTGTGAGGGTCCAGGCCGCCACAAAATCTCTCCTTTGTGAGGGTTTAGGCCGCCACAAAGTAACTCCAGATTAAAAAAATAAATATTTTGTGAGGGCTTAGGCCGCCACAAAATATTACGTATATTAAAAAATTAATTTTTTTAAATTCAAAATTAATACTATATTATAATATTATATATAATAAATTATTATAAATATAAATTTAAAATTAAAATTTCAATTATAATTAAATTAAAATTATAATTAAATTAAAATTATAATTAAATTTAAAATATAATATCATTATAAATTAAATTTATAATTATAATTAAAGATTAATTTAAATTACAAATAAAACAAAATTAAATTTAAATTTAAATTAAATTAAAATTAAATATTAAAATTAAAATAAATATTATATATAAAAATATAATATTAATAATAATTAACGTAATTACCACAAAATCAAATAAAACATGCATTCCAAAATTAACAAATAATGTCTTACAAACCCAAAATTTATAAATAATGTCTTACAAACCCAAAATTAAACACAATAATTAACTAAGACAACATAATTAATATATGTTCATACAACCTAAAAATAAATTATGAAATTATTCAAATGACATCAATCCTTATAATAATTCCTCTGATCAGCTCCACTCACACCATCATTATTTCCTGCCATGTTACCCGACGAAAGAAGTCCCTCAAAAGTATTATTAATTTGTGTTGGAGGAGACATCATGGTTTGAAATTGAATTTCATCTTCAATGGCACCACCACTAGTCGAATGAGGAGCCCTAGCTGGTTGAGGTTGATTTAAATCTGGTCTGATCAACCCAGCTGTTGGCATAGTTGGTCGGTATGCAGTTTGATGATCTGGTTGAGGTTGAGGAATTTGATGTGAAGAGGACGGAACATACGGATAATTATGAAAATATTGTTGTTGTTGAAACATTGGCGGCTGCTGCTGTACTTGCTGGAAGGCAGAGTTCGGAGGATCCTGGTGTTGCTGTTGGAAATTTGGAGGCGGTTGCTGCTTTTGGGAGTATTGAGAGTAATTTTGTTGCTGCTGGAATAGTGGTTGTTGATGCAAGTATTGAGGCCGAGGCGGGAATTGCTAATGAAACATAGGAGGAAATAAAAATTGTTGTTGCTGAAACTGCTGCTGCTCTTGAAACTTTTGTTTCCGTTCCTCATTCAATTTATCAATTGCGGCTTGTATCAGTTGTTGTGTCTTTTCTTCTTGCTCACTTGCTCATTGCTTCTTTAACTGGTCAAGATTATCTATCGACGGACGATGAGATCGATCCGTACTAGCATAAAAAGAAGACGTCTCAATCTGAATATAGCCGGTTGGACCTTTCACAAAGGTTGATGATAAACTACCAGCACCCAGCACACGCCCTTTGTACTTGCCACCACTGATGTGCATAAAACTTGCGGTCTCATATTGTTTCCGCTGCACTGGACCAGCTCGCTGAGCAGGAGGAAGAGTAGCTTGATGATCATCCCATTCTTTCATGATTTGTTGAAGTTGTTCCTATATTAAAAATAAAAAAATAAAAA
>NC_021160.2:11052939-11075638 GCF_000331145.2 Cicer arietinum | reverse complement strand
TTTTTGATAATTCATCAGTATACTCATTTGTTTCAGGATTAACATGAAGACAACGATGTATCTCAACCTGAGTGACCTCCCTTCCAAGTTGTTTTTCCTAAAATATTAAATTAATGTCAAGTTTATAAGTTGGTGAAATGTGATGATTAATTGAATATAAATTAATAGATATATATTATAGGCTAAATTACATCTGTGGTCCCTTAACTTAATTTCAAGTAACGTTTTAGGCATTTATCTTTTTTTTTTCTTCCCGATTTATTCCTTTATTCCTAACAATATCAAATAAAGTATGAAAATATGAGTTAATTTGAAGATTTGCGTTACGAATTTGATGAAATTTGTATTATATTGAAGAATATAATTAATTTTATGAGTTTTGATTGAATTTTTTTTTGAATTTTTGTATAAAAAAGGATAACATTGTTGAAATTTTAAAACATAAAATATCAAATTGTCACTTAAAATTAAAATAAAGGACCAAGTCGGGAAAAAAAAAGATAAAGGACTAAAATTTTACCTGAAATTAAGTTAAAGGACCACAGATGTAATTTAGCCTATATTATAAATAATAATTAATTACCATATAATATTTAATTTCTCCAGCAGACATGGAACCTCCCTTATGAGTACTGGTACCCCTCTCAGATGTTCTATTAATCTTTGCTTTTTCTCTCTTCTGTTTGTAAGCATCTGTGTTCCATTTCCTCCACAACATCCCATAAGCGGGAAAATCATTAATGGTCCACATCAATGCCGCTCTCATCATAAAATTTTCTCTCCGAGCAATATCATATGTCAAGACACCATTCCACAACCTCTTCAAATCGTCAATCAAAGGTTGTAAAAAAAATATCAATACCAGTTGTAGGATTAGAAGGACCTGGTATCACAACAGCTAAGAACATATAAGGTTTAGACATACACATATCAGGAGGAAGATTGTAAGGAGTAACAATAGTCGGCCAACAAGAATAAGGAGTAGACGATGCTTGTATGTAAGGCGTAAATCCATTTGAGGATAATCTAAGTCTTACATTGCGTGGATCTGACGCAAAATCAAGATGCATTTGATCAAAGTGTTTCCATGCCTGACCATCAGACGGATGTCGCAACTCGCTTGAATTTCTTCTATTCTCATAATGCCACGTCATATTTCCTGCAGTTTGTATTGATGCAAACAATCTCTGCAATCTTGATACAATAGGTAGGTAAAACATTGCTTTCCTTGGAATTGATTTTCCCCTACTTACCCTAGAGTTATTCCTTTGGTGATACCTGGGTTGTTGTCAAAACTCGCATTCAACTAAGTTAGCATCATTCATACCAAATTCATTGTCATAATACAACATGCAACCTTTAACACAACAATCAATCCTCTTGACACCTAATCCTAACTTTGACACTAACCGTTTCGCATCGTAATAACTTTGCGGCAAACCATCTCTAACATGTGTTGCGTCTAGCATCATTTTAGTCATCAAATCAAAAGCTAAATCAGGAACATGAAATTGAGACTTTAGACCTAATAGTCTAATACACATTGATAACTTTGAGTTTGAAGAACCTTCAAACAACGGTTTATTTGTCTCTTTTAAAAGACCATAAAATCTACGAGCTTCTTCATTGGGAAGTCCATCAGTATCGTTATATTGATCTTCATTGAATGACAAATTAACCCCAACAGTATCCGAGATCATATCATTCATCGCCTCAAAATGTTGATAGTTATAATAATCTATACCTAACATGTTAGTACTACTTGAAGGACCTATGTTATAATTCTCCACAGATGTACTAGTATTAGGCGTCGTCGGAGACTCTTCTCCATGATTAGTCCAAATCCAGTAGTTAGGCATAAATCCATCTGCATACAAATGCAATCTTATTTCATCTTCACTTTTAAACCGTCTACATCGACATAAACAACATGGACATCTCATTCCCCCTTCATCTTGGACAATTTGTTGCACTCTCGCAAAATTCAGAAAGTCTTCAACCTTGTTAGCAAAACGTTGTTTAAGACCCTTTCTTCCAGGAAAATTCCTATCGTACATCCAACTACGGTATAAATCCATATATATATATATATATCAATGTTTTATATATTAATTGCTTTATTTTTCAAAAGTGTAAAAAAACGTTGTAATAAGTCATTTAATTATTTGACTTTTACAACGCTTGTAAAAAAAACGGTGTAATAAGTCATTTAATTATTTGACTTTTACAACGCTTGTAAAAAAAACGGTGTAATAAGTCATTTAATTATTTGACTTTTACAACGCTTGTACAAAAAGCGATGTAAAAGCCTTGTAAACATTATGCGCAAACGCTATATGACCCTACAACAGCGCTTGTCAAAAAAGCGTTGTTATATGCTCCGTTATTTTTAAAATATATTTACAACAGCGCTTGTATTTAGTAAGCGCTATAAAAGGCGCGCTATAAAATGTCATTTTTGGCGTAGTGAATTTGAATTGTCCGTCAACGGGGATGCTGGCATAGTATAAGCCTCCTATATTAAGTACTTCAGAGTTAGAATAGTACCAAATTGTGAAGTAGAGTTTAAGCTCATGCATAATATTGCATTTTTTTGTGATTGTTTTATCATGATTAATGTGTTTCAAAAGTTATAATAATTTCCCTTGGATGATGTGATGATATGACGATATACTGAATTTACTTGAGTGATTTTTTCATTATAATATGATATTATTTTTCTTGACTATTTGGATATATCATGATGTGTTATGATACAGTCTATTGTGATTGTTTGCGTGTTCTTCTTACGTATATTACACTATAAACATGATTTTGAAACTCACCTCATTTGCTGTTTGTGTTTGATTGGCTTGACTCTACGTTTGCAAAATCGCAGTTATTACAGGTTAATGAGTTTTGAAGTTCAAGTTTGGGAGAAACCCCGCTCTGATAGGTTAAAAAACTACATATATAATATAATATAAACTTACCAAAATTGAATCAAGCTTGATGAATATTTTTTGTAGAGAGAAGGTGGAGAGAATAGTTAGAAGGAGGTTTTAGAGAGAAGTTAGAAGTGAAAAAATGAAAGAGGAGTGAAGTAATATATATAGGGTATGCTTGATCATTTGTGGCGGCCAAAGTAGCCACAATGACCAACGAATATTAGGCATTTGTGGCAGCCTGGGCGGCCAGAACGTGCCAACGGTACAATTGTAGTTTGTTGCGGCATTTGCCGCCACAAAAGGTAACAGTCTAATCCTTTGTGACGGCCTGAGCGGCCATAAAGTCCAACGTCATTGTGCTTCCTTTGTGGCGGCCTTTGCAGCCATAAATGCCACGTTCACTTGCTTTTGTGGCGGCCTATGCTGCCACAAATGGACATGTCACTTCAGTCATTTGTGACGGCTTTGCCCCTCACAAAATTTATTTTTTGTGGCTGTAAAAGACCTCACAAAATTCTTAAAAATTTAACTGGATTTTGTGGCTGCCTAAGCCCTCACAAAATCACAACGTTGTGATTTTGTGAGGGCTTAGGCAGCCACAAAATTCAGTTAAATATTTAAAAATTTGTGAGGGCTTTTTCAGCCACAAATAAAGACCAATTTCAATTTTGGTATTTGTGAGAGCTTTTTTGGTCACTAATTTGTGAGAGTTTTATTCAGCCACAAAATATTTATAAAGTTGGCCACAAAATAGTGTTTTTCTTGTAGTGAAAACTCCAAAACAATTCTCATTTTGCCATCACCCCACCGACCTTCCACCTTCTGGCAGTGTTCTCCGATAATTTATTACCAACTTCCTTTAATCAATTGCTTAGTACCAATCATATTGCATGATAGTTATTTAATGAATTAAAATATTTAATATTTGTTGAGGAAGACTAAAATATGATAGACTAAATATTTTAAGTATAATTTCTTAAATTACTGATTTTTAAAGGATAATTTTTTTTTTCAAAATGTTACATTAATATGTTACGTTGGAAATGATATTGAGATTTAGATATTGCTCAAATTTAACTTAATTATAAATGCTCAAGACAAAAATTAATATTAAATCCATTAAATATTTTAAATTTACTAAATTTGTGGTGGTGGTGGTGGTGTTCATCTCGGTGTTGGAAGCAAACTTTCAAGTGTTTGTATTTTCTATAATTTTATCATGGTGCAATAATAGTTAAATTTGATCGAAGAAACATTCAAATAAATGTATAGATCACGTGCATTTCGTATGTCATACAATTTTAGTTTGCATGATGTACATGATATGTTGATTATGATGATGCTATGATTAAATATGAATGTTATGTGTCACTTGGTGTATTATGGTATTATCTGATGATGATACATTGTATGAT
The DNA here is from genome assembly GCF_000331145.2 of Cicer arietinum. Lineage (NCBI taxonomy): Eukaryota > Viridiplantae > Streptophyta > Magnoliopsida > Fabales > Fabaceae > Cicer > Cicer arietinum. The sequence goes on along the minus strand of NC_021160.2, from coordinate 11,071,296 downwards.
AGCATGAGCCTATCATGCATGTTATGTTTGCATTGTGGGTTAGAATTGTTAGAATTGTGATTCTCAATATACAAATCGTTGGATTATATTACTATAGCATAGTCATATTAAGCTTTTGCCTAAGACACCGATCAATTAGATGTCAAAATATTGAAACATCAATTAAGTTATCACTATTATTGAATTTTAATTGACATTATTATTATTATTATTATTATTATTATTATTATTATTATTATTATTATTATTATTAATCACTTACAAGATAGTCGGTGGATATGGAGGAGCATGGGACTTTCAATGATGGGAATGTGAGTCCCTTGTTCTATCACCATTAAGGAAGAGACCTATATCTCTTTCCATTATATAGTATACTTTCCTCATTGATACTATACACCAAACAATTAATCGTTAGTGGAATAGAGATAAATTTTCTCCTCTTTTACACACAATAAAAAGGTTGTTGATGGTAGATCATAGACATGTTGTCATCATTTGGAGGTAATTCTAGCCTCTCATATTGATATATAGTTAAGATTATTACATGTACATGTTATTGCAAAGAATCATTCCAAATTTTTAAAAATATATAATAAGTTGGTTAAAATCAAGGACTATAAATGAAAAGAAATTTTTTGAAGGACTTAAAGTTGATGAAATTTTTTATAAGGACTAAAAATAAAATAGTAAGATTTTATATGAAATAAAAACTTATTTAACCTTTACTTATTAAACATAATTATTCTTAATTTATATTATTGTAATCTCATCTATCGTGAATACATTTGTACTAATTTTGTTTTAAGTAAATAATTAAATTTATTTTGACTATAATCATACTCCATTGGTGTATTGTTGTTAATACATTTTTTTTAGTATTCAAATGTAATTTTAGTTTTATACTCATGTTAATGATAGTTCGAGTACCGCATTCGTTATTAAAATTTTTGTGTCAGATTTATGCATTGTGTTATTATATTCCTTAGGCTAAATTACATTTGTGATCCTTTAACTTAATCTCAAGTAACGTTTTAGTCCTTTATCTTTTTTTTTTCCCAATTTAGTCCTTTATTCCTAACAATATCAAATAAAGTATGAAAATATGAGTTTATTTGAAGATTTGCGTTACGAATTTGATAAAATTCGTATTATATTGAAGAATATAATTAATTTTATGAGTTTTGATTGAATTTTTTTTTGAATTTTTGTATAAAAAAGGATAACATTGTTGAAATTTTAAAACATAAAATATCAAATTGTCACTTAAAATTAAAATAAAGGACCAAGTCGGGAAAAAAAAAAAGATAAAGGACTAAAACGTTACCTGAGATTAAGTTAAAGGACCACAAATGTAATTTAGCCTATTCCTTACTTATTACTCTTGAGACCCTTAGTGGAGATTATAATAAGTAAGATATTTTCTTTAAAGGCATGCAATACTTTATCTCTATTGTAAGCAATCCAAGATTATTCTAATAATTTTTCATTCTTATATTGGATTCATGCTGAATTTGGAATACATTTTATAGTTAGAGCAAATGAACTGAATATTATAAATCTTGAAATGAGAATAATATAATATTGTCTCTGAACCCGTATAAATATATTTTCGGTACTTGATTCATAATTTTCTCTATAGATAATGTTTTGATCTGACTTTTGTCCCATTAGAAACTAGATTTAATTACATTTGAAATATGAACATATTTCACTAATTCTCATCAAGAATTGATCGAGAAAATTGAGTTACAAGTTGAAAAAATTTGTTGTTCCGTTTTGTGCATATATATACCTTATTTTATTAAACTGTATTAATTGAATGTCTATTATTCAGATTACAAATTAAATTTATAAACTAGACATTTTAAAATTTCCAAAATATTGTTGTTTATTCAAATCGGATATTGTTCAATATTTTAATTAAATTGCCAAAGTTATAGTGTTTACTGCATAAAATATTATAATGTAATTGAGTTAAAATGAGTATAACATAAGCAATATGAATAAGTTTTTAGTGTAATAAATTGGACTTCAAAGTTTATTTTTATTACTTTGTTATTGTAAATTTTTATAAGTTTATATTAATTTTATAAATTTATGTAATTTTATGAAGTGAATTGTTATGTTTTATAAGTTGTTATGGATTAGTCATCTTCAAATATCTATATATTGAGTTAGGAAACTCGTTTTTTAGTGAAACCAAGTGGGTCTCAAAGAAGACATATATTAATTTTATCATATTAAAATTTATGGTTTTACTAAATATAGAAATGACTCAGTTGTATTGTAAACACAATTGTTTTGTCGTAAGATTATTATATAATGTTGACTTTAGAATATCATAACTTGAGTTATATAGATCAGTTTCGAGTGAAATTAATTGTGTTTGAAATCTTAAATATAACACTTTTTCTTGGAAGTTTGATGCTAATACATGGTGTGTGTGTGTGTGTGTGTATATATATATACTCATATGATTTCTATGTTAAGTGCATGTTCAATTGTGTGAATGAAGTAAATGATTACTCGTAGATTATGATTAGATACATACTATTTATTATTATAGTTATATATATATATATATATATATATATATATATGATTAATTATATAGTTAGATGAACTATCTGATATATACGACATAAGCGAGGGGTAAGCGAAGGTAAGTGAAACACCACTTAGGGACTTAATTATGTCCAATCTTATCAAAAAATGTTATTCAAATAGAGGGTATTGGGTGAAACCAATGTAATTTTTATAACTTACTTGTTATATAGAATTTAAGTAATTAGATTACTCATTAGTGACTTAAATTGTTTGAAAGATTTGAGTACAACTTACAAAGAAAAAATATTTATTAAATTGAGAGATAGTTTGTCGAGAGAATTTTCTATACTTAATACAATGGCATGATTGAGAAACATCTATAATCGTTTTTATTAAATCTAGGTTATGTATACATTGAAAGATTCAGGAGTATTCAGATTGTTCATCAATCCTTCAATATGATTAGTTAGAGTCATATCATATTTTGAATCTAGATTAATGTTATAGTTTAATTAAGTCTCACTTGAAGTTATTTTAAAGTTTGTAAAATTTTTAAATATTTTAAATTATTTTAAAAATTTACAAAAGAATTTTTATTTATTTACAAATACTTAGATATTTTTAAATTGAAATTTTCAATTTCATGTATAATTTTTTTCTAGATTCATAATTAAAGTTTAGACTATACTATTTTACTCCACTTCGTGAATGTCATAACAATATTTTTCTGAACATTTAAAAAATTTATACAACATATAAACTATAAATAACTGCTACACGTAATAATTCTCCCCACAAATGTCGTGTACACAAATATGGCTGCACAGTCCAACTCAAATTGTTATCCTTCAAGAATTGTCAACTACACAAATCAAATCACAAAATAAATAAAAAAATTCATATACTTGCATTTGATCCAAGACCAACATTTTGAGGTATTAAGATACGACCACAACTACTAGATACATGGAGAATCATTTTAAGTGAAATTTATTTTATATAAGTGATTATTAAGACAAGAAAATACAAATAAAAGTCACCAGTTATATAATATCCATTTGAGGATTAAAAATCAGAGTAATTATTTTTTCCGAATAAGGTTTATGTAATCCAGTTTTTAATTTTTCCTCCCTAATGAATTTTTAGCATAAAAAACAGAATTGAGATACGGTATATAGTAACGGGACCACATAAATTAAAATAAAAGCATTAATTCTCAACCGCTTCTATCATGTGGTGTTGTGTTAGTCCTCAAAGGCGGCTTGTATTATTTTATTTTCAGGTATCTAAATAACTATAGTACCTAATATATATTTAGTACTACATTGGACCATTTATAAAACTCGCCTCCATTATAACCTAACTTATTTGGATATTTTGTAATTGTAAGCATCACAAAGTTTAGTTATCAAATTTACAAACAACAATCCACTTTTAAATAAATAATATCACTCAATTTATTTATTTATTTTATCAACTTTAACACTACAATTTTAAAAATTCTTTATTTGTTTTGACGAAACGAATGATTATTCAAGGCAACCAAATTGGCATGAAACAAAGTCATCATTTTGCAAATTCTCACAATTTTGAGGATACAAATATTGATTTACCTAAAAATCACTACCTTTTTTATTTTGTTTTCTTTTGTTGTTATTGCATGACCGTTCAATAATTTAAAAAGTTAGCATTGACTTGATGAAAAGTTTAACAAAGTCTTTCACTAGACAATCATGATTCATCTTTATTTCACTTGGACTTATATCTTGACAAAGCAAAGACTTCACTTAAGAATGAATTTGACTAGCTATTTATGAACATAGTGCTGCTTGGAAAATTTCTGAACCAATTTTATTTTCAGGTAATCAAATTTATTGCATTTATTTCTTATGCTTCTTTAATTAACTCTTACTTCTATTCTTATATAATCTTTGCTATATTCTCCCTACTTTTTTTTCTCGTTTTATTTTACTAAATGCTCGTGTTTTGTGCTTAATCTTGTTGAAGATGAACCAAAGCAAAGAGATATTTTATTTTTCATAATAATTTATAGTATTATTTAATTACAAACCTTTTTCCAGTGTTCTAGCTAATGTACAGTTTCTCTGTTGTCAAAAAATGTTAATGAATTTTGACTATTTATAGGTTTGAGTATGTATTCATCTCTTGAGGTATATATTACATTCTAGCAAGACTTAAGATATGGAGCAATAAAAGTCAATATTTTCATGTATAGTAGGAACAAAAACTGTGTATTCTAAAGATGAAGAAAAAAATACAGAGGGGGAAAAAAAAAACTTATGAAGACCCCTTTAGGAAGAAAAATCTGTGCAACCACATATCTAGATGCTTTTCAGACACATAGATCTTATTCCTATTTATATTTTGAGTTTCATTGGTTTCAGGTTTTCTATTTTTGATTTAATTTTAATTTTAATTTTAAAATTGCCAAGCAGTAAAAACAATATCATGTGCATATTTTTGTAGATACTGTTTTATTTTTAATAAAAATAAAGAGATACTAATTTAGTAATTAAAAATAAATAATTTTTTTTTTAAATCAATAGTTCTCCTACTACTTTGTTTGGGTTAGACTGAGCTAACTCATTTTTAAATCTGACTCATTCATATAATCAAACTTATTTGAATTGATCAACCTAATTATTAGCTCTAGTAAATAGTGTAAAGTTTAGGTGAGTATGTAAGTGACCCGATAGATATTTGGATCTTCTCTTTTACTTTTTCTCCATCACTCTCTCTTTTAGAGAGATATTGAGAATGAGAAAGTCATGAATGATAATTAGAGATAATCTAAATTTTATAAAGTTACGGTCAAATATGAGTATAATACATAGTGTATTTGTGTTAGTATTGATATGTAAAATGTGATGCCCATAAATTTTAATTTACAGTATTTATTTGAAAAAAAATCATGTAAATAATTATATGTTTACAGTACACACTATTTTTAAAAGTATATACAGTAAACTTAGGATTTATGATGCTCATTTTAAAAAATGTGGACTATAAATTTATTATGATGTATATATTTTTTAAATTGTGTATTGAAAATTTCTACTTTAAGGGTACATTTTTTAAAAGATACACCGATAAAAAGTAAGTTGCGAGAAAAAGAGAGAAAATAAATAAGGATATTTTGAATAATATGCTAAAATATGAGATATAATTAAAAAAAAAAGTTTTTTGTTTCGCTTTAAATCGTCTCAAGATTTTTTAAATTTTATTTGAATTGACTAATTAAAATATGTTTTTTCAAATTTGAATTGCAATCAAATGTGTATTTTATATATTTAAGAACATTAAAGATAAAAAAAAGATACATTAGATAAAAAGTGTAGAGGTGTATTTGTTATGGATCATATTTATTTGTATTTGGCCCGGACCACAATTCGTGGGCCTTTATTAAACCACAATCCAATTTGGTAATAGACATGGATTGGGCCATCTCCATAAAATACGTTCCCATTGTTAAAAATTGATTGAATTTTTTTGAAAGGTTTAGTTCAATTAACAATATCCAATATTGTTAGGTCAAATATCAAATTCTGTTTAAATTCAAAATTTTACAATTATATATAAATTTATTTATTATTTTATCTAGTAAACAAAAATTGGTTAAAAAATATTATCATAAACGTAAATCCTATAATATATTTTGCACTAATCAACAAATATCATGAGCAATCAACAAAAAATAAATATGTGAAAGTTTTTGTTGTTTTTTAAGCAAAAGATAAAAGGATTAATTTTTGCAAAAGTAGTAAACAAACTTGGATCTAATTTGTTTACACGTGCACATGAAATGACATCTCACCGTGTAAATAATTGCATTTTAAAAAATTGCATCATATCTTTTGTGCCCAATTTATTTATATGCCACGATCAATAATTTATTTATATGCCACTTTTATTTATATTATCTAGATTTAGTGCCCAATTTTAATATTTTTCAATCATCTAGTAAAAACGAATCACACAAGTAATACCCATGCTGCATACTTGTACAGTTCCTCTTAATTTTTTCCAACAGTGTTGAATTATCTTGTGATAAAATTATAGTAGTACTTTTTACTAATTATTGGGCATTATTATTACATGCACTAAAAAGATACAAACACTGTTTTCCCTCTGCTTTTGTGATTTGCATAAGCTCACAAAATTCAAGTAATTATTAAGACTCCAAAAAAAGAGGGATTAATAAATATAAAAAGATGATGTTCATATCATGCATATTAAACTCGACTAGTTGCTGAAAAAAATTAATGTTATACGTTTCCTTTGCAGAAAAATGGCTACAGAAGACAACACATCTCGCCAACAACATTTACATAGAGTTGCTTCAGCTCAGCATAGGAGACCTCTCCTCCATTTAGTTTCCACTAGTAAGCTTTTCTCCCTTTCTTAAATTTTAGTTTAGCCAAATATTTTTTTCTTACAAAGTGCAAATTTTTGGACACCGACGCACATACTACCGACACATTAATTATATTCAATTAATTTATTGTATCAATTTTGTGTGATATTCATATATCCTGAGACTAATTTTCTGAATAAACTTGTTGTTGCAGAGGAACACAGACATAGATACCTAACCCAATGTGTACCCCTTTACAAAGCAGCTCGAAAAGGGGATTGGAAAGAAGCCAAAAAAATAATAGACCAAGATAAAACATTATTAGTTTCCGCCATAACAAAAGGGTGGGCAACAGTACTCCACATTGCAGTTGGATCAAATCATGTTAACTTTGTTGATGAGTTGGTAAAATTAATGGACCCTAATGATTTGGAATTGAAAGACTACATGGATAACACTGCTTTTTGTTTTGCTGCTGCTGTTGGAAATGTGGAAATTGCTGAAATAATGATGAATAATAGAGGAACTTTGGCATCAATTAGAGGTGGACAAGGTGTTACTCCTCTTTATTTGGCTGCTTTAGAGGGGAAAAATGATATGGCAAAGTATTTGTTTATTAAATCTAAAGAAATGCTAGATGAAAAAGATTGGAGTATGGTGTTCCTCACTTGCATACAGTCTGATCTCTATGGTAAGCATTTTAGATTTTGAAATTATAGAAATTGAAAATTGATTTCAATAAAATCATTATAAATTAAAATGGTACTAATGATTAGTTTACTAAAAAATCAAATTGCAGATATATTACATATAATATCATAATAAGTAAAATTGAAATATCAATATAATATTAATTAAATACGATTATTTATTTTTTTTCTTTATATTAAAGACCATAGAATTAATTTTGTAGTTATTTATATACTAATGATGTTTTATAGATTAATTTTGTTTATATTTAATTTGGATAAATTTAATGTCAAACGATATAATTTGAAATATGGTGCAGATTTAGCTCTAGACATGCTAAATGAGAATGTAACACTAGCTTTTGCTCGTGGAGATAACAATGAGACAGGCTTACATTTATTGGCTCGAAAACATTCGGTTTGCGGTTGTCAAAGTCTTGTGCATCGCAAAAACCCCCTGCATTTATGTAAGTGTATATACAACTACTAGTGCTCTCTCCAAAATTTAAGTATATTTTTAATTTTTAGGTGTATTTATTAATTATTTGATTTAATTGAAAATTTTATCTCTTTATTTTTATCAATTCACGAAATAGATTATTCTATTTTAAATGTCGACAATGTTTGTACCTTATATAGTTTTTTGAATTAAAAAATGACGATTTGACATATTTTAGATGATCTGACATACAATTTTATGATATAAAACCATATAGATCCATTAATTATTCATTTGTCATTGATTAAATAACAAATATGAAAAAAATTCTAAAGTTGAAAGTTAAGTTTTTATCGTGTTTTATTCTAATTTTATGAGTGTTAACCATTCTATATCACCATATCATATGTAACGTTATTTAAAACATGTTACATCATATTTTTTAGTTAAGAAAATAGAGAAATTGTCAAAATTGTCGACATTTAAAATAGAGAGACAAATTTCGTAAATCAGTAAAAATAAAGGACTAAAACTATAATTAAGCCTTATAATTTTTCAACACATACTCCCTATTATTACTATTAAGTTATCTTAAAATACGAAAAGTCAAGTTTAACACATTTAAACTCAAAAATTATTTTAAAAATATTAATATATAAAATGAACACATTAATTATCCTATTAATTTTTCTTAATAAGATGAAAAAATCAATAGGTGCTTATAATAAGAGACGAAAAGACGAAAGTAGTATAAACAAAAATGATACTACTTCAAAAAAGTATTTTTTTCCCAAAATGAACAAGTCTTTTTAATGCACTTCTAACAAATACAATTTAGTAAAAATAATATTTTTTTGTTAAAAGAAATAATAAATACCACCATAATTAACTCATGCAATTGAGGTATTCTAACTCGAAATAAGACGTCTGACCTAACAATATTGACATTTGTCAATTGAACTATGACTTAATGACATAAAAATATAATCTTTTACTCATTTATACATTTTTTATTATATGTGAAATAATGAAATAATTTAATTATTTTAAAACGAAAAAAGTTGATGTGTTTAATATTAAATATATTAATTTTTCAGTTATCATTATTACTTATATATATTTCATTCTAAAGTAGGACAACTTTGAACTCAAATTTTGTGGCTGAACTCTAAATTCAATTATAAGTAAAAATACATGAATTCTCATTTATTAAAAATGACAGTTTTATTAAAAAAAATTAAACAAATTTACTAACCTGGCCCATAATAACATTAACATTGAAGGTAAAATGTAAATAACTTTGAGTTCAACAAGATAAATTATTCACTTTTTGCTTATAATAAATGTAAATAAATACACTTATATTTGAGTATCCACTTTTTGCTTCTAATTAAATATAGAGAGAGTACTCACTTCAATTAAAATTTTGTTTACTTTATTAATATGTGTGTTTAATGTTAAAATCATTTGGTTGTGTGGATAAGACAGAGTGGATTGAATAAGAGAAATCGACAATATGATAGAATTTGAACATAATTACTTGTATTTCACGTGCACTAGATAATAAATTAAATTATATACTCTTTTTATCTCATATTAATTCTTTTTATCTCATATTAATTGTCATGTTAGAGTTGACTAACGTTATTTGTTAATTTAAAATATCAATTAAAAAATTTAAACTTTTTTAATGTTATATATTTATTAAAGTATTTGCTAGCATATGATCAGTTAATATAAAAAAATTATTATGGTTGAATTAATACAATCATCTAACATGTTATGACTACACATTTGAAACAAGATCGACCTTAAGATTTTGACTTAATTGCACTTTTGATCTCTTTATTTTAGTTGAATCACGAAAGTAGTTACTCCATTTTATTTCTCTCCAGTTTTGGTCCCCAAACAGAATTTTGGTACAAAATTTGATGAAGTTATGATAATAGATTGCATGTACAATTGTTGCACCACGAAATTTTGAGACATGGTGTAACTTAAATAAACACAAAAATGAAATTTTATCAAATTTTGGATCAAAATTCTATTTGAGAGACTAAAACTAGGGATAAATAAAATGGAGGACTACTTTCACGATTCAGATAAAATAGGGGGACCAAAATTACAATTAAATCTAAGATTTTTTGTTCCTTTGGCAAATTAAGATAATAGTGTCTTCATAATCATTAAAAATATTTCTTCCATCCATTTTTTTTTCAAAATCATTAATAATCAATTTTCTTTAAAAATCATTTTATATTGAAATAAATAAAAAAAACAAATCAATCTATTTTAGACCAATAATAAAATATAATAAATTATGCATTTATTACTTAAATGTCTTCGAAGAATTCAATATTATAAAGTTTGATTTTTATTCAATTGGTAAAATAACTCTAATGACTTTTCATTCTTCAAATCTCATCGTCAAAATCATGAGAATTATCATATTTTAGATAAGTATTAGAAGTAGTTAAAAATACTTATAATTAAGTGAAATTTGTTAGATTAGTTATATAGCACTATATAAAAGTGCATCATACTATAATTATATAACAATTCTTTAAAATAATTATTTCAAAATTTATTTTACTCTTTAATTATTTGTCTCTTTTTTGGCCTCAGCCATGATTCTTAACAATAAATTTTCATATTTAGGTAAGAGAGATGGTCCAATCCTAAAGCTCATAAGACGCATGTGGGATGAATTTCTTAACTTAGATGACTCAGAGATGATGGAAGTCATGAGAGAACCATCTCAAGTAACATTTCTTGCTGCAGAGAATGGAAATTTTGAGTTTCTATCAATTGTTATGAGCACTTATCCTGATTTGATATGGGAACTAAATACAACTGGTCAAAGCATAATTCACATGGCTGTTTTGCACCGCCATGCTAGTATCTTCAATTTGATACATGAAATAGGTACTTTCAAAGATTTCATAAGTGCTTTTGTAGATGATAAGGACAATAATTTATTGCATGCTGTTGCAAAGTTAGCACCACCAGATCGACTCAATATAGTTCCTGGAGCAGCTCTTCAAATGATGCTTGAATTGTCATGGTTTGAGGTATGATTTTGAGTTCATGTCACATTATTAACAAACTCACATGTACAAAGGTGTCAATTACGCTAGCCCACATGTAAGAAGGTAAAGAAGATAACATTACATATATCATTTGGTTTGACAGGAGGTAAAGAAGATAATGCGACCATCACTAATAGAAATGCAAAATTCCGAAGGATCTACACCTTGTCAACTATTTACGAAAGAACATGAAGAATTGCTCCAAAGAGGAGAGTCATGGATGCAGAGAACAGCAAGTTCTTGTATGGTTGTTTCAACTCTCATTGCTACAGGAGTTTTTTCTGCTCCATTTAGTTTACCTGGTGGAAATAATGATGACACACGATCTCCAAATTATTTGGACAAACCTTCCTTTCTCGTATTTTCTTTATCAGATTCCATGGCACTTATCTCATCTTCAACTTCAGTACTAATTTTTCTGTCTATCCTTATATCGCGATATGCAGAGGAAGATTTTCTCAAGTCATTGCCTTTCAAGTTGCTAGCTGGATTAGTGACATTGTTTGTCTCAATAATCAGCATGATGGTAGCATTTAGTAGTGCCTTCTTTATAACATATTATCATGGTTTGAAATGGGTTCCAAACTTCATTGCTGCCCTTGCATTTTTACCAATACCATTGTTTATTTTCCTACAATTTTCTTTATGGTCTGATATAGTATACTCTGCCTACGTTTGTAGTACTTTATTTAGGCGAGGTAAACCTATGATTCACTAGAGCTATCAAGTATCTTAGGTAGAGGAGTGTTAAATTGAAGTTATGTATGTCATGATAATTTGAACTACTCTATTCAGAATGAAAATATATTTTTGCTTATATTTCATTCAAGTAGTATTTAATTTAATGGTCTTCTCAAGTATTGTTACATATAACTAGAAAAATGAAAACATGTAGTGTAGTGGCATTGTTCTAAGGAAATATCTCCAAGATTGCACAAAGATTTGGAATTACATGCTCGTAGAATGATATTCTTGACCCTTTTATTGTAAATTCGGGTAGCTGTTCAATGTTACGAATAATTCCTTAGAGAGTATCTTAGATATGAGAAATTCTTGAGTGAACACTTCCCTAAGTATTAATGTTAAAGTCTAATTTAAAAAAATAAAAATAAAGTGTTACATGGTTCAAAATATAATATATAGTCAAAAATTTGAGGTGTGGTGCGTCAATGTTTTAGGCTAAATTAATATGTGGTCTCTTAACTTAATTTTCATTAACGTTTTAGTCTTATCTCTTTTTTTTATCTTCCTGATTTAATCATTTATATTAATTTTAAGTGACAATTTGATCTTTTGTGTTTTAAAATGTCAATAATATTATCATTTTTTTTTTACAAAAATTCAAAAAATTCATCAAAATTTTCAAATAAAACTTATAAAATTAATTATATTATTCAATATAATACAAATTTCATCAAATTTGTAACTCAAATTTTCAAATAAATTTATATTTTCATTCTTTATTTGACATTGTTAGAGATAAAAATATGAATTTATTTAAAGATGAATTTGATGAAATTTGCATCATAGTAGTCAACCATTTGCAGAACCTCTACACAATCAGAGTCACTAAATAAACCTACATACATAAATATCTCCTACAAATTATTTGATTGGTTGTGACTATACATTAATTGCTAGGTGGGTGTTCGCCTCAAATAAAATTTAGTATTTTTTTTCTCATAAAACAGATGATGAATTAATATATAAGAAACAAATTGGAAAAAGTGAATAAAAGGAAATGGTGATTTTCTGAAACATTTCGGTTTTATTTGTTAAATATATTAATTTTTCCATGATCCTTGTGCATTACGAAATGTTAAATTTCCCAGATTGTCTTCAGAATTGAAGAAGAGAAAATGTCAAATTATTTGAAATGTGTTGGTTAATTGTTATTGTATATTGGATATATCTTCTTCCTGGAACGTAATATGAAATTATACAATCCAATGTTCCTACACGTAAGCCTTACCCGATCACCATGGCAATATGGTCAAATTTCTTCATAAATTAATTCATTTCTAATTAACTTTGAAATTCTTAACTTCAATTTTTATATATAAAAAACATTTAATTCAAATTCTTTTTATTTTTTACTAAAAATACATTTACTCATTTAAATTGATAAAATATATCAATAAAATATAAATTCGAAGTCCCACAAAAAATGTTTTGCAAATATATCCACAAAACTCTCTTTAGTAGTATAAAACCACATGTCTACCCTAAAAATCTATATTAAACGAACAATATCAAAACAAAACAGAAAAATAAAAAATCGCTACACTAAGATGATGAATAAAATAATGTAGTAATATTTTACTAAATTTTTTATAAAAAATTATTTATTAAATACTTTAAAATAAAAAATTATTTATTAAATTAATATAATTAATTTTATATGATTTTTTTTTAATGATGGTTCGACCAAACTTCTTGCATTTCTATTAAGTATAAAATATTTTTGGATGTCTTTTATTAAATAAAAAATTAATTTTTCTTAAAAGTCTAAAATAATTTTATTAATATTTTTACCTTTGAGTCGATCCTGTATCGCACTCAGACAAATAAATCACATAAAAATACAGAGAAAAAAAATTAAATTTTTGTAGAAACCACCTATTCAGTAAAATGAATAAAAAAAAAACTATTTGTAAGGCTTTAATTACTTAGCTACCAAAAATTAGTCTCAAAATATCCTGTTAATACAAAAAGAAATAGAGATAACTTGGGTATTTTTTATCCGCGGCTCGACCCCAATTTTACATTCATAGTAATAATTTTATTACGCAACAAAAATAACTATATCATGTGAAACAATGTATCTTACACAATTTGGCACTTTGTTTACCATCCCTCCTTTGTTTGTAAAATTTTGATTCACTACACTCCGCAGAAATATCATTTTATTATGTTACTTTATAAATAAATTAGTAGAGAAATGAACTTACTAAATAATTCTAAAGAGATGTAATCAAATTGGGAGGCTAAAATAAAAATATAAGAAACTGATACCCAAATTGATAACTTAAATCCAAATGGTATCACAAATTCTAAAGAGATGTATTCAATTGGGAGACTAAAAAAAATACGAAAAAACTGACACCAAATTGGTAACTTAAATCCAAATGATATCACAAATTGTTTGTTTGTTTGTTTCGAGACTAAAATTTTATTATGTTAATAATGAGAGAGCTTCAACTTCCTCTCCTCTATGTTTTCAAAAACCACTAAAATATTTTTTTCAAATTTATCTTCTTTTGATTGGTAAATTAAGATGGAATTTATCATAATCGGTCAATGCAAACGCCTGAAATATGTGATAAGAACTCCTCTTATTCCTCACTTTTTCTTTTCTCATTATCCTTTTTGGGATTAGAAATTTAGTATTAAAAATAAAAGCTATATGATATATGTAGTTTCGATGCAGTAGCAATGTGTATGTATAAATGGTAATTTTCGATATAATTTTAGTTTTATTATTTTCAGATAAATAAGAAAGAACTGAAAATATTTGAAATAAATACACGCATGATCATATTTTCTCGGAACTTAGCACGAAGGTTATACCGTCACCTTAGCCTCCAACTCAAGGTTTGAAATGCTAGCTTCTCTCTCATTCTCAATCAATAACCTTAGTAAATACATTTAAATTAAGGTTGAAAGTTGAAAAAACTAATTATATCATTTCGAAGCAGAAGCAATGTGTATATACATAACTTGGAACTTTTGGTAACATTTCTATTTTATTATATTTTCAGATTATTAAATCGTGTTTACGAAATGTTGAAAATGGACGGTGGAATTGTGAATTATTTGAAAGGTGTAATAATATAAGGTGTATTAAATAATAACAAATAAGTGGTGTCTATGATCATATTTTCCTGGAACTTAGTAGGAATGTTATTACCCTCAACTTGAGGGCAAGGTTTTTTTTTTTTTTTTCAACAATCAAATCAATATTGTTAATAATTAATATATTGTTAATATTTTGGTGAGTGTCGAAATCAAACATACGACCTCTTTATCACTTCATTCATTGAATCTCTTGTTCTAGATACTAAATTAATCTTATATCTCTTTTTTAGTTGGACTTTTTTACATAGATATTGAATTTCTTCTTAAATTGTAATATCATATAGCTCATACGTGAATTTGTAAAGAGTGTAATTGTTTTATAATGAGATTATAAAATAACTTCACATTGTCATTGAACATAAACCAATCAACTTGTGGCATAAGTAAGTATTGCATCCGGTTGTTTTTTTTTTAAAAACTATTAGATATTTTATTTTAATTTAATGTTAATATAAAACTAGTTTACACAACGGTGTCTAATATTTTTTTTCATTTGTAAAGGTATTTAATATTTAAAACATGCATGTTTGTTAAATAAAAATTATTTATATTTCAAAATCAATGTCAAATCTTCAATATTTGGATAAAAATTAAGAAAAAAAACTAATAATATGTCAATATTAGCATGTTAAAAAAATGAGAAACTTGATCTATTCAAATAATAAAGGATCAAAATTGCAGATATAAACATATTATTAGGTTAAATAGTACGTGAAAAAGATTCTAAAATTAATTAGTTCACTGTTACACTTTAAAATCTTTTTTAGTAAAAAACAACTATAAATTTTCTCAAGTATAGCTTACGAAAAATCGATTTAAGCCGCTAAGATCGATAAGCATATTTTCCAAACACTTTTCCTTTAATCAAATTAACAAACTTATAAACCAGTGCAATATATTATGAACTAGCTGATTTAGCTCAGCAAATAGAGCCTTATTATAGGCACTTTTGTTTAAGATTTTTTTAAAAATATTTTGATTTTATATATTTTTAAATGATTTTTATGAAAATTTATTTAAAAATATTAGAAGTCTTTTAGATTTATTTGTTATTAATTAAAAAGTAATTTTGACATTTAATAACTTATATATATATATATATATATATATATATATTATTAGAGATTTTAATATGATAAAAATGATTTTATTTTTCAAAAATTGATCTTTTAAAAATTATTTTTACGAAGAGTTTCTCAAAATAGCTTTTTATTTTAATCATTTTTTGAAATTTCATTATCCAAAAAAAATTATAGAAAATAGATGAAATACTTAAAATCCTATTTTAAGACAAACTATTGAAACCAATTTTTCATCTGAAGTTTTATTTTTAAAATTCTTTTTCAAGAATGTTATAACAAAAATATAAAATACTATACATATAATTTTTAAAAAATCTTAAACAATCGGATACATAGTCGCAAGAATGTTAAGATTAAATAAGTTTTTGATCCCTATAAAATCTCACTATTTTGTATTTTATCCTTAAAAAAAAATTCATCAACTTTTAGTCCCTTATAATTTAACATTTTTATTTTTGGTCTCTGATTTTAAACTAACTACTGTGCCTTCTTCAAATTTTTAAATAACTTTTTACAATAATATTTAAGGCATTATAAGAAATTTCCTTACAACAATTTATATTTTTTTAACAAGTGAGAAATTTATAAATATGAAACACTTATATTTTGTAAGGAAGCTGTTAAATATATCCTTATATTAAGGAAAAAACACTTATATTTTATTTGGACTAAAAATTTATTTAATCCCAAATTTTATGGTAAATAATATTTTCAGTCTCTATATCTGTTCAAATAAATATTTTTTTTAGCTTCGATATTTTTTTTTTCTAGTATACGAGTTCCAAAATTCACAAGTTTTCATAGTATTAACTTTTTGTTTGACGACTATCATTCGAACTTTTATATATTGTTGCTGTACAAGATGGTAAAAATGTATTCTAATTGTGATGATAATTCATCAAAATGTATATTTACATGAGATAAATTTAGAGCTCTCAACGATACTCCGTGGTTGTTTGCAGAAGACATGGTCTAGCACAAGTGTTTGATATTTAGGTCTAGTAACTATTTTGTCAATAGTTCGATTCATGGGCAATGCGTATGGAAAACATATGTTGAAAAATTTCAATCCCTTAAATGTTGTATGTTAGGATTCCTTGGTTTACACAAAAAAATGTAAAAATTATGATAAAATGATAGGGTGTTAAAATGTACCTCGCCCTAAATCGAGAAATAGTGAGAGTAGTAAACCAAGTCATGTTCATTGATGAGGAGCACTAAAAGCAACAAACAAGACAAAATAGAACCTCAAAGAAGTAAGAGAGCCAAAGTTTCTAAAGATTATAAACCTGATTATACAACCTATACCTTATAAGAGGATCATGTAAATCTTCAAGAAGCTTTGTCATCTCTATGCAGATTTATAGCAAGAAGCTATAAATGATGAGATGGATTCTCTAGACTCTAACAGGACCTGACATTTAGCAGACTTACCTCCTGGTTGCAAATCGATAGTGTAACGCCCCAAATTTTTTGATCCAAAAATTATTTAAACATATTAGTTTTCTTTTAGAAATAACTATAATTTTTGTTTTTAGAAGTAGTTCATCATGTAATAATTTGAAGGTGCGTCAAAAAATGACTTGATATTTTTTTTTGTAAAAGAATGTAATGCAATTTACTAAAATATTATTTATTCATTTATTTGCAAAATTAATATTCCAGTTATTAGATCAATATTCATTTATGCTCCAAAATAAAATAAAGTCTCTTTAAGTGAAATTCAAAATAAGCAAGGTTGATTGAAATTAATTACATTCAATTATTTACCAGCAAATGAAATCTCACTTCCGCATTTCTATTAAAAGTTAATGATGAAAAGTAAATAACTTTACAATGTACGACAAAATTTTTAGTAATACAAAATATTATTTTTAAAGTAAAGGTCTCACTTTCCCACGCGCGTGCACCAATCAAACATCATTCATACAACTTTTGAGATCATTAGTACCTAAATATTGGTGTAAGGGGTCAGTTCATCCCACAACAAAAATTAAACCAAATAATAAATTAACAACCATAAAATATGAATATAAAATCCTTTGGTCATAAAAGATTTAAAGAAATTGGTTCTTTAATAGTTTTCAAAGATGTATTAAAAGTCATAAAATGTATCTAAATAAATCAAGTAGCAACCATAGAGCAAATAATTAGATCAAAATAAAAATAACAATAGAATATATGCAAGTTGTGCATGCTTCTAAATATATATGATCCAGATATAACCAGCCACACAGACGTCCACACAGAAGTCACCATACCAATGGAGAAAAATTAA
>NC_021160.2:11012969-11052540 GCF_000331145.2 Cicer arietinum | reverse complement strand
AATATAAAATATTCAAGATAAAATTTTAATCACATATGACATCAAAAGTTTTATTCTCATGGACGCTTCCAATCAAGAGTCAATAAATATGTTATCCTAAATATATAACACACAAACACGTGAATAAATGTCTTACAGTCGTAACTTTCATTTGTAACCTATAAAATTGGATTAACGTGTTATTAATATAACTCAAAACTCAAATAACGAATAACACATACAAATATAAATTTTATTTCTTCTACTATAAATTTTCTCCGATTAATTGTTATTTAGTCATACAAATCAAGGTTTGTCGTTAAACACGTCACAAAAATCAACTTAATCATCTTATCATAATTAAAATTAAAACTTTTCACCAATTCCCCCAAAACTCATATAGATTTCTTAAAAATCAAAACTTTGAAACGAAATAGCACAAAAATCAAAACTTTAAATAAAAGATATCTTAAAAAAAAATATTACTCATGAGATCATAATAAATATCATAACTTTATAATTAAGTATACATAAACGATACAAAAATAATAACTTTACATCAAATATATGACATCAAACATACTACTCATGTTATAATAATAAAAATCGAAATTTTATAATTAAGTTTATCAAAACAAACATATTACTCATAAAAACATAATATTATAGTTAAATTCTTTAAGGCAAACAGAAATCAATATTTTTCTTTTAAGACATCAAGACATATATCAATATCTTACAAACTATTAATTTAATATCTAGCCTAACATTGCACGGGGAAAAGCCCTTACCTTAGGAGCTTTCTTTCTTAACACCTCTAAATTTGCACGAGAAATAGCTCACAAGGCAGTAATGAATTCAACACCGATAGATATTGGAATTTACGACTCAGAAAATTATTTTGAGAGTGTACGAATGACAAATAGGTGTGACAACAAGATGCCTAATGGAAACGTATGAACATATAAGCTATTTACGTTGCACTATTACCATTGATTTCTTGTCTAAAATTGAAGTGCACTTAATTCCAACATTATACTACCAATAATTACTATTTCTTTAATTTTATTAGGTTGTTACAAAGCCAATTGAAATCATGTGTATTTATATGTATGAGTTAATTTGGATTAACTAATAGAGTTCACCATATATTGAAGGGTGTCACACACTAATTTTAATTAAATAAATAAATTAGAGATTGTCACATCACCCTTTTAATTTTTTTATCTAATAGTTACGAAACCAAAAATTTCATAGAATTATTTTTGTAGACAATTATAATAAAATTATAATTTTAGTTTAAAAGAGATGAATGCATGAGATACAAAAAGGACAATAGTCTTTTTGTGTCCTCTCTTAATTGCACAAAAAAACTTATAATTAAATTTATAATCTTCCTTTAAAAAATAAATTAAGGGTGTTTAAAATGAATTAATGCACATTATGTCAAGAAAACACCATGAATTGTCATAAAATCTTGTCATAAAGGAGAGTAAAAGAATGAGTCAAGTCACTAATTTTTGTTTTTATAGGATGAACCAAAAATATTTTCAAAACACTTATACATAAAGGTTGGTTTCACTAACTCTATAATATCTCCTAAAATAAATACTTATTTGGGGTCGCAAATAAAACTAACAAACAATATAACTTATATAAATTCTAATTTAATTAAATAATTCAACTGATATTTTATCAACTAAAATAAATCAAGCAAGACAAGAATACCACTCACACATACAAATATAAAACAAACATATCTAACACATCAATTTCATGATTATCGAAACTAATCAAATAAAAAAATGTCCATTTATGAAATAATGACATCATAAATAGTCCCCATGTAATTGTCACGTCAAAACAATTAAATAAAAATGAAGATTATAATTATTTAGGTAGAATAGAGTGTGATAAAATTTAATTTAATTTATTTACACATAGAATAATTATTAATTTAATAATAACAATTACTAAAAAGATACATATATAATATATATGAAAATTTTGGGGTGTTACAAATAGGTTTTAAATCAATTAAAGAAACTAAAACCTGATGAAACTATTGAGAAATACAATGCTTGCCTTGTAGCCAAAGGTTTTAGACAAAGAGAAAATATAGATTTCTTCGACACTTTTTCACTGGTCACTAGAATTACTTGGAAGACTAAATCTATATGGAATAACTTGAAGGTTTTGTGATTCGTGGACAAGAAAACAAGGTCGATAAGTTAGATAAATCTATGCATTGTCTTAAACAAGCTCAAAAGCAATGGCATGAAAAGTTTGATAACTTGATTATTTCGAATGAGTTTAAAGTGACAAATGTATTTATTTATAAATCTGAAAATGGAATTTTCACTATAATATGTTTCTATATAGACGACCTACTCATATTTGGTCCAAACATTCATGCTGTAAATATTATGAAATCATTGTTGTTGTAACAACTTTGATATGAAAGACTTCAGAGAAACGAGTGTAATCATTGAAATCAAGATTACTAGGTCAAAAAAATGAAATTTCTTTAAATACAAATACTTTGACTGAAAACCTGTTTGCACACCATTTGATCCAAGTGTGAATTTTTTCAAAAACACTGGTAAATGTGTTAGACAAACTGAATATGAGAGCATCATTGGTAGTCTCAAGTATGCCACTGACTGTACTAGACCCGACATTGCCTACTTTGTGGGACTATTGTGCAGGTTTACCAGTATACCTAGTATGGAGCATTGAAACGTTATCAAAAGAGTCATGAGATGCCTTAAAAGGACAACGAGTCTCAGATTACATTATCAAAGATTTCATGTCGTCCTTAAAGGATATAGAGATGTTGATTGGAACACTTTACCATATGACTTTGAAGCAACTTGTGGCTATATTTATAGTATAACTGGTGGTGTTGTATCTTAGAAATTGAAGAAAAAAAGATATTGACCTAGTCCACTATGAAGTCTAAAATGATAGCACTAGCTACTACTAGTGAAGAAGTGACCTGGTTGAGATGTTGCTAGCTGAGATCCCTTTATGGGAAAAAACAATTTCAACTGTGTTGATCCACCGCGATAGTACCGCGATTATTGCAAAGATCGAAAATCATTATTATAATGATAAGAGACGACAAATACATCGTAAGCACAACATTGTTAAAGAATTACTTTCTAAATGAGCAGTTTTAGTGGATCATATATGCACTGATGAAAATTTAGTAGATCTTTTGACGAAAGGATTAGCTAAAGAGAAAGTCTTAAATACATCCAAAAGGATGATACTAATGCCTACAGAGTCACTCATGATGGTAACCCGATCTAAAAGACTAGAGATCTCAAGAATTAGGTTCAATGGATAATAACAAGTCGTGAAGTGATATGAGATGAACAAGCTATTATAAATCAAAGAAAGATGATTCTTGGAGCGATGAAAGGATGAGGTAATATAAACTCTTAATGAGATCTATACCCTTTATGGAATGGAGTACCTAGCTACAAGAGTACTCTTGATAGACTCTTACCTATGTGAATGTGAAAGTGGAGTCGCTTCCTATGGAATTTTGAGCCAGAATTTTTAGAGTGTTCACTATACTAGGATAGATGTGCAAGACCATTAATTCACGAGCTTTTGAGAATACACCATATGAAAATATTGTGTGGGTTTAATGTCAAAGATAAAGTTCAAGACTACGAGTCACTTTTGTAGAATTTGAATCTTACTTACTATGCAAATGTTCAAATCAAGAGACACCTATGTTTATGCACGACCATATAGAAGTGTTTGACACTATTTCAGAAACACTTTTTTAAATTCAAGTGGGGGATTGTTGGAAATAAGTTGAAACTTAGAGAGAATGTTGTGTAAAAAAAATGTAGAAGTCCCAAATATTGGGATATCATACATCAGTAGTATTTATAAGGTAGAGGTATGACCATTGGGTATGGTTTTCTACGGTGTAGTAGAACTCCGATATAGTTTGTCTGAACTATTTTATCTTAGAGACTTCATGTGGTTGATAGTCTGTCTTACACAATTTGAGCAGTATTACGAAATGTTTAAAGAGAATGACCTAGTCCCCGAGTCAACCTAATAATATCGTCGATGACATAAATTTATTTTAAAACAGTTTTTCGAAACTCAAAAACAACATGAATCTTGATTGTGGAAGAGCTCAATCCTTTAGATATTTGACTGTATATTAAAGTTTAACTTTTAATTTGCCAAGACCCAACCCTAAACATTCATTATTTTTTTATCTTTCGGATGGATTTACTATATCAAAACCATAAACCGCCATTAAACAAATGTCACTGTATATATCCATTAATTAATCAATAGGGATCATGCAACTTATGATATAGAGCACAAGTACAACAAATATATTAAAATACAATAGTGTATACTTCCGAAATAAAACCTACTAGCTTTTTCTATAATACATGAAGAATAAACATATAAGAATAAAATTGGAATAAATGAATTAATAAAACAAAACATAGGTATATGTGTTATATATAACAACTTCTATAAATGGTCCCTTCTGTTCCATACTAGCTACTCTGCAAAAGATTTAAAACGTAATTTGAGTGAGCAAAATCCAACATATAATTATGCATTTTAAGTAAAATTAGTAATAAATCAAAGGGTGTAATTATTAAACACTGATGAAAATATATATTTCTAGTACGTTTACGATTTTAAATTACAGTTGCAGTTATACTACAAACTTTTATATTGTGGAAAAATGCATTTAAATGCGGTTGATGTAGCCTATTTTGTGGCTAGAATGCCGTTGAAGAGACTTTAAAATTTGCAGTATGACTGCCGCAATTGCAGTTGAGGACTGCAATTTAAAACCGTGACCTTATTTCTCCTTCCAAAGATATGTGTCATGGTTGGACTAAACTCTCAATCGCATCCGCGATAGCACCAATAATTTAAAATCATGAATTATTGTTTGATCATCATTTATTTATTGATGTTTTTTGTTTTTTGCTTAAAAATATTTGAAGAATAAAAGTTGTTTATTAAACAAGCTGGGAAAAGAAAATTACTTTTACTTTTAGTTTCTCTCTTGGCAAAGACGTTTGTCATTGTAGCATGTTTAGTTCCAGCAGTGGATGTTGAGGATGATGATGATGATGGCCTAGTAGTTGGACAAAGATAGCTACCAGCGGATTTGTCTTTAGAACTCATGGTGCAATTTAGCAATGATTTCGTTCAAAGTTTTGAAAAGAGATAGATAAATAATAAACACGTTTATGTATGAGAATAAGTATTGATGAGTAATGAAGAAGCTATTAAATGGATATATATAATGATGGAATTGAAGAAAGAAGCTATAGCTAGCTACAGGTAAATTTCTAAGCAAAAATGCAATGTATAAAAATGATTTCAGCAAAGTTTCTATTTTATTATTATTATTATTATTATTATTATTATTATTATTATTATTATTATTATTATTATTATTATTATTATTATTATTATTATTATTATTATTATTATTATTATTAAGTATTGTATTATTATTATTATTATTATTATTATTATTATTATTATTATTATTATTAAGTATTTTTTCGATATCCTTGTGCATTACGAAATGTTAAATTTCTCATATAGACTTTAGAATTGCAGACGAGAAAGCGTCAAAGAATTGAAAGCATGTGTTACTATTGTATTTTGTATACATGGCTTCAATTCTTTTCCCAGAACGTAACATGAATTTTACAAACCGCGGTTTGCTACACTACCCAAGGATGCCAATGGCAATATGGTCAATTTCGCTTTTTAACTATTTTTTGAAATAACGATTACACATTTGTTCACACACAGACACACAAAAAAAAAAAAAATATCTCACTGTTGGTGTATATAGTTATAATTTAGGCTTGCCTCTATTTTTATCAATTAATAGAATTAGTTTCTCTACGATTTGAGAGTTTTATTGAATTGGGGCTGTTTTTTTATTTAGGGTTCAAGCTAGTTCATATGCTTCTGCTTCAGATTTTGATTTAGGGTTTTGTTGAATTGTGGCTGTTTTTCTTTTAATTTAATTTTAACAATTAAATTGTATTTTTAAAAATATAAATGATATTTTTTAATCAGAAATAATATAATAATAAGTTTATTCTATATAAGCGTCTGTCACGTCACCCTTTTATTGACACGTCATTAAAGAATGACAACTCATCATGATTTGGACTCAAATTCAGTTTAGGGGACTAAAACTGGGGACAAACAAAATGAGGGGGACTACTTTCGATTTTCACCTATAATAGGGGGACCAAAAGTGCAATTAAGCCTTAAACTTAAAATAAATATAATATCTATCATCTCCCTCAAACTTGGGATCCATTAACTAGAACCATCAAAAGTTATCAATCAATCATTAAAATAAAAAAGTTTTCAATCAAGAAACACATTTTTTTAATGAAATGTGTTTTAGTGAAAAAGTCATCAATCTGAAAGGAGGAATATGAAGTGAATATATTTATCATAAGAAAAGAGGGTTTGAATTGTGACCTTTTTTGAATTCACTTTTGAAAATCTATCTCAAGATCATAAAAACTTGGAAATTTCATTATAGTATAATGAGCATACTTGTGTTTTGAGAATATTCAAGAATTGAAGTTAACTAAAGGTGAGAGGAGTGTGATTTGGTGAAATAACAAAATATTAAATAAATCAAATACAAGAAATATTCTAGTTCACCTAATGTAAACTAATCTATAACTCGACTTAATCTTTTTCTTTAGTCACACTTGATGATAACTTGTATTTTCTCTGCCTCAACATAGTTATATGAATCACTCAAGTTTTCGCCCACCTAGACAAACTTGATGATGTTTACAACAAAATGATAATGATGATTGTTTGGATATAATTACAACACTATTAGTATAGATTGAGCTAAAAATACACTCAAATATTTTATCCTAGAATCTATGAAAAAGAGTAGTAGTGTGTTTCTTGATAATTCAAGAGAATGTTGATAGCTTTGCAAGAAAGTGAAATATGATTGATTGTAGTCTCTTTAAGATTGAAGCTTGAAGAACCTTTTATTTATAGACCTAGGAAGACTTCTTTTTGTTGTAGAGAATAATTATAATCGTTGGGCATATGTCCAAAAGTGTTAAGGCCAGTTTCTAGAACATCTTATGTGATTGAGGTAAATGTCCTCTTCGATCTTCGTAAACACTCTTCTTTGAGGAAGTTAATGATCATCCTTGTAACATCCCGCTTTTTCGAGACATTAACTAACGAAGTTCTAAACGTAAAATTACAAATTCGTTTTATTTATTTATTTATTTATGATTATCTCAAACACTCATTTACCTTAAAATCATTTAATAACTATTTTAATTATATCTCAAAAATTAATAAATCAAAGTATTTGCAATTACTAAAAGTAATTTTAATACGTTAAACAAAAGAAACTCCTAGAGCGAAAACTCTTGACGTTTTACTACCAAAACGTAAATCCTAGTTGGTCATGAACTTTGGACTTGTGGAAAACTCACCCAACAAGTCTAACCCCGACACAAAAGTATCTCGGAGCCTTCAACTGCATGCTATTGTACTTCATCGCATTTCTCCTATTGGGTTGACCGTGACATTATTCGCTCAAGTAACACTATATGTGACGCCCTGCCAAATGTAAGGGTCATCTCCAAATAACAAACACAGAGAAAATATGCATGCATACATAGTTGTCATAGCAAAAATATAAATAAATCATATACTTCATTTAACAGTTAAAAATCACAACGCACTAAAGATACAAATCAACCAAAATGCACAATCTATTTGTTAGATTATATGTCAATGCATGATTTCGGAATATCACCTCCCCGCAAGGGCTTCGTGGGTCCTTTCAAGCAACACCACTAACTCAAAATCCCCGCAAGGATCTGTGGGCTCCAATCAATTATGGACGCACCACACAACTTTGGGCTCCAATCAATTATGGATACACCACACAACTATGAATGCATGAATGACACTGTTGTTAGTAACAATATAGATCACTCAACCAGAGCGTCTCAAAATCATCCAACCTTGTCCTAAATAAACTTAGTTTAGACACAATAATCACCTTGAATAACCACAACATGTCAAACACAACCATTATAACAACGTATAATATAACATTCATTTTCCACAATTTGAGCATATCAAGCACAACCGTTATTAATATTCATTTTGAAGATAACACACAAACAGAACCAATACATAACATAACAATACATTTATATCACATATAATTCAAGTAGGAAAGCAGATGGAGTGATGCCCTTACCGTTACCAAAGTTGTTTCTAGAATTATGCTTCACAAACTCTTGTTTCACTCGTTTCACACCTGTCGCTGTGCGAGCACGGTTTCTCCCTCTCTGGACGTCTTTTTGCCGATCCGACCATTGAAAACGAAGACCTGAATGTTGCGAACCTGTTGTCCAAAAATCAGTCCGATCCAATGGTTAACGAATGCGCAATCGATATTTTTCTGAGACTGATTTAACAAAATCGAGAATAGGGTTACTCCTCTATTTTCTCTTTTGGTGGTTGCCTTTTCTATCAAAATAGTCTCTCCCTTTGTTTTATACCGCAGAACGTTTTTGAATGGAAGACGTCCGTTTTGTTTTTTTTTTTTTTTTATGTTTGGAGAACATTAAGCTAGGAGTGGGGAAGCTTAAGCCGGAGAATGCAGAAGTGTGGAACGTTAACCCAAAGGAACAGAAATGGGGAACATTAAGTCAGAAGTGGGGAAAGTGGTATTAAATGGAGAAAGTGATATTTCAACCTAAGCCATGAAATTTATTTTTAACCGTTCCCTTTTATTATTATTATTATTACTATTATTATTACTATTATTATTATTATTATTATTATTATTATTATTATTATTATTATTATTTTATATTATCATCATTATTATTATTATTATTATTGTTATTATTATTATAAAAAGTTAAAATAACACACTACAATAGTAACTATCACCGACAATTTCTAGAATAATTATCTCAAAATGTCTGGATGTTACATTCTACCCGCCTTAAATAGTTTTGTCTTCGAAACTTGACCCTAATGAAGAAAAATGCGGGTCTTACAATCCTCGTTTGTATGAAGACATCCTCATTTGTATGAAGATGGTAGAGGTGTTGGATCATTCTCTTGGCAGCTTATGATAACTTGCAATGAGCTATAAACTGAGATGGATGAGCTTGCATTAAGTTGTCCATTGTACTTGCAGTGTAAAACACTCTCTTCTCATTGTCCTCGTGTCTGATTGGGAAACTGAAATCAGATTTGCACAAAGTGTATTTTTGTCATTGCTCGCGTGATCAATGTCAGCTTACCTATTTTATAAGATTCTTTGTTTTAATGACACTTGAGATAATGTTTTCTTGTACTATGACATTTATTCTTTTTACACTATCAATAGATGCATAATTACTTTTTCTACTTTTGTCATAATGAATATCTTCTTATCTTTAATTAGTGAGACTAGTGATGAACAATTTTAGTTTTGAGGATGATGAACACTCTCAAGTATGTGTATGTTTCAAAAGCTTGTCTAACCTTCAATAAAAATTGGTCTTATGACTACTATAAAGAGCTAATATTAGATCACTTGATAAAATCAGAATTAATTATATCATTGTTTAATTAAAATTTTTTATCATTAAAATAATTTAATTAAAGGATTTTGCCTCAACAATCTTCCTCTTTTTGACGATGGCACATTCTGAATTAGTACTCAATGTTTATTCTGATTTAATGCAAAATAATCAATGATTTTTAATTGAGGATTTTTGTATAAAATTCCCCTCTATATATGCCTCATTTTTTACAAATATGACTTTAAAACATAAACATTTTGGAACCATAGCAATGTTCATTCATTTTGATAAAAAATACAATGATTCAAACATACTTAAAACAGAAAAGGAATTACTCATTAATAAAAAAGGAATAGAAACTTTCAAACAAATTATCCCATAAGCATGATGATTAAAACATAAATAAATATTAATTAATTTTAGCTTAATATAAAAGACTGAGCTAATCAAAAGTCAACAAAAAAGATTAAGTTTGAGCTACCTCAATAGTTAGAAAGTAAAACTTCCCCAACATTCCCCTAATTCTTCTCCCTCATTTGGCATCAACAAAAAGATGAGGGATCCAACAAAAACTCATTTCACTTGGAAGGAGAAGAGTCATATGAGGATGAAAAAGTGGATAAACGAGGAAGATCCTATTTCATGATAATCTAGTTTGGATGAGCTTTAGTCACAAAATATAAATTTGGAAGCACATTTCTTGTAATCCAATCAACTATCAAAGCGTTTTGAGTAGTAGAATTGTAGAGGACATTCAGAATGATGGTGTTGCATTGATACATCTTTTTGAGATTCTTCATTGCCTTGCTCACTTCTTTCTCGAGCTTAGTGCACTTAGGATAAGGAACTTCTTCTTCCTATACTTTTTAAGTGGTTTTCCCTTTTTTAGAAACACACCCTTCTTTGAAGATGGAAGTATCAAAGGTTGCAGAGATGTTTGGTTGAGGCTTGGTGGTTGTGATGTTTGTTTTTCGTGGAGGTGGAGGAATGGATAAATTATAAATTGGACTAGGAAACACAAGGAAATGAATCATAGCCTCAAATCCAAAGGTTAAGGTGTTTCTTACCTTTGGAAAAAAGAAGATTGGTTGTAAAGTTTGAAGCCAATTTGGTAGCTTGTTGAATAAAATCAACAATTTGAGTCTCTTCTACTTCTTGGTATAAATCCATGAGTGGAATTGTGGCTGCAGATGGTTCATGCAAATGAACAATGAAAGCTTCAGGATACAATGGAGTATCATCAACCAAAAGTTGTTGATTTATATCTATATATAATATAAGAAAGATAGATATTGTTTAAATTATCAAGTTGCCTATATCTTTTATTTATGATGTGTCCACTATTGAGGCAATCAAGTGTTTTGAAGATAAACAAACAGTTAATTAATTACTAATCATGATTTTGATTATGTTACTATTTAACTTATATTTTTGAGTGATTTATTCATAGATAAGTGATTAAATATATTCATACAAACATTAATGATCTCTCCATGAAAGAAATCAAGAACATCAGGTGAAAATAAACTAGAGATTGATCAGAAGACATTTTAGTTATTCCCTATTAAAGACAAAGTTAGGACAAATCATTCTCCACATTCGAAACCTCAAGTTAAAGAGTATCAAGACAACTCAAATCAGAAGTCAAGCTCATAACTCGAGTTGATGGCCCAAATGAGCAAAACTGCCTCGAGATTGATGAACATATTGATGAGCTCTTAGCAAAGACAACAAGGACATGAGTACACTATTGCTACATATAACACCTCAAATTTTATAATATACTATTTAATTAATCGAACTACTATTTTACTGAGTTAATTTGATATTTAAAGTGTTTTGTGATATATGTAGAAGAATATTAGATTAATTTTCTTTATACGTGTGTTTTCTATGGTATGATAATTTTGTAGATGTTTGATTTATATATTAATATAAATTATAAATATTTTATTTAATTTAATTAGTTTAAATATAAATGAGTATGAATATTTGGGGGTTGAATATTTTATTAGAGTTTTAAAAAAAAGGATTTGTATTCTGAAAGAGCGTTGTAAGACATTAGTATTTTAATGTGAATATTTTAGAGAATAATATTTTAATTATGGATGAATAGAACAAGTAATTAAATTTTTTGAACACTTTAAAAATAGAAAATAAAATAAATTTTGGGATATACTACTTTCTTGCACCCCTTTGATTGTTTCTTCTATCATTTTTTGTTGGCTTGTTTCTTACACCC
This sequence comes from Cicer arietinum, assembly GCF_000331145.2. Classification (NCBI taxonomy): domain Eukaryota; kingdom Viridiplantae; phylum Streptophyta; class Magnoliopsida; order Fabales; family Fabaceae; genus Cicer; species Cicer arietinum. The sequence continues at coordinate 11,040,696 of NC_021160.2, read as the reverse complement.
CAGTTTTGGGTCCTTGCTATTTGCACCTTTTCATCTGCACTTAAAAAATAATAAATAAATAAATAAAATGTTGAAGGTCATCTAGAATGAAAACGTGCTAAACGAGCGAACAAACCATTTTTATTTTAAATTTGTTTCAACCAATTTCTTGCCATTTGAATTGATCTCAATCTCTATCCCACACAAAATCAGCCACTGAATCCATTTTTTGCATCAATTTTATCGACCATTGCTTCGTTTCATCAGAAACAACTGTTTCTTTCCATGGGCAAGCTATTTTTTGCCGACTACGATCACCATGTATGTCGTCTCAAAAAAATTGAAACCATTTTTGAAGAAGCACTACTCATTTGCATTTTTCGGTGAAGTTGACATTAGACCATTCAGGCGCTTTGACGAGTCAGCGAGACTCTTTTTGCAGTTTTTTCCCGCCGTTTTGACACTATTTTTTGACTTAAAAATATTATTAAGTATTTAACATTTATGTTTATGTTCTGCATAATTTATCTGTCGCATCTTGACGACTGTGTGACTCGTCGTTTATTCGGATTTGATCGTTATACGTTATCGATCTGCAGTTGTAGGTTAAAAATCTCATTCATTTGTGTTTGAGAAAGCGTCGAAATAATGTAAAGGGGGAAACAACGTTTGAATTCACGAGTAAAATATATTGTGAGATGAACGGGAAAACCATTTATAAGTGTTGATTGATTTAATTCCATTAAATGTGTGATATTTGATATTATTGTGATATTGGGTGTCGAATAAATTTTGTGCATATATTTGATTAAACGAGTTTATGTGATGTGATAATAAATGATTAATGCATTGTATGATATAAGTTTATGTGATGTGATAATAAAACATGAATGCATTGTGATAAGTTTAGGTGATGATGATGATATGTAATTGATGATAGTAATGTTATAAATTTGTGATGATGATGTATGATTAATGATAGTGATGTTATAAATTTGTGATGAAAATATTGAAGTAATCTCATAATTGATGAAATAGTGATGATTTCAACTTATATTAAGGATGATGCTCTTAATGGAGTAGTCTAGGCCAACGAGGGTAGAAAATAGATGTTGGGAATATTTGAAGTTGATGATAATTTTTAAAGTGAATATTATTTTGTCATTATGTAGATAGGATCTAACAAGTTTAATGATTTCGGGGAAGTACGACTGGTTGAGTCTGATCGTGGCAGTATATTCAGGTGGGGAAGTCCTAGATGACTCAGAGGTATCCCTTCAAATATCGGAAGGTACCATGCAACACATGTTTACCTCGACTGATGCATATATCTATCTCGGATTGAGTTGAGGGGATATATGAGGATATGACCAACTTCAATTGTTCGGCCACTTGTGAGGTGGCATAGTGCAAAACCTCCTAACCAAGTATTTCAGAGTTAACATAATACTAAATTGTGAAGAAGTAGAGTATAAGCTCTTCCATAACATCGCATTTTCTTGTGATTGTTTTGTTGTGATTAATGTATTTCAAAAGTTATAATAATTTCTCTTGGATGATATGGCGATGTATAGATTTTACTTCAGTGATTTTGACATTATAATGTGATAGTATTTTTCTTGAATATTTTGATTTATCGGGATGTGTTATGATACAATTTATTATGATTGTTTGCGTGTTCTTCTTATTTATATTATACTATCAACGTAATTTCGAAACTCACCTCCTTCGTTGTTTTTGTTTGACTGGCTTGACCCCGCTTTACGAAATCACAGTTATTACAGGTTAATGAGTCTTAAAGTTCAAGTTTGGGAGAAGTCCTGTTCTGATAGGTGATACCGGGAATGAGAGTTATAAGTTATATTTTACTTATTTAATTAGAAACGACTTTTGTATGAAAACCTTATAGGTACTAGTCAGTTTTTGAAATTAAATTAAGAAATTATACTTAAATCAAATTTATTGAGAATGTACTATATTATAAGAGGATTTTTTTTAAAAGTATTCTGATTGTATTTTGAGAAATGTGATATGCTAAATTACTCACAAAAATTTCTTTTTTTCTTTGAATTTTTTTATTTATTTATCCGCTGCAAATATTTTATAAACATATGGAATAATTATGATATACTATTTTGGTTTTTACAACTATGATAGCAATTGATCTAATCATGTATTGATTATTTTTTTGAATGTCTAGTAATATTTGTGTTATAATATTTTGCTAAAACAATTGTTTTTCTTGGTAAAATATACTTTAATTAAGACTTGATTATGCTTACCTTTTTTGTGTTTTGTTCAATAACGATTATTTAATGTTCAATTATGGACTACAAGATGTTTTCCTAAATGATGAGAGTGCATGATTGTGGTCTAAAGGTATAGGCAACACATAGAAAAATGTAGACTAAAACTGTATGCAACATTTGAATGTTTGTGGTCGAAAAGTATAAACAACACATAGAAAGTGTGATTTAAAACATTTTCATCACTGTGGCCTAAACAAATAGGCAGCATCTAAAACAATGTGAGCTAAATGTGTTACCAACATTTCGATAACTATGATATAAAGTTACATGCAACACATACAAATCTATTGTCTTAGACCAAAAAATGTTATATCTTGAGTACTTCGTGTGGTTGATAGTCTGTCTTGTACAATTTAGGCAGTATCGCGAAACGTCATAAATTTATTTTAAAACAGTTTTTTGAAACTCAAATACAACATGAATCTGGATTATAGAAGAGTTCAATCCTTCAAATATTTGAATGTATATTAAAGTTTAACTTTTAATTTGTCAAGACCCAACTCTAAACATTCATTAATTTTTTTTTTAGTCTTTCGAATGGATTTACTATATCAAAACCTTAAACCACCATTAAAAAATATAACTGTATATATCCATTATTGAATCAATAGGGATCATACAACTTATAATATAGAGCACAAGTACAACAAAGATATTAAAATACAATAGTGTATACTTCCGAAATAAAACCTACTAGCTTTTTCTATAATACATGAAGAATAAACATATAAGAAGCAAATTGGAATAAATGAATTAATAAAACAAAACATAGGTATATGTGTTATATATAACAACTTCTATAAATGGTCCCTTCTGTTCCATACTAGCTACTCTGCAAAAGATTTAAAACATAATTTGAGTGAGCAAAATCCAACATATAATTATGCATTTTAAGTAAAATTAGTAATAAATCAAAGGGTGTAATTATTAAACACTGATGAAAATATATATTTCTAGTTCATGATTTAAAATTACGGTTGCGGTTATACTATAAATTTTTAATTGTAGGAAAATGCATTTAAATGCGGCTGATGTAGCCTATTTTGTGGCTAGGAGGCCGTTGAAGAGACTTTAAAATTTGCAGTGTGACTGCCGCAATTGCGGTTGAGGACCGCAATTTAAAACCATGACCTAGCTTGTTTCTCCTTCCAAAGATATGTGTCATGGTTGGACTAAACTCTCAATCGCATCCGCGATAGCACCAGTAATTTAAAATCATGGATTATTGTTTGATCATCATTTATTTATTGATGTTTTTTGTTTTTTGCTTAAAAAAAATTTGAAGAATAAAAGTTGTTTATTAAACAAAGCTGGGAAAAGAAAATTACTTTTACTTTTAGTTTCTCTCTTGGCAAAGACGTTTGTCGTTGTTGGATGTTTAGTTCCAGTAGTGGATGTTGAGGATGATGATGATGATGGCCTAGTAGTTGGACAAAGATAGCTACCAGCGGATTTGTCTTTAGAATTCATGGTGCAATTTAGCAATGATTTTGTTCAAAGTTTTGAAAAGAGATAGATGAATAATAAACAAGTTTATGTATGAGAGTAAGTATTGATGAGTAATGAAGAAGCTATTAAATGGATATTTATACCGATGGAATTGAAGAAAGAAACCAAAGCTAGCTACATGTAAATTTCTAAGCAAAAATGCAATGTATAAAAATGATTTTCAGCAAAGTTTCTATTTTATTATTATTATTATTAAGTATTTTTTCGATATCCTTGTGCATTACGAAATGTTAAATTTCTCATATAGACTTTAGAATTGAAGAAGAGAAACCGTCAAAGAATTGAAAGTAAGTGTTACTATTGTATTTTGTAAACATGGCTTCAATTCTTTTCTCAGAACGTAACATGAATTTTACAAACCGCGATTGCTACACGCCTTACCCAATGAGGCCAGTGGCAATATGGTCAATTTCGCTTTTTAACTATTTTTTGAAATAACGATTACTCATTTGTTCACAAAAATAATAAAAAAACAAAAAACAATCTCACGATAGGTAGCAATATACTTTTACACTGAGATACGTTAGAAACTAACATGTTAACATGGATCATATATATATTATTTTTTTTATTATTGGTGTATATAGTTATAATTTAGGCTTACCTCTATTTTCATCAATTAATAGAATTAGCTCTTCTGTTATTGATGTGTCATTAATTAAATTACAAAAATAAAAAAATATTTGAAGTTGAAAGTTAAGTGTTTAAAGAGTTTTTTTGTGATTTTTAAATGTTAATCATTCTATATTATTGTACCATATGTCATGTTATTAATTAATTAATTATGTGGCATTTTATTTTTTAGTTAAAAAATCAAAATGAGATATCAAAACTGTCATATTTTAAAATAGGAGGAACGATTTCGTAAAATTTAAAATTAGGGAGACCCATGAAATTGCAATAAATCTCTCTAAAAAAATTAACTTTTCATTTTTAAATTAGTAAAAATAAGGAGACTAATACAACAGTTAAGCTTAAGATAAATATAATATCTAACATCTCCCTCAAATTCGAGATCCATTAACTAGAAGCATCAAAATTATCAATCAATCGCTAAAATAAAAAAAGTTTTCAATCAAGAAACATAATTTTTTAATGAAATGTGTTTTGGTGAAAAAGTCATCAATCTGCAAGGAGGAATTTGAAGTAAATATATTTACCACAAGAAAAGAGGGTTTGAATTGTGACTTTTTTAAATTTTCACTTTTGAAAATCTATCTCAAGATCATAAAACTTGGAAATTTCATGATAGTATAATGAGCGTACTTGTGTTTTGAGAATATTCAAGAATTGAAGTTAACTCAAGGTGAGAGTAGTGTTATTTAGTCAAATAACAAAATATTAAATAAATCAGATACAAGAAATTTTCTAGTTCACCTAATGTAAACTAATCTAGTACTCAACTTAATCTTTTTCTTTAGTCACACTTGATGATACACGTGTATTTTCTTTACCTCAACATACTTATATAAATCACTCAAGTTTTCGCTCACCTAGACAAGCTTGATGATGTTTACAATAAAATGATAATGATGATTGTTTGGATATAATTACAACATTATTAATATAGATTGAGCTAAAAATACACTCAAATATTTTATCCTAGAATCTATAAAAAAGAGTAGTAGCGTGTTTATTGATAATTGAAGAGAATGTTGATAGCTTTGCAAGAAAGTAGAATATGATTGATTGTAGTCTCTTTAAGATTGAAGTTTGAAGAACATTTTATTTATAGACCTAAGAAGACTTCTTTTTGTTGCAGAGGATAATTATAATCGTTGGACATATGTCCCAAAGTGTTAAGGTCATTTTCTTGAATATCTTATTTGACTTGGGTAAATGTCCTCTTCGATCTTCGTAAACATCCTCTTCTTTGAGGAAGTTAATGATCATCCTCGTCTGTATGAAGACATTCTCATCTGTATGAAGATGGTAGAGGTGTTAGATCATTCTCTTGACAACTTATGATAACTTGCAATGAGCTATAAACTGAGATGGATGAGCTTGCAATAAGTTGTCCATTGTACTTGCAGTGCAAAACGATCTCTTCACATTGTCCTCGTGTCTGATTGTTCTCAACATTGAATGTTCTTCGTGAACATTTATGGGTATGATTGGGAAACATAAATTAGAATTGCACAAAGTGTATTTTTGTTGTTGCACACGTGATCAATGTCAGTTTGTCTATTCAATAAGATTCTTTGTTTTTATGACACTTGAGATAATGTTTTCTTGTACTATGACATTTATTTTTTTTGCACAATCAATAAATGCATCATTACTTTTTCCACTTTTGTCATAATGAATATCCTCTTATCTTTAATTAGTGAGACTAGTGATGGACAATTTCAGTTTTGAGGATGACGAACATTCTCAAGTATGTGTATGTTTCAAAAACTTGTCTAACCTTCAATAAAAATTTGTCTTATGACTACTATAAAGAGCTTATATTAGATCACTTAATAAAATCAGAATCAAGTATATCTTTGTCTAACTAAAATTTATTATCATTAAAATAATTTAATTAAAAGATTTTGCCTAAACAATCTTCCTCTTTTTGATGATGACAAACTTTGAATTAGGATTCAATGTTCATTCTGATTTAATACAAAATAATCAATACTTTTAATTGATGATTTTTGTATAAACTTCCCCTCGATTTATGCTTCAATTTTTAATATGATTTTGAAACATAAATATTTTGGAACCATTGCAATGTTCATTCATTTTGATAAAAGTTACAATGATTCTCATTGTCCTCATGTCTGATTGGGAAATTGATATCAGATTTGCACAAAGTGTATTTTTATCATTGCACACGTGATCAATGTCAGTTTATCTATTTCATAAGATTCTTTGTTTTAATGACACTTGAGATAATGTTTTCTTGCACGTACTATGACATTTATTCTTTTTACACAATCAATAGATGCATAATTACTTTTTCCACTTTTGTCATAATGAATATCTTCTTATCTTTAATTAGTGAGACTAGTGATGACCAATTTTAGTTTTGAGGATGATGTACACTCTCAAGTATATGTATGTTTCAAAAGCTTGTCTAACCTTCAATAAAAATTGGTCTTATGACTACTATAAAGAGTTTATATTAGATCACTTGATAAAATCAGAATTAATTATATCATTGTTTAATTAAAATTTTTTATCATTAAAATAATTTAATTAAAGGATTTTGCCTCAACAATCTTCCTCTTTTTTATAATGGCACATTCTGAATTATTACTCAATGTTTATTCTGATTTAATGCAAAATAATCAATGATTTTTAATTGAGGATTTTTGTATAAAATTCCCCTCTATATATGCCTCATTTTTTACAAATATGACTTTGAAACATAAACATTTTGGAACCATAGCAATGTTCATTCATTTTGATAAAAAAATACAATGATTCAAACATACTTAAAACAGAAAAGGAATTACTCATTAATCAAAAAGGAATAGAAACTTTCAAACAAATTATCCCATAAGCATGATGATTAAAACATAAATAAATATTAATTAATTTTAGCTTAATATACCAATTACAAAAGACTGAGCTAATCAAAAGTCAACAAAAAGATTAAGTTTGAGCTACCTCAATAGTTAGAAAGTAAAACTTCCCCAACATTCCCCTAATTCTTCTCCCTCATTTGGCATCAACAAAAAGATGAGGGATCCAACAAAAAGTCATTTCACTTGGAAGGAGAAGAGTCATATGAGGATGAAAAAGTGGATAAACGAGGAAGATCCTTTAGTGACAAAATATAAATTTGGAAGCACATTCCTTGTAATCCAATCAACTACCAAAGCGTTTTGCACTCAGACATCTTTTTGAGATTCTTCATTGTCTTGCTCACTTCTTTCTCGAGCTTATTGCACTTAGGATAAGGAACTTTCTATTCCTATACTTTTTAAGTGGTTTTCCCTTTTTTAGAAACACACCCTTCTTTGAAGATGGAAGTGTCAAAGGTTGCAGAGATGTTTGGTTGAGGCTTGGTGGTTGTGATGTTTGTTTTTCGTGGAGGTGGAGGAATGGATAAATTATAAATTGGACTAGGAAACACAATGAAATGAATCATAGCCTCTAATCCAAGGTTAAGGTGTTTCTTACCTTTGGAAAGAAGATTGGTTGAAAAGTTTGAAGCCAATTTGTAGCTAGTTGAATAAGATCGACAATTTGAGTCTCTTCTACTTGTTGGTATAAATCCATGAGTGGAATTGTAGCTGTAGATGGTTCATCCAAATGAACAGTGAAAGCTTCAGGATACAATGGAGTATCATCAACCGAAAGTTGTTGATCTATATCTATATATCTATATATAATATAAGAAAGATATTGTTTAAATTATCAAGTTGCCCGTATCTTATATTTATGACATGTCTCTACTATTAAGGGAAAATTCCAAATCAAATATTTTGAGGATAAATAAACAATTAATTAATCACTAATCATGATTCTGATTATGTTTCTATTTAACTTATATTTTTGAGTGATTTATTTAAAGATAGATAATTAAATATATTCATACAAAAATTAATGATCTCTCCATGAAAGAAATCAAGAACATCATGTGAAAATAAACTAGAGATTGATCAGAAGACATTTTAGTTATTCTCTATTAAAGATAGTTAGGACAAATCATTCTCCACATTTCAAACCTTAAGTTAAAGAGTATCAAGACAACTGAAATCAATAGTTGAAGACCAAAGGAACAAAACAGCCTCGAGATTGATGATCATATTGATGAGCTCTTAGCAAAGACAAGAAGGACATGAGTACACTCTTGCTGCATGTAACACCTCAAATTTTATAGTATACTATTTAATTAATCAAACTACTATTTTACCGAGTTAATTTGATATTTAAAGTGTTTTGTGATATATGTTGATAAATATTAGATTAATTTTCTTTATATGTGTGTTTTCTATAGTATGATAATTTTGTAGATGTTTGATTTATATATTAATATAAATTATAAATATTTTATTTAATTAGTTTAAATATAAATGATATGAATATTTGAGGGTTGAATATTTTATTAGAGTTTAAAAAAAAAAGATTTGTATTCTGAAAGAGCGTTGTAAAACATTAGTATTTTAATGTAAAAATTTTAGAGAATAATATTTTAATTATGGATGAATAGAACAAGTAATTAAATTGTTTGAACACTTTAAAAATAGAAAATAAAATAAATTTTGTGGTATACTACTTTCTTGCACCCCTTTGATTGTTTCTACTATCTTTTTAATTGGGTTGTTTCTTTCTACACCCAGTTTTGGATTCTTGCTATTTGCACCTTTTCATTTGCACTTAAAAAATAATAAATAAATAAATAAATAAAATGTTAGAAGGTCATCTAGAATGAAAACGTGCTAAATGAGTGAACCAACCATTTTTCTTTCAAATTTGTTACACCCAATTTCTTGCCATTTGAATTGATCTAAATCTCTATCCCATACAAAATCAGCCACTAAATCCATTTTTTGCATCAATTTTATCGATCATTGCTTCGTTTCATCAGAAACAGCTGTTTCTTTCTTTGGACGAGCTATTTTTTGCCGAATTCGATCACCACGTGTCGTCTCAAAAATTTTGACACCATTTTTGAATTCCTCGCGTCAAAACCTTCAATAAGCACTACTCATTTGCATTTTTTAGTGAAGTTGACATTAGACCATTCAGGCGCTCTGACGAGTTGGTGAGACTCTTTATGCAGTTTTTCCTCTCCGTTTTGACTGCATTTTTTGTCCTAAAATTATTATTAATTATTTAACATTGATTTTTATGTTCTGCATAATTTATCAGTCGCATCTCGACAATTGTGTGAACTCGTTGTTTATTCGAATTTGATCGTTATACGTTATCGATCTGTAGTTGTTGTTCAAAACTCTAATTCATTTTTGTGTTGGAGAAAGCGTCGAAATAATGTAAGGGGTGAGAGACCGTTTGAATTCATGAGTATAATATATTGTGAGATAAACGGGAAAACCATATTTTGTAACATGGCTCTCTCTATGTACGACAATAACATTTTTGAGGGTTAAATTAATTATTGTGCAAATATGGAATTCGTGAAGTTAAAATGTGAAATAGAACCATTTATAAGTGTTGATTGATTTAATTCCATTAAATGTGTGATATTTGATATTATTGTGATATTGGGTGTCGAATAAATTTTGTGCATATATTTGATTAAACGAGTTTATGCCATGTGATAATAAATGATTAATGCATTGTATGATATAAGTTTATGTGATGTGATAATAAAACATGAATGCATTGTGATAATTTTAGGTGATGATGATATGTGATTGATGATAGGTGATACCGGGAATGATAGTTATAAGTTATATTTTACTTATTTAATTAGAAACGGCTTTTGTATGAAAATCTTATAGGTACTAGTCAGTTTTTGAAATTAAATTAAGAAATTATACTTAAGTCAAGTTTATTGAGAATGTACTATATTATAAGAGGAATTTTTTTTAAAGTGTTCCGATTGTAGTTTGAGAAATGTGATATTCTAAATAACCCACAAAAGTTTTTTTTTCTTTGAATCTTTTTATTTATTTATTTGCTACAAATATTTTATAAACATGTGGAATAAATTATGATATATTATTTTGGTTTTTACAACTATGATAACAATTGATCTAATCATGTATTGATTATTTTTTTATTTGTGTTATAATATTTTGATAAGACAATTGTTTTTCTTGGTAACATATACTTTAATTAAGACTTGATTATGCTTAACTTTTTTGTGTTCTGTTGAATAACGATGATTTAATGTTCAATTATGGGCTACAAGACGTTTTCCTAAATGATGAGAGTGCATGATTGTGGTCTAAAGGTATAGGCAACACATAAAAAAATGTAGACTAAAAAAAATGCAACATTTGAATGTTTGTGGTCGAAAAGTATAAACAACACATAGAAAGTGTGATTTAAAATATTTTCGTCACCGTGGCCTAAACAAATAGGCAACATCTAAAACAATGTGAGCTAAAGGTGTTATCAACGTTTCGATAACTATGGTATAAAGTTACATGCAACACATACAAATCTATTGCCTTAGACCAAAAAAATGTTACCTATGTTTTTGACAATGTTATAAATGTGTTGTCTAAAACAGAAATAATGTACACAAAACCATGACCTAACTGTATATGCAACATTTATAAAATGTTGGCAAAACCAATTCATAAAATCGTGGCCTGAAACATTAAAAAAAATATGGCATCTATAAGTGTCTTTAGCAATGGTTTTTTTAGAATTTATAGACTACAACCACTTACACCACACTTTATAAACCGTTGTCAAATCGTTGCCTAACCTTTAGGCCACAATTTATTTTATTTACGCCACACTTGTTTATTGTTGCCACAACTCAAAAATGTAGTAGTGACATAGTTCTACTTTATGTTATACTTTTTAATCTCAAATTTTGTTTATTTTTTAAAATCAGAGATGAAAATCAACCAAAACAAAAAATCGAAAAATTTAGAATTTTGATAGGAATAATAGAATAGTAAAAATAATTCAATGAAGCTTAAATTAATTATTTTCTCAAGAAAAGTTTGAGAAAAATGTAGCAGTTATCTCTTTGATATCATATTACAATTTTAGATATAAATCATAATTGAGAGAAACGTAATGAAGAATGCATTGAATAATAAGATAATTGTTCTACATCAAGAGTTACATAGACTTATATGGTCAATTAGATAAACAATTAACTAGTGTAAAATAACTAACTAGCTATTTTAACTAATTAATCAACTAAGATATCTAATATCATACAAACCAAATTTGTAGGAGTTGAGTTAGATTCAATATAAAAAAGAATTAAAATAATATCAGAGTCAATCTAAAATACATTAGTCTGCTAACAAGTCTTTGCTATGAGACACTTATTAGGAGTCTTACATTGAATAAGATATAAAATACCTTATAAATCAATTTTATAAAGGTTAAATTTGAATCACTCAAATTCTAAGATCGGTAATCACCACAATATTATAATTAATATATATATACAAAGGACTATTAACATTAGCTTGTAAGGGGTGTGTTGATCGTAGATGGAGGATGGACAAGTAAACAATTCATAAAATTTTATGTGAGCGAAATTGTAATTCATGATAAAAGAATTTCCTAAAATTTTGTAGCTTTTTTTATAGACCTAAAATGATGTAGTTATTCACAACAAACTAACTAGTAGGAAAGAGAGAGTGTGTCTTTGTGTGATAGAGGTGGAGCATGAATTAAGGGGTTGAAACCCGCTGAGTTAGAATTCTATACTCAGAAACATCTCAAACAAAGCCATTTTCAAACCATTGAATTTCTCTCTTCTCAAAAACAATGTTCTTTCTTGTTTTTTGTTTTCTTAACCAATCTAAAAAACCTTAAGTCATGTTACAAGGAAATTAAAACAACAAATTGCATTACATTTCATCACATCAAACAAAACATTTCAAAATATTTCCAACAAGTATAAACATACGCATACATAAATGTCTATTTCAAAAAATGATACATAATACATAAATGTAAGAGATGACAAGTTCTTCAAATTCACCACCGAAATCGTCCTCGTCCGGTGGCCGGCCACCACAAGCGGTGAAGTTTACACGCCGGACATCGAGCGGGCGGGTAGTGAATCTTTCAAGAGATGATGACATAGATTTGTCCGGCGAATTCGCCGGACAAAATGATTACATCAATTACACTGTCATGATGCCACTAACACCGGATAACCAGCCCGGAACATCTGATTCCAAGACAGATGGTGCGGCCGGATCATACGGGACAACGAGGTTCGCCTCGGAGTCACAACAACAAGGAATGAATGATGGCGGTGGTGGTGGTGGTGGTGATGGTAGTGGTGGATCTAAAATGGATAGAAGAATGTCTGTATTGAATTCAGCAAATAATAAGTCTATGTTATTAAGGAGTCAAACTCAAGATTTTGATCATAATAGATGGTTGTTTGAGACAAAAGGGACTTATGGAATTGGAAATGCTTTTTGGCAAGATGATCAAAATTCTTTTGGTGATGATAATGGAATGAGTATGTCAGATTTCATGGACAAACCTTGGAAACCATTAACTAGGAAAATTCCAATTCCAGGAGCTATACTCAGCCCTTATAGGTACTTTTTCTTAATTATTATATTATATAGTAATTCAAGCACTATTGTCTCATTTAGAGAAATCTTTATTTTTTACAATGTATAAAGTTTTTGCATTTATGATTGACATTCAAAAATAACATTATTATTGTCTTCTGGACATGACATGGCTTCTTTTGTTGTATTTGCTTTCATGTCAATCAATTCCAATTCAAATTCTTGTTACTCATAAACAATTTTTTCATTGCATTACTCATAAGTTTAGCTATTTTTTAATTTAAATCTAATTGCATTTTTCATTGAACAGGTTGTTGATTGCTATCCGTATGGTAATTCTAGTACTTTTCTTAACATGGCGAGTTCAAAACCCAAATTATGATGCAATGTGGTTATGGGGGATATCAATTGTGTGTGAACTTTGGTTTGCATTCTCTTGGCTTCTTGATGTACTTCCTAAATTGAATCCAATAAACAGAAGTGCAGACCTTGCTGCATTACATGACAAGTTTGATCAACCTTCGCCTTCCAATCCGACTGGCCGGTCGGATTTACCTGGCATGGATGTTTTTGTTTCGACGGCTGATCCGGAGAAAGAACCACCTCTTGTCACTGCCAACACCATTCTTTCCATTCTTGGTGTAGATTATCCCATTGAAAAAGTTTCATGCTATATTTCAGATGATGGTGGTGCCATTCTTACTTTTGAAGCTATGGCTGAAGCTGTCAAATTTGCTGAGGTTTGTTTACATTCTTGAATGAGAAATTAATGTAGATTGAAAGACAAATTAAACATAATAATTTGCATACACCCTATTGAAGAGGTATCAAAGCTATTTTGCTTAATAACTCATTATGTTAAATTTTGTGTGTTTGATCATGTATGTGTTGACAGGTTTGGGTACCATTTTGTCGGAAACACAACATTGAACCAAGAAATCCCGAAGCTTACTTCAGCTTAAAGAAAGACCCAACAAAGAACAAGAAATTACATGATTTTGTAAAGGATAGAAGATGGATGAAGAGAGAATATGATGAATTTAAGGTCAGAATCAATGGACTTCCAGAAGTAATAAAAAAAAGAAGTAAAATGTATAACTCTAGAGAAGAGAAGAAAGAAAAGCAGTTACTTAAGGAGAAAAATGGAGGAGTTTTACCTGCAGATCAGCCAATTGATGTCCCTAAAGCTACATGGATGGCTGATGGAACTCATTGGCCAGGAACTTGGCATAATCCATCAGCTGATCATACTAAAGGTGACCATGCTGGAATTTTGCAGGTACTATTTCATTTCTTCTTTCAATCATCAAATTTTTATATTTAAGAAAATTCTAAAGTGGACTTGTGTTTATAATTCACCTGAAAATTTAACGACTATTAACGGTATTCTTCATAAATATAAATTAATGGCTCTCTCCTTGTCTTTAAGGTTGAGAGGGTAACCTGATTGATATCGATTCGACTAATTGAATTTTGATGAACACGTTCGTTTTCCTTATGTTTATGGAACTCATTGATCGAATCACTTCTCAGCCGTAAATACGAGAATTATCTTACCGTTGATCGTCATGAGAGTTTTGGATGACTTTTAAGCATTGGTGTCCACAGTGGATCCATCTAGTATTCATATTAACTTGATTCATTGATGTTAGTCTTGAAAATTTTCACTCATCTTGTGGTATGTAGTAACAAGGGATACTGTATATGTTTTTTTTTTTTTTAATATATATTAAAAAGACTATTGTATATGTAATTACCACCACTAAAAATATGACACTTGGTATTGGACATGTTGAACTTAATTATTATTTGCACATGGATAGTTATTAAAAATCTATGTTGATTTTTTAGAGTGAGACATGATTGTCATGATTTTTTTACTAATATTTTCAAAATTATTATATTTTTTGTGTGAATGGACGCTATACTTACAATGCTACTAGATTAATTCTTCATAAGTTTATCATGGATAATGTTGAATGTTTTCAACTGAACAGGTGATGAGTAAAGTCCCAGAGCATGACCCTATAATGGGTTATGCAGATGAGAAAAGTCTAGACTTTACAGGCATAGACATCAGAATTCCAATGTTTGCATATGTTTCTAGAGAAAAACGACCAGGTTATGATCATAACAAGAAAGCAGGAGCCATGAATGCCATGGTTCGAGCCTCAGCTATTTTGTCCAATGGTCCCTTTATACTCAATTTAGATTGTGATCACTACATCTACAATTCACATGCTTTGAAAGAAGGAATGTGCTTCATGTTGGACCGAGGTGGCGATCGTGTTTGTTACATACAGTTTCCACAGAGATTTGAAGGCATCGATCCCTCTGATCGATACGCAAATCATAACACAGTCTTCTTTGATGGTAATTCACACTTTATTCACAGTTCCTTATTTTTGCCACAGTATCAAGGTTTGTAGCATAATTGCAATTTAGTATCTACTTGTATATAACAATGTATAATTATTTATTAGGAAATATGAGAGCATTGGATGGTCTACAAGGTCCAATGTATGTTGGAACGGGATGCATGTTTAGGAGGTATGCACTATATGGATTTGAACCACCAAGATTCATTGAGCACACAGGTGTGTTTGGTAGAGTAAAAACCAAGGTGAATCATAATCCAAATCAAGCAAAGTTACACCTGGATGATGATATGGAGCCTCTAACATCTGAAGCAGAATTGAATTTGCCACAAAAGTTTGGAAACTCAAGTATGTTTACAGATTCTATACCTGTTGCTGAGTTTCAAGCAAGGCCACTTGCTGATCATAAATCTGTTAAGAATGGTAGGCCACCTGGTGCATTGCTTGTTCCACGTCCACCCTTGGATGCTCCTACTGTAGCTGAGGCAATTGCTGTCATCTCATGCTGGTAAATGTCTTTTTTTGAGTACCAAAAGATAAAATAGTCTTTATATGAAACACTAACATTGATGTGAAAATGCAGGTATGAGGATAAAACAGAATGGGGTGACAGAATAGGTTGGATTTATGGATCAGTGACAGAGGATGTGGTAACAGGTTACAGAATGCACAACCGTGGATGGAGATCAGTGTATTGCATCACAAAAAGAGACGCTTTCCGCGGCACAGCGCCTATAAACCTCACCGATCGTCTCCACCAAGTGCTAAGATGGGCAACAGGTTCAGTAGAAATTTTCTTCTCAAGAAACAACGCGATTTTCGCAACTAGACGCCTTAAATTCCTACAAAGAATCGCATACCTGAACGTTGGAATCTACCCTTTCACTTCGATATTCCTCGTCGTATACTGTTTCCTTCCAGCATTATCACTTTTCTCAGGACAGTTCATAGTCCAAGGCTTAAATGTAGCTTTCTTAACTTACCTTCTTCTCATATCAATCTGCCTCAGTCTCATCTCCCTCCTTGAAGTAAAATGGTCAGGAATCGGCCTCGAGGAATGGTGGCGTAACGAACAATTTTGGGTCATTGGTGGAACCAGTGCACACCTTGTTGCTGTGGTACAAGGCTTATTAAAAGTCATAGCAGGAATAGAGATTTCATTCACTTTAACATCAAAATCAGCTGGTGATGATGTGGATGATATCTATGCTGATCTTTACATAGTGAAATGGACTAGTCTCTTCATCATGCCACTAACAATCATCATTATTAACATTGTTGCACTTATCATGGGATTTTTAAGGACAGTGTACAGTATTATACCTCAGTGGAACAAGCTTATGGGAAGCATGTTCTTTAGTTTTTGGGTTTTGTCACATATGTACCCTTTTGCTAAAGGGTTGATGGGTAGGAGAGGAAGAGTGCCAACAATTATTTATGTTTGGTCGGGATTGCTTTCCATTACTATTGCTTTGCTTTGGATTTCAATTGATCCTCCAACTGATACTGCTGCTGGAGGAGGGTCATTTGAAGTATGATTAGATTATGGTTAAGAACATTGGATTGGAGTATATTATATAAGAATATTGTAATGTAACAAAAGAAATAGAATGAAACATAGATCATAGATGGTGCCTTTTCTTCAATTTTATGGATATATATGGTGAACAAAGCATGGTTGGCGTCTATGAAAGTGGGAAATGTACAAATAGAAATGAGAGTCATTTGACATTGTTATTAGTATGTAGAGATATACTTTTATATTTAATTATTTATGATGCTGTAGATTTTTCAATAACCTTCAATATATAGTTTAAAGATATTATATACGATTTCACATTATTAAAGAATGACAGTTTTTTTTTTACAGGTAAAAGATGACAAATATGCAATATATAAATTAAGTGACTACAATAAATAATTTTTTTTTGGATCTACTTTCAGTCTTCGCGATTTTGTTCTTTTTGTGAAAATAATTTATAAACTATTATTACTCTCAACTAGTAAGTGATATGAAACTATTTTGATATTACCGGAATAAAAATAAATAAAATAAGACTAATATCAGCATGTCTTGGAAATTATTCGCGCTAGATGTTAAACTTTTGCACTTACATCACTCAAAATCTTTCAATAGAACATGCAATTAATTAATTCAAATGATCAATTGAAAACCTGTGTATTATATTAACATTATAACATTTAAAGTAAAGATTCATTTTAATTCCTTAAGAAAAACATTGGGGACAGATTAATTTTTAACAAAAATAAAATGTTTCTTAATCCATTACAAAAATATTATGTTTGTTGAACTCTTAAAAGTATTAAATTGGTATTTTTGTATTTTGTGGTAGCTAAATTGGTACTTTCATTTTTTGTGTGGGACTAAATTTATCTCAAATACATAACCAAACTTTCAATTCATAACAACAACCTCAAGTCTACAACTTATTTCTACAATCAACATCACTTTCATATGACAGGAATATTAATTTCTAAATCCACTTAAACATGTATACTATCACATGACAACTATTGTTATGTTGGATTCTGAATTCACAATCTAGAGACATAAAATGTAGAGAAACAAGATTATTTTGCTTTTTCAAATCCTTACTCACTCAAAACTCAAATGGTATAATTTTAAGAATAAAGAAGTAGCTTTAGAGACAGACAACAGAGAGAAGGCAAATGAGATTCTCGTTTTGGGTCTCAAATATTTTTAAACCTCAAATTTATATTTTTAATTTAAATAATATTAATAATGTATTAATATTAAATGTTTTAGTCTTTATAGTATAAATTTATTTTAATAATAATTTCTTATAATAGGTTAAATTCAATGAGTATCCTAAAAACTAAAAGTCACAACAAATCATGAATTATTTTTTTCAATAGATTAAATTGAATTGTGCATTTTTTCTAATAGACTCAATGATTAATTCATATTGCGATAATAACTCTTCAATTATTTAAAATATTTAATTTTATTAAATCTATCCACCTTAAAAATCATATAAACAATGAATTGTGATGGTTTCAGAATATAAAAGTTTGTATATTATTTTTTACTGAAAAAGATGTTACAACTTAACATGCATCAAAGTTTGTACCAAAAATTGTGCATCACAATTATTCTCAAGAATTAAAATGTGTCTAAAAACAATAAATGAAACATAAATAATATTTTGACAAGAAATGAAACATAAATACTGTAAATAACCTTCGTCCAGAACCTCGCCCCTTCCGCCAACTCTTCGTCGTAACCTCCGCTCCTCCGGCCCTGTTCGTTGCTCCGGCAGGGCAGATTCATAACCCTCTCATCGCTGACCTCCTTAACTCGGACGAGTGTCAATCGTTTACTTCCGGCAACTTGACCGTGAATCAGGTTCGTTAACCAGTGTGATTTTTTATTCATTTTCTCTGTTTCCTAATTTTCAATTACCGTTCGAATTTCTTCAACCGTTCTTGAATTAGGTCTGTGTTAAGTATTTATTTTGTTTATCTATCTAAATCTGATGTTTGGCATTGACATTTTTTTGTACTTCATTTTGTGACCTTATTTAGATGTTTGACTTCAATGCTAATTTTAAACGGGATTCACTAATATGATCTAATAATCTTAATTCTTCTCAAGTAATGTTGTTCCTAATAATTTCTGAAATTCTAGATGGATAATCCATGTAGATTGATTCAATCAAAGGAATCTCAAAGTAGACTGTTCTCTCACACACCTTCTCAAGAAGAACAAAAAATAGTTGATGGAGAAGAAAAAACTATATGCAAGCGTAGCTGCATAAGCATATGGTAGATAGAAAATATGATATAAAATATATATGATGGATCAAACCATTTACATAAACATTATCAGACTTAGACTTGTAAAAGGAGATAATTTGTCTTGTTAAAAGAACAAAAGAAGATAGAGGGTCAGAGGGGAAATGGAAAGGACTATGTCGCCTTCTAATCGTAAGTGAATCCTTAACTTTTGTTCGCGGCTGATACTGAACTGGTATGTAAATTTGGATCTGGTACACTTGCTGAAAGATACTTGAGGTAGACATAATTCAGTCCTTAGAACTAAGCAGGTATTGTTACACCCATCTAGCTCATTTTTTAAGGAAAATTTTGGAAAATCCTGTTTTTGAATTATTATTAGATAAAGAAAACGGGATAAGGTTGTGTATTTACTTTTTAGTGCACGATTTGAAAATAATATTGTTCAAAGGAAGTTCATCATAGAAGGATGTTCTGAACAAGCACTTTTCAAACAGAATTTCATCACTGAAGGATCTTGAAGAATTGAAAATTCATGCATTTCCAATTCTTAAAGATCCTTTGATGATAAAATTTTGTTTGAGATGTTCTTGTTAAGAATATTTTTCACATAAGTTATCTAACTTCCTTTGAACAAAATTATTTCCATATTGTGTACTAATAACTTCCTTTCACATGATTTCAAAACAAGGTTCTTCATAATTTTTCTTAAGAGATGAGTGTAGCAATACCTGGTGAATTTCAGGTGCTAAATTTGTTTACCTCAAGTGATCTTTCGGCGACAGTACCAGATCCTAATTTATGTACCAATTTGGCATCTGCTGCCACAAAAATTGGGGATTTACTCTTAATCAAAGACCTAACTAGTCCTTTTACTTTTCCACACTTCCCCTTGTCATCTTAGCTGCCACGTTCCTTTCCTTTGCCGTCTCAGCTGCCGCCACACTTTCCACCTGATTTCAGTAACTATCATTTTGATTCAAAGAAATCAAGAAATGGCCTGGCTTGTATGATAATAGTTCATCAGTATCCGCTATCATTGGGACTTGGGATGTTTTGGTCGTCTGTTGTTTTATATTTAGTAAAATTAATAGTTTATAATGTTTTATAATTAAATTTTGAAGATATTTTATTGATTTTTCAATTGAGTTTTAATGGCAATTTGTTTTCTATTGATTTATTATAGTTTTAACTGCGAGTAACACATACAGGTATTGTAAGTGCTACCCATGCGGGTACACATACTTATTCCTACGGGTATGGGGACAGCTACTTTAATATTCTACATTGACCCTACCATTTTCATTCATAGAGTAGCAGAACGGTTATTATTATGCAATCAAGTTTTCATTGGTTAAAACTTAGAATTTCTCATTTCATTAAAGCCATACAATAGAAAATTCGGTAGTTGTTTAACATTGGTCTTTGAGAGATCAGAGGTGTGATAAAATTGAAGCTTCTCTTGTTCTGCTATTGGAGTAGAAGGGTGCATCTCTAGTTCTACACACACCCATCCAGAAGCTTCTCTCTTACCCCTTAGCGGCAGCATCTCCGTCGTTCACCTTTACTCTCTGTCCCTTTTCTCCTACCCCGTGTCACCACTGTGAAGTCGTGAGAAGGGAAGTGCAGTCTGTGCAGAATCTCCTCCGTAGAATCCTCCTGTCACGATGATGAAAAACATATTCATATCTAGGTGTTTTGCTCTTTCTGCTTATTTTTCTTTGGGGTGTTTAAGATCTGAGATTGTTCATTACATAAATTTTTTACTGTTTATCAAGATGATTTGGGTTTTTTTTTTTTTTTTTTTGATTCATGACTTCATTATTCATATTAGTGATTGCTGCTGCTCAATTTCAAAGGATAAATAAGTTGGTTCTTTAACCTTCCAATGGCATGTGGTCTCTTGACTCTCATTAATTGCTATGTGTTGGTTGACTTGACTATTCCATTTGATATTAAACATGACTGAACTTTCAATTATTTAAGGATCCAATTGAATTAATTAATTTTTTAGTAACTACACATCACATGAGTGAAAATATGTCAATTTTCAGGATTTTAAACCTCACCCTTCCTTTTAAGAAATCACTGGAAGAAGTAATAGCACAACACTAATGAATAGCACTGGAACACTTAAGTCTTCAAGTTCTGAGTTGGATCTTGATCGACCCAACATTGAGGATTATCTCCCTTCAGGAGCCGCCATTCAACAAGAACCTCGCGGCAAGCTTCGCCTGTATGTCTTGTCTCTTCCATATTCTGTTTGTACTGTTATTTGGATAAAGAACATATGTGGGAAATAAAGCAGTATTTTCTCACTTTATTGTTTGGTTGTGATTTTAATATTACTAGTTTTCTACTTTCTTCTGGAGATTTTTTTCAGGCATGACTTGCTTGATATTTCTCCTACACTATCTGAGGCAGCTGGTGCTATTGTAGATGTAAGCTTTTTTTCTCATCTTTTATTCATTGTTTTACTGTTTTTATGGTTTGATGTATCAACAATTATCTTACAGAAAACCAATTGTGATGACAATATTATAGAGGGAACTTTATGAAAAACATAGTGAGTTCTCCATATTGTTAAATTGTACATCTTTGCTGCCACAAATATCCTTATCTCTCAGCTTTTTGTTTCATTCTCATGTTTACTTGGGTTATTATTGATGATAATAAGCATACTTTTATTTTAAAATCTCAATATCGACGATATATATGAGCCTATGTGCTAGCATATATTTTTGTGTGCATGTTGCTCAGCCATTCAGAACTTTTATTTATGTTGGACCAGGACTCATTCACAAGATGTTTCAAGTCAAATCCTCCAGAACCATGGAATTGGAATATATATTTGTTTCCTTTGTGGTGTTTTGGAGTTGTTGTTCGATATTTGATACTGTTCCCTACAAGGTTAGTCTATTCCTAATACTATGTATTATTCTGTTACTATTAAGTTTGGCTATGACAGAGTCTGCTGGGCTGATTTCAGATGGTGTAATTAAGCACTAATATTGACATTATATTAGGAAAACATAACTTTTAGGATATGATTTGAAGTTTGAACTTTGACTTTTACTATCTAATTCAGTTTTTGTATTAGGCCTATTTGTCTCACTTTACTTTTTAAATTTGACAAGTTCCATCACTATCATCTTTTCCGGAAAAGTAATGCCAACCTAATTGGTCTTGCAGGGTTCTTGGGTTAACATTAGGATGGATAATATTTCTTTCTGCTTTCATTCCAGTGCACCTCCTATTGAAAGGACATGACAAGTTGAGGAGAAATATTGAGGTGCATATTCAACTTAATATTAATTCATTCCATCATTTCCTATTTTATGTTTTTGTTAAACATTGGTTTTCACTGTCTCTTTTCGTACAAACTATTACATAAAATACTGTTAATGACCACTCTATCAGCATCATATAAATGACCTCTTAGAATTTTTTATTTTTTATTCAGCTTATCTAGAACCATAATAAGTTTATGGGTTTTAGTTGCCTTGATGATATTGATATTTATGGATCTGTATGATATATTAATATAGTTTCTTAACTTCTTAAGAAAAGATATACACGAGCCTTTTGTTCATCAAATTAACTATATTTAAATTGGTAATTTTCTTCAGAGGTCTTTGGTAGAGATGATGTGCGGTTTCTTTGTTGCATCTTGGACTGGGGTTGTCAAGTACCATGGGCCAAAGCCCAGCAGGCGACCAAAACAGGTTTGTCCGACATGTATTAATGTTGTTGTATTTTCCTTATTTCCGTTTTCAGGTAAGATAAATGTAATTATTATTCACTAATCGAGCTTTCCCTTCATTTTCTTAACAGGTTTTTGTTGCCAACCACACTTCCATGATTGATTTCATTATCTTAGAACAGATGACTGCTTTTGCTGTTATTATGCAGAAGCATCCTGGATGGGTTGGTAAGCATATAGAGAGTATCATATGAATACATGGAACGTGTGTCTTTATCATGGATGAGAGAAGCTTTATGTTCTATGCATTTGTTTGTTAGTGTTGCTGAAGTCAAAAGGTTTTAGATAACAAGAGAAAGGAATAAGTGCTTCGAATTATGGACGACTTAAAAATAGCTTCACAATGTTTAGTTGTGGTCATAGTTTATCTTGACTAAACTTATTTATGAATTTTATTAAAAGTATAGCTACTGTTCAGGATTGTTGCAAAGCACCATTTTGGAGAGTGTAGGATGTATCTGGTTCAATCGCACAGAGGCAAAGGATCGAGAAATTGTGGCAAGAAAGTTAGTATAAAATAAAGATATTAGAAAATATACTTCTCGTTTCAAATTCGTCTTTACTTACATGATTATTCATATTCTAGATTGAGGGAACATGTCCAGGGAGCTGACAACAATCCTCTTCTCATATTTCCAGAGGGAACTTGTGTAAATAATCACTACACAGTCATGTTTAAGAAGGTATGGGAATCATTTGCAATTGCAGTCGATGTAGTTATGTTATCATAGATTCATATTTATGGAATAGCTTTTGGTTGTGTTCTGTTGTTATTTTGCACCAATTGATTTTTCTTCTATTCCTATTATCTTATTGAAGCCGTAACTTTTTATGGTGTTTAGGGTGCATTTGAACTTGGCTGCACAGTTTGCCCTGTTGCAATCAAATACAACAAAATTTTTGTCGATGCATTTTGGAATAGTCGAAAGTAAGATGTTTCTCATGTTAATTGCTTCCTGTCTTGTGGTATATAAAAAAAATCTTGTGCTGCCAAGGCAGATTGCGGTGGCGGATTTTTTTACAACCACCATGGCCAACTCAACAAGGATGGCGGCGCCATGGCTGTTTATGAGCCATGATGGTGTTTGGCGGATTTGTGGCTTTCCACTATCTGCAATCGGAAACACTGATTACTTCTATAATGTACATTGTTTATTGTTTTAATAGAGATTATGCATTTCATGCATTTGCAGGCAATCATTCACTAAACATCTGTTGCAGCTAATGACATCATGGGCTGTTGTTTGTGATGTTTGGTACTTGGAGCCACAAAACCTAAAGCCAGGAGAGACACCAATTGAGTTTGCCGAAAGGTAAATTATCTTGACCTCAAATATATTCAGAGAGGTCTGTCTATGTTTGGCTTTCTCTAAGTGTTGAAAATGTGTATTTTATTTTAACTGCGCAGGGTGAGAGACATAATCTCACATCGTGCTGGTCTTAAAAAGGTTCCTTGGGATGGATATCTGAAGTATTCGCGTCCTAGCCCAAAGCATAGAGAAAGAAAGTAAGTTTGAGTTCCTAATTTTTCTTTGGTGTCCACTGTATTGTCATATAATTTTAGTGACATAAATTTTTGAAATAAATTTAGAAATATTTTTACACTATTAATTGATCACAAATCACTCCTTTGTATGACTTTTAAGATAAACACTATTAAAGTAATAAAAATAGTGATCCTACAATTGTGATTGACTGATAATGTAAAATATCTTCACACTGTAGTGCATATGAATTCAATCCTAATTTTTTTTATTGATATTATCATTTTTATGTCGTTTTGGTTTCTTAAAAATTAAAATGTTATTGGCTCTACTTAGTAATGCGGTGAATTATATTATATTCACTTAAGCATAATTTGCTGATGATTGCAGTATTTGGTCTTGGTCAGTTGCAATAACCAGTCTATTTGTTAGTTGTATCAAATGTGTTACTTGAATTTTTCTGTTTATATCAATTTATATTTAACAATGTTTAATGGCCATACATTACAAATAGGCATTGGTTAAATACTATAGTAATATATTCAATAAATGTTTGTTGCAATATACCACTAATGCTGTTTGTTAGAAATATATATTCTCCTGTCACGTGTATTGGAATTTTTGTATATTATTATGTGTCATATTATTGAATATATTGGCTATCACTCATTTGTAGGCAACAGAACTTTGCTGAGTCGGTGCTGCGGCGTTTGGAAGAAAAATAAATCGTACCTTTTTGTATATTATTACTCATTTTTATCGTCATTCTCCAACCCTTTTTTCTTTCTTTTCTTTTTAATTTTACGCACCTATTTATATTTATATGTAGGTTCATTTGTTATGCATACATTACTCAATAATGAAGTTGCCCGATAAATTGTTGCAAGGATGGTTGATTTGTCTTTTGCACAAATAAACGAGTATGTGCTTGATGTTTCATGGACAAATAATTTTGATAGGTTTCTGAACTGAGCCTTTATTTAAACGGATTGATAGTATTTCTTCCCTTTTCATGTCTTGTCCTGTTATTGTTATTTATTAGAGTTTTGTTATAAAACTCACACTAAATGATGAAAAGAGAAATACGGTCCGGGGCGGCACTTCTTGGAGACATAGAATGGTCAGAGCCACCTCAAAGTCTCCAAATTTTTTTAAAAAAATACTACTATTTTTAATCTTTTTTAAAGTAACGTTATTAGAACATAATTTGACATAAAATAAGAATACAATATTGTGTATTGGAACACAAATACAAAACGTAAGCCTATGTAATATTATCTTTTTTATAAGATATATTTGACTTATAATTTATCAACAAAAATTGATTTATTATGAATTAAATATATCAATTTTTGTTGACTAAATTATAATTCAAAAGTCTATTATAAAAAAATCGAAGGAAATTATTTATAAAAAAAAATAATTACAGAAACAACCGTTATAATTATAAAATAATCTAAAATTTTCAATCTAAATTCTAATTCTGTAAGTTGTGAATTTTATCTAGAGATATAAAAATTAAACCAAATGTTCTTATGATCTCAAAAATTTAACTAAAACTAATTAAATTAGTTTGATATTTTTTTGAGTTTCAGTCTCAGCTGAATTAAACTAATAAATTCAACCTTTATTGATTTGAGATATAGTTTTATATAATTTTAAAATAGATCCCATAATACTCAAACCAAACAATTATCATTTAAATACTATGTCAATATTGGTAATTTAAAAGATGTGTTGTATTTAAATATATTTTTCTTATGGACTAAAAAGTGAGTTTATCTTTCTCAATGATTAAATTAAATCTCTCAAAATAAAAATAGATATTTATTCTTAATTTTAATATATTTTAGTTTAATTATCATATCAACGTAAAAAGTTTTATAATATCGACACATTATAACTATTTATAACCATGATTTTTGAGATAATTATGAAAAAAAAAAAAAATCAAACATATTTAGTAATCTAACGAGTGTGTGATTACATAACAACGTAATTTTATTTTTTTTGACAATATCAGTATATATGAATTATATCTTTTATTTAATTTGTGATAATATTCATACATTTATTCTTATCATTAGTCTCTAGTACTAGTAAACCAATCCACAAGGAAAAGTTGGAAGGTATATAAAAGCAACATTGGTTATTTAAGAACAATTAATCTGTGATGAAATTGGATTTAATGGAAATGACTTGGAGGAAGCATATTCGAAGCTTATATCAGTGTTTGAATAAACAGGATTGCCATCATTAAGAGTGCAAACATTGCCCTCGACCTTCAAAATTGAAGTGGGTATGGGTAGAATGGTTTGAAAATCAGTGCAATTTAACTTCACATCCGTTTGAGTACATATACATCTGTTGGAGATAGTTACATTCCACTTAGGTTGATTACGTACTACTCCTGATTGACGTTGGACTATGGTAATATCTTGCAATGAACATTGGCTATAACCTGAGATATTGAACAAAACAAATTAATTACTGGCTATATCCTCTACTGAATAATTCTAAATAATTCAAATGTTACAAAAATTGTTTCATTACTTTTTAAAATGATTCATCTATATGATTTGTTTCGAAAATCTCTTCTTCTTCTTAATTATAAAATTAAGATGAACATATATTTCAGTAAATAAAAATAACATGTTACAAAGTAAACAGTTTGCAAATTTCATCCATTGAAAAAAAATATTACCTTGAGAAATCAGCACTAAGAAGGAAACTATGGTGAGAATTTTAGTGGTTGAATTAGCCATGTTAAACTGTAGAAGTGATAATTTGAGTGCTTATAATAATGCTCTGATTAATATATATATATATATATATATATATATATATATATATATATATATATATATATATAAGTGTAAACTAATTTTAGAAAGAAAAAAAAAAACAGAGACGAAGAGGCGGCAACAGAGAAAAGAAAAGAAGAAAGGAAAGAATAAAAAGGAAAGGAAAAAGAAAAAGAAAGAGAAGAAGAAAAGGAAATGAAGAAGAAGAAGTTTAGCTACGTTCGTCATTTTGACGAAAACAGCAGTTTAAGTCCCTCCCAACTAGGGGTGGGAATAGGTCAGGCCAGGCCAGACTTTGCAAGGCCTGAGCTTGGCCTACGATTAATATTTTAGGCCTAAGCCTGGCCTACGGCCTATCATAGGCTTTTTTTTCGGCCTGGCCTGACCTTTTTAAAAGCCTGGCCTGGCCTGGAAGCCTATTTAAAAGCCTTATTCATATTAAAATATTTAAATGTTCTCCACATACCAATATCAATGTACATATCTATATATATTAAACAAAAAATAATTTTTCTAACAAAATAATTTTAAAAAAATCTGAAACAAACATCCTTTAAACCCTAAAACATAATTCTTGGTTTCAAAGAATA
>NC_021160.2:11009462-11012936 GCF_000331145.2 Cicer arietinum | reverse complement strand
AAATCTATACATTATAATATTATAAGGTACAAATTCACGATTTGTTGTTTAATAAAATATCTTTAAGTATATGAACTTTCTATAAGTAGTAATAAAAATACATTTATTTATTTAAATTATTAGTTATTTAATTTTAAAAATTTTAGTTATTTTTATTAAGATACTAATTTACTTTATAATTAATGAAATCATTGATATGTGATACAATATAGTATGTTGGTATTGGTTTTACAGCTTTTTATTAAACCTTTGCAATTAGGAGGGGAAAAAAAATACCCTTCAATAAAGGACTTTCCCGTTACCTTTCAATTTTTGAAGAGAAACCAATACAAATTACCAATTCCTTCATAGTAACGTTCTTCCTTTTTTAATTATGTCTTTTTATTTTATTTTTTAAATTAAAATTATTTCATGCATTTTTTAGCACTATTTTTTATTGGAGTACTATTCTTTTAAGGACTTATTCAATTTTTTCAAGAAGATTAGCATGAGAATAACCAATAAACATATTTGTTGTTTACATCGTATAAGTTCTTTTATTTTACTTTATTGTCCCTTCTATTGATTCCTTCTAATGAGTTATCACACGGGGAATGAAATTTGATGGATAAGAATAGATAGAAGCTTTGGGTGTTGTGACTGGAGCTTATATTGTTTGATCCAACTCAAAGAAGAATTGTCATAAGCAATGATATGTTGTGTTTGATGAGAAAATTGGTTGGGAGTGGGAAGACAAGAATGAGGACAAAGCTTACAATGGAATAACAGTTGAGCATGAAGTTGATGAGGAACAAAATACCATAGCTGATAAGCTAAATATTGAGGATGAAGGCAAAAATGAAGTTCAATTAAGAATATCAAACATAGATAGACAATTACCTGAATGATTATGGTGTATTTCCTGACTTAGCCATAAACGAAGAAGGTGAATTATTGCAACTTGTCTTAATGGTGGAATTTGAACCAATAGCATTGGATCACGCACTTGCGAATACTCATCGAAGGAAGTTATGGAAGAAGAATTAAGGTCAATTCATAAAAATAATACATCCGAGCAAGTGATTTTATCCAGAAAGAAGCAAATCATTGAAGGAAGGGAAACCCATAACTCCTTGAAGGCAGGAATAAAATTACAAAAATAAATAATTTCAAAAATTGAAAATGAATTTATTTAGAGGGTTTTTGTAATTTTATAGATATTAATAATTCAATATAATTGTATCTTATACTAATTGTTTAAAATATGTCGTGTCTTCATTTTTAATTTAAAAATTTGATGGAAGGATCCAAAATGTTGGATTTTAAAATAAAATGGTTAATTTCACGAATTAATAAAAATAGAAGGATCAAAACTATAATTTAAGCTTTTTTAAATGATGGAAAGTAGTTTTTTTGTTAAAAAAAGAACACTCAATTAACTATTAGTTTAAATATAAAATGTAACAGTACATGTCGATCGAATGACGCATATGTACTATAGAATTTCTCAACTTTGGATCGTAAGTTCAACATTACACTGTAATGCAACTATATTAAATGTCAAATTAAGCTAATTCACTATTTAAAAAAATTATCCACTAACAGTTAAACACGAGCTCCGTTGACAAACTCTTTCTACTAAACTAATAATTAACAAAACTATTCATCAAGGTATAGTTTTTATAAAATTACACTGAACATGGGATCTTCAATTGAGAATTCGAAACATTAAAATGGAAGTAATTAAATGTTTAACAAGATTTTCTAAGTGATGTTTTTATATATATTTATTAGGCTAAATTACATCTGTAGTCCTTAACTTAATTTCAATTAACGTTTTACTCATTTATCTTTTTATTTTTTCCCGAGTTGGTCCTTTATTTTAATTTTAAGTGACAATTTGATATTTTATGTTTTAAAATATCAACAACGTTATCCTTTTTTTTATATAAAAATTCAAAAAAATCATCAATATTTTCAACCAAAACCCATAAAATTAATAATCATCTTCAGTATAATGCAAATTTCATCAAAAGCATAGCTCAAATATTCAAATAAACTCATATTTTTATCTCCAACAACATCAAACAAAGAATGAAAATATGAGTTTATTTCAAGATTTAAGTTATGAATTTGATTCAATTTGCATTTTATTGAAGATGATAATGAAATTTATGGGTTTTGGTTGAAAATTTTGATGATTTTTTTGAATTTTTGTAAGAAAAATGATAACATTGTTGACATTTTAAAACATAAAATATCAAATTGTCACTTAAAATTAAAATAAAGGACCAACTCGGGAAAAAAAAAAGATAAAAGACTAAAACGTTATATGAAATTAAGTTAAGGGACCACATATATAATTTAGCCTACTTATTATTATCATTATCTATTAAGGATAACCATGATAAGTCACACTATTAGCTGATTAAGTTTGTAGATTCAAGTTAGTCAGGCTAGCCAACTAACACCAAAGATTTGGCTTTATAATATGTAATTCATTTTAGTGAAACACAACTTGAGGTAATTCATATAATATCATTTTTCAATATGTCTTCAATCTTTTCATTCATTGTTTCATAAAAACATTTCATTCAGTCTTCATTACATTGGACGACAAAAAAATTCTTACCTTAAAACAACAAGCCATTACCGCACTCAAAAGGAGTTAAACTCCAAAAATGCATAGATAAACCTCTTAACAATGAAAAGAGGAAGAAGAGAAACAACTACTCTAGGGTTTCATAACATAGAATGAACCAAACTAAAGTTAATAGGGTTACAATGAGTATATATATAAAAGAATAGAATTGTCTAAAATACCCTTACTACTAATATATAATAATATTATCTAACATCTCCCCTCAAACTCACGATGCATTAACATGGAGCATCGAGAGTTTGTCAACTAAAAAACAGAAACATTTAATGGAATGCATCTTTGTAAACAAATCAGCAATCTGTAAAGAAGAAGAAACAAACGGTAGAGTAATAGTTCCATGCTGAAGATGATGACGAGTAAAATGACAATCAATCTCAATGTGTTTGGTGCGTTCATGAAAGACCGAGTTGTGAGCAATTTGAATAGCACTCTTGTTATCGTAGTGCATCGGAGTTGGCTCAGAAAGAGAGATACCCATATCAGACAAAAGCCAACACAACCAAATTATTTCAGCGGTAGTGGATGTCATAACACGATACTCAGCTTCTGTAGAGGAGCGAGAGACAATGTCTTGTTTCTTACTCTTCCAAGAAATAAGAGAGTCTCCAAGAAAGATACAGAACCTTGTGGTGGATTTATGATCTGTGGTGTCACCAGCCCAATCAGCATCAGAATAAGCTCGTAACTCTAATGAGGATGGCGATGGAAAGAGAAGACTTTGAAATTGAGTTCCTCGAAGATAACGAAGAATCCGAATAACTACTGCCCAATATACTTTAGTGGGAGAGACAACAAACTGACTAACAACATAAGCAATGTCAGGTCTAGTAATC
>NC_021160.2:10994203-11008859 GCF_000331145.2 Cicer arietinum | reverse complement strand
GGCTACAGGAGCAAAAGTTTCTTCATAATCCATATCATATTGTTGAGAGAAACCCTTAGCAACAAGACGTGCTTTGTAGCGCTCAACTGACCCATCAGACTTAGTTTTGATCTTGTATATTCAACGAGATCCAATAGCATATTTTCTAGGATGAAGAGGTATTAATTCCCAAGTATTGATTTTGTGCAATGCAGAAAGTTCTTCTGCCATAGTCTGCTGCCAAAGAGGATCAAGAACATCCTCTTTATAGGAAGAGGGCTCAGAGAAACTGTGAATAGAGGTTAAGAAAGAAATAAACAAAGTTGAGTAAGTGGAATAGACAAAATTAGGTAACTGAGTAGACTTACGTTGACGAGAGGGGTAACAAGGAGCATCAACAATCGTAGGAGGTGGTGGTACAACCGGGGGGCAAGAGGGATGTCATCATGTGGAGTATTAGTATTTGTCCCGCAATTCTCAACATTACAATCACCAGAAGCATAATCATTAGGACCAAACGGATCAATATGGGTTAGTTCAGAACTCTTAGTAATCTGAGAATCAGAGGAAATAGAGTAAAAAGGGATGTGCTCAAGAAAAACAACATTACGAGATACATAAAGTTTTCCTACATGAGGATCGTAACAACGATAACCTTTTTGACCATCCCCATAACCAAGAAAAACACACATGGCTGAACGAGAAGACAACTTACTGCGCTCTACTTGAGGGCGAAGAACAAAACAAGTAGAACCAAAAACTTTCAAAGAATAGTAATCAGGGGTAGAAGCATATAATTTTTCAAAGGGAGACAAACCTGATATGATAGAGGATGGAATTCTATTAATAGCATGAACAGCAGTAAGAACTGCTTCTCCCCAAAACTCACTAGGAACTGAAGCGGACAACAAAAGGGAACGAGCAGTCTCTATAATGTGACGATGTTTCCTTTCAGCAACTCCATTTTGTTGAGGAGTATCAGTACAAGATGTTTGGTGGCGAGTGCCATCATAAGCAAGTAATTCAGAAAATTTATTAGAGGTATATTCACCACCTAAATCACAACGAAAACACTTTATAACAGAATTATGTTGAGTTTTGACCATTGCACGAAATATATGATAAATGTCAAAAAATTCAGACCGATTTTTCATAAGATAAACCCAACAATAACGAGTGTAATCATCAATAAACGAAACATAATATCTAGATCCACCTTTGGTGAGCACCGGTGATGGACCCCAAACATCAGAGTGAACTAAATCAAAAGGCGCATATGAAAAAGCTGGAAGTTTGGCAAGTTTACAACCACAACAATATGAGATATCACAGGTTTGTAACTTTCCTAAGGCTCTAGTAGAAGCCAAATATTTTAATCTAGAAGCAGAAACATGTCCAAGGCGAGAATGCCATAGATAAAAACTAGAAGATAAGGAATTCAAGCGAAAACTAGATAATAAGTCAGCAGTAGTTGTGGAGGCTGCAGTATCTGAGAGTCGTAGGTCATCCAAAACATAAAGTCCCCCTTGTTTATGACCTGTCTCAATCAGCCTCCCGGAATGTGGATCATGCACACAACAAGAAGTGGAAGAAAACATAACCGAATAACCGAGATCACATATTTGACTAACATAAGCAAGACTCAAAGTAAGATTAGGAATATAATAAACATCAGAAAGAGACATGTTAGATGTGGAGACAGAACCAACGCCTGCTAGTGGCATAGGAGTGCCATCAACAGTCATAACCGACACAGACGAGACAGTTTTCAGAGACACAAAAGATTTATCATCGTATGTCATATGGTGAGATGCTCCCGAATCAAGAATCCATATGGAAGGAGATATATGAATTAAATATATCAATTTTTGTTGACTAAATTATAATCCAAAAGTCTATTATAAAAAAATCGAAGGAAATTATTTATAAAAAAAAAATAATTACAGAAACAACCGCTATAATTATAAAATAATCTAAAATTTTTAATCTAAATTTTAATTATGTAAGTTGTGAATTTTATCTAGAGATATAAAAATTAAACCAAATGTTCTTATGATCTCAAAAATTTAACTAAAACTAATTAAATTAGTTTGATATTTTTTTGAGTTTCAGTCTCAGCTGAATTAAACTAATAAATTCAACATTTATTGATTTGAGATATAGTTTTATATAATTTTAAAATAGATCTCATAATACTCAAACCAAACAATTATCATTTAAATACTATGTCAATATTGATAATTTAAAAGATGTGTTGTATTTAAATATATTTTTTTAGGGACTAAAAAGTGAGTTTATCTTTCTCAATGATTAAATTAAATCTCTCAAAATAAAAATAGATATTTATTCTTAATTTTAATATATTTTAGTTTAATTATCATATCAATGTAAAAAGTTTTATAATATCGACACATTAATTATAACTATTTATAACCATGATTTTTGAGATAGTTATGAAAAAAAAAATCAAACATATTTAGTAATTTAACGAGTGTGTGATTACATAACAACGTAATTTTATTTTTTTTGACAATATCAGTATATATGAATTATATCTTTTATTTAATTTGTGATAATATTCATACATTTATTCTTATCATTAGTCTCTAGTACTAGTAAACCAATCCACAAGGAAAAGTTTGAAGGTATATAAAAGCAACATTGGTTATTTAAGAACAATTAATCTGTGATGAAATTGGATTTAATGGAAATGACTTGGAGGAAGCATATTCGAAGCTTATATCAGTGTTTGAATAAACAGGATTGCCATCATTAAGAGTGCAAACATTGCCCTCGACCTTCAAAATTGAAGTGGGTATGGGTAGAATGGTTTGAAAATCAGTGCAATTTAACTTCACATCCGTTTGAGTACATATACATCTGTTGGAGATAGTTACATTCCACTTAGGTTGATTACGTACTACTCCTGATTGACGTTGGACTATGGTAATATCTTGCAATGAACATTGGCTATAACCTGAGATATTGAACAAAACAAATTAATTACTGGCTATATCCTCTACTGAATAATTCTAAATAATTCAAATGTTACAAAAATTGTTTCATTACTTTTTAAAATGATTCATCTATATGATTTGTTTCGAAAATCTCTTCTTCTTCTTAATTATAAAATTAAGATGAACATATATTTCAATAAATAAAAATAACCTGTGTGTTTGACCTTACTTTTTAGGTCATTGGTAATAGAAGCTTATTTGAAGTTAATATATAAAACAAAAGCTTTACGGTCAAAGTATTTTGGTGATTTATGTTTATTTTTTATTTTTTACTAAAAAGAATATTAATTAAAATTGATAAATATATTGATAAAAAATAATACAAATTTAAAGTCGCTACAATAAAAAATATTGAAGTTAATATAGAAAACAAAAGCTTTACGGTCAAAGTATTTTGGTGATTTATGTTTATTTTTTATTTTTTTACTAAAAAGAATATTAATTAAAATTGATAAATATATTGATAAAAAATAATACAAATTTAAAGTCGCTACAATAAAAAATGATAAATCTACAAACTCATTAAAAATGTTCAAAACTTTAAATGAATGTGAAACTTTTAAAATGTAACTTTTTTTATATTATTTTTTTAAATTTCGAAAATTTAAATAAATATGAAATTTCTAAAATACAATTTTTTATAACCTAAAAATAAAAATAAAAAATTTGAAATTATCAAAATGTTAATAATTTAGAAAATTTTAACTATTAAGTAGTTGGAAGTAAAATAATATTTTCATATATTTGAAGTAGGTGAAAGATTTATGCGAGGGAAGTAAGGTAGATTTCTCAAATCTTTATTATAACAAAAGTCCAATCTTCTTGTCTTCCCTAACCCAAAGACGGGCTAGTTGGAAATCTATACATTATAATATTATAAGGTACAAATTCACGATTTGTTGTTTAATAAAATATCTTTAAGTATATGAACTTTCTATAAGTAGTAATAAAAATACATTTATTTATTTAAATTATTAGTTATTTAATTTTAAAAATTTTAGTTATTTTTATTAAGATACTAATTTACTTTATAATTAATGAAATCATGGATATGTGATACAATATAGTATGTTGGTATTGGTTTTACAGCTTTTTATTAAACCTTTGCAATTAGGAGGGGAAAAAAGTACCCTTCAATAAAGGACTTTCCCGTTACCTTTCAATTTTTGAAGAGAAACCAATTCAAATTACCAATTCCTTCATAGTAACGTTCTTCCTTTTTTAATTATGTCTTTTATTTTTAAATTAAAATTATTTCATGCATTTTTTAGCACTATTTTTTATTGGAGTACTATTCTTTTAAGGACTTATTCAATTTTTTCAAGAAGATTAGCATGAGAATAACCAACAAAATATTTGTTGTTTAACATCGTATAAGTTCTTTTATTTTACTTTATTGTCTCGTCTGTTGATTTT
This sequence comes from Cicer arietinum, assembly GCF_000331145.2. Taxonomy (NCBI): domain Eukaryota; kingdom Viridiplantae; phylum Streptophyta; class Magnoliopsida; order Fabales; family Fabaceae; genus Cicer; species Cicer arietinum. The sequence continues at coordinate 11,004,447 of NC_021160.2, read as the reverse complement.
TTCTAATGAGTAGAGCTGTCAATTTGATAGACCCCTTAATTATTGGCCCCGATCCACATATTAAAGGGACTAAAAAATTTTAGAAAATTGGCTATTGTACCCCCCCATTTAAACTTATACCCCCCAACATAAAATTTTTGTTGTAAAATACCCAAAATAACCCTAAAAAAACAGTAAAAGTCAAAATAAGAAAAAATTCAAACACTTTACCCCCACATTGAAAAATCCGGAAAAGTAAGTTTTCGGAAAAATTAGTTTTTACCGGAAATTTCAAGAGGATTGAAATTTCCGGTAGTTCAAAATACATACCGAAAATTTCAAAAATGAAATTTCCGGGAGGCAAACCGGAAATTTGAAAAATCCGGAAGTTGTAAATTCCCGGAAATTTCGTTTTTGAAATTTCCGGTATGTATTTTGAACTACCGGAAATTTCAAGAGGATTGAAATATCCGGTACACTGTGTAATTTATCGGAAATTTCAAAAACGAAATTTCCGGGAATTTACAACTTTTAAAACAAAATACAACTCAAAAGTATCAATCATCTGCCAATCATATAATTTAAAACAAAATACAACTCAAAAGTATCAATCATCTGCCAATCATATAATTTAAAACAAAATACAACTCAAAAGTATCAATCATCTGCCAATCATATAATTTAAAACAAAATACAACTCAAAAGTATCAATCATCTGCCAATCATATAATTTAAAACAAAATACAACTCAAAAGTATCAATCATCTGCCAATCATATAATTTAAAACAAAATACAACTCAAAAGTATCAATCATCTGCCAATCATATAATTTAAAACAAAATACAACTCAAAAGTATCAATCATCTGCCAATCATATAATTTAAAACAAAATACAACTCAAAAGTATCAATCATCTGCCAATCATATAATTTAAAACAAAATACAACTCAAAAGTATCAATCATCTGCCAATCATATAATTTAAAACAAAATACAACTCAAAAGTATCAATCATCTGCCAATCATATAATTTAAAACAAAATACAACTCAAAAGTATCAATCATCTGCCAATCATATAATTTAAAACAAAATACAACTCAAAAGTATCAATCATCTGCCAATCATATAATTTAAAACAAAATACAACTCAAAAGTATCAATCATCTGCCAATCATATAATTTAAAACAAAATACAACTCAAAAGTATCAATCATCTGCCAATCATATAATTTAAAACAAAATACAACTCAAAAGTATCAATCATCTGCCAATCATATAATTTAAAACAAAATACAACTCAAAAGTATCAATCATCTGCCAATCATATAATTTAAAACAAAATACAACTCAAAAGTATCAATCATCTGCCAATCATATAATTTAAAACAAAATACAACTCAAAAGTATCAATCATCTGCCAATCATATAATTTAAAACAAAATACAACTCAAAAGTATCAATCATCTGCCAATCATATAATTTAAAACAAAATACAACTCAAAAGTATCAATCATCTGCCAATCATATAATTTAAAACAAAATACAACTCAAAAGTATCAATCATCTGCCAATCATATAATTTAAAACAAAATACAACTCAAAAGTATCAATCATCTGCCAATCATATAATTTAAAACAAAATACAACTCAAAAGTATCAATCATCTGCCAATCATATAATTTAAAACAAAATACAACTCAAAAGTATCAATCATCTGCCAATCATATAATTTAAAACAAAATACAACTCAAAAGTATCAATCATCTGCCAATCATATAATTTAAAACAAAATACAACTCAAAAGTATCAATCATCTGCCAATCATATAATTTAAAACAAAATACAACTCAAAAGTATCAATCATCTGCCAATCATATAATTTAAAACAAAATACAACTCAAAAGTATCAATCATCTGCCAATCATATAATTTAAAACAAAATACAACTCAAAAGTATCAATCATCTGCCAATCATATAATTTAAAACAAAATACAACTCAAAAGTATCAATCATCTGCCAATCATATAATTTAAAACAAAATACAACTCAAAAGTATCAATCATCTGCCAATCATATAATTTAAAACAAAATACAACTCAAAAGTATCAATCATCTGCCAATCATATAATTTAAAACAAAATACAACTCAAAAGTATCAATCATCTGCCAATCATATAATTTAAAACAAAATACAACTCAAAAGTATCAATCATCTGCCAATCATATAATTTAAAACAAAATACAACTCAAAAGTATCAATCATCTGCCAATCATATAATTTAAAACAAAATACAACTCAAAAGTATCAATCATCTGCCAATCATATAATTTAAAACAAAATACAACTCAAAAGTATCAATCATCTGCCAATCATATAATTTAAAACAAAATACAACTCAAAAGTATCAATCATCTGCCAATCATATAATTTAAAACAAAATACAACTCAAAAGTATCAATCATCTGCCAATCATATAATTTAAAACAAAATACAACTCAAAAGTATCAATCATCTGCCAATCATATAATTTAAAACAAAATACAACTCAAAAGTATCAATCATCTGCCAATCATATAATTTAAAACAAAATACAACTCAAAAGTATCAATCATCTGCCAATCATATAATTTAAAACAAAATACAACTCAAAAGTATCAATCATCTGCCAATCATATAATTTAAAACAAAATACAACTCAAAAGTATCAATCATCTGCCAATCATATAATTTAAAACAAAATACAACTCAAAAGTATCAATCATCTGCCAATCATATAATTTAAAACAAAATACAACTCAAAAGTATCAATCATCTGCCAATCATATAATTTAAAACAAAATACAACTCAAAAGTATCAATCATCTGCCAATCATATAATTTAAAACAAAATACAACTCAAAAGTATCAATCATCTGCCAATCATATAATTTAAAACAAAATACAACTCAAAAGTATCAATCATCTGCCAATCATATAATTTAAAACAAAATACAACTCAAAAGTATCAATCATCTGCCAATCATATAATTTAAAACAAAATACAACTCAAAAGTATCAATCATCTGCCAATCATATAATTTAAAACAAAATACAACTCAAAAGTATCAATCATCTGCCAATCATATCATTTAAAACAAAATACAACTCAAAAGTATCAATCATCTGCCAAAGACATATAATCTGAATTATTTTCTAAATCTAAAGAACCCCAATGTTGTAGACGTCCTGCATAAGCGATAGCCCATGATGTAGACTCATCGCTACGATGCTTCTTCCAATGCCATGCAAGTGGTGGTAACGGACATGCAGATTTCAATTTAACTTGAACCCAATGATTTTCGTTAACAAAACCAATGCTGATAACACGATCACGTGACAAATCTCCATTATGTGCACCCCTCAATGGGAAAAAAGTCAAACAAAAAGTTTTTGCTAATGTAACAAGAACGAGATTATATTTTGTTGCTATCACGTAACCCATATCAGGAATGGTCATCCACTTCTCGTTAGCTTGGTTTTCCAACTCAGTTACAAGTAAAGACTCTGTCACTTCTTGCAAACGTTCCTTGAATAATGCAGCATATAAATCAGGTTTGGACTTAATCTCTGTATACAACTGCCGACGTATAATGCTCCAGTATTCTTCACCATAACCAAGTAAAGCAGCAATAACACGATATCCACAGTTTCCATCTGCTTTAACATTAACTATGTCTTCAATATATGGATGAATTAAAGAAGGAAACTCGTGGAAATATTTTTTAATCTGGTGGGAGACTTGTTTGGATGCTTGATGGGAGACTTGTTTGGATGCTTGATGGGAGACTTGTTTGGATACCTGCTGGGAGACTTGAGTATCAACATGCTCAAAGTATGATGGGTCGCGATATACGTCATATCCCTTCGGCTTATTGCCTTTTTTCTTAACACCACCTTTTGTTTTGATTTTATCCACTGGTGCACACATTGATGTTGTCTCCGGATATGCTATTTCACGCAACTTGCTCTTTAAAGCCCTTCTTCCAGCAATATTAAGTGTTTTCCATTTTTTCCAAATTATATCCATCTCCGATGTAATGTCCAACTCTGAATCATTTGTCAACTGTTTATAATTTAAAAGGCCCCAAAAAACAAGGCCCCCCAACATTAAAGGCCCCTAAATTTTTGTGGGCTCAGTGGACCCATAGGCCCACTTATTTAAAAAAAGAATCAATTTTTTTTATTTTTTCACCGATAAAAATTTTTCGATTTTTTTTATAAAACTTTTTTGATTTTTTACTATAAAAAATTCTCGATTTTTTTCTATAAAAAATTTCGATTTTTTTCTACAAAAAATTTCTGATTTTTTTCTACAAAAAATTTCTGATTTCTTTCGATAAAAAATTTCCGATATTTTTTCGATAAATTTTTTTTTATTTTTTATTTTTTCGAATAAAATAATTTTCAAAAATTTTTTAAGAAAAAAATCTCAAAATTAACAAAATATTGGGGGCCTATAATCCCCCAGAGTTCCCTCCCTTAGGTCCCATGAAATAATGGGCCTAAATTTTACAAAAATTAATTTGATAAAGGACCTAATATTAGAGGTTTTTTAAAAATAAAATTAAAGCGGTTTTGGTGTTGGAGTTTTTTTTGACAGTTCTACTAATGAGTTATCACATGGGGAATGAAATTTGATGGATAAGAATAGATAGAAACTTTGGGTGTTGTGAGTGGAGCTTGTAGATTGTTTGATCCAACTCAAAGAAGAATTGTCATAAGCAATGATGTTGTATTTAATTACAAAATTGGCTGGAAGTGGAAAGACAAGAATGAGGACAAAGCTTACAATGGAATCACAGTTGAGCATGAAGTTGATGAGGAACAAAATACCATAGCTGATAAGCTAAATATTGAGGATGAAGGCAGAAATGAAGTTCAGTTAAGAATATCAAACATAGATAGACAATTACCTGAATGATTATGGTGTATTTTCTGACTTAGCCATAAACGAAGAAGGTGAATTATTGCAACTTGTCTTAATGGTGGAATTTGAACCAATAGCATTGGATCAAGCACTTGCAAATACTCATCGAAGGAAGTTATGGAAGAAGGTCAATTCATAAAAATAACACATCGGAGCAAGTGATTTTATCCAGAAAGAAGCAAATCATTGAAGGAAGAGAAACCCATAACTCCTTGAAGGCAGGAATAAAATTACAAAAATAAATAATTTCAAAAATTGAAAATGAATTTATTTAGAGGATTTTTGTAATTTTATGGATATTAATAATTCAATATAATTGTATCTTATGCTAGTCTTTTAAAATATGTAATGTCTTCATTTTTAATTTAAAAATTCGATAGAAAGACCCAAAATGTTTTATTTTAAAATAAAATGGTTAATTTCACGAATTAGTAAAAATAGAAGGATAAAACTATAATTTAAGCTTTTTTTAAATGATGGAAAGTAGTTTTTTTAAAAAAAAAAACACTCAATTAACTATTAGTTTAAATATAAAATAAAACAGTACATGTCGATCGAATTGACGCATATGTACTATAGATCGTAAGTTCAACATTACACTGTAATCCAACTATATTAAATGTCAAATTAAGCTAATTTACTATTAAAAAAAATTATCCACTAACAATTAAACACGAGCTCCGTTGACAAACTCTTTCTACTAAACTAATAATTAACAAAACTATTCATCAAGTATAGTTTTTATAAAATTACACTGAACATGGGATCTTCAATTGAGAATTCGAAACATTAAAATGTAAGTAATTAAATGGGATCTTCAATTGTAAATTACATCTGTGGTCCCTTAACTTAATTTCAATTAACGTTTTAGTCATTTATCTTTTTTTTTCCGAGTTGGTCCTTTATTTTAATTTTAAGTGACAATTTGATATTTTATGTTTTAAAATGTCAACAATGTTATTCTTTTTTTTTTTATAAAAATTCAAAAAAATCATCAAAATTTTCAACGAAAACCTATAAAATTAATAATCATCCTCAGTATAATGCAAATTTCATCAAATGCATAGATCAAATATGCAAATAAACTCATATTTTTATTTCCAACATCAAATAAAGAATGAAAATATGAGTTTATTTCAAGATTTAAGTTATGAATTTGATTCAATTTGCATTTTATTGAAGATGATAATGAAATTTATGGGTTTTGGTTAAAAATTTTGATGATTTTTTTGAATTTTTGTAAGAAAATTGATAACATTGTTGACATTTTAAAACATAAAATATCAAATTGTTACTTAAAACTAAAATAAAGGACCAACTCGAAAAAAAAACAAATAAAGGACTAAAACGTTATATGAAATTAAGTTAAGGGACCGCGTATGTAATTTAGCCTAGTTATTATTATCATTATCTATTAAGGATAACCGTGATAAGTCACACTATTAGCTGATTAAGTTTGTAGATTCAAGTTAGTCAGGCTAGCCAACTAACACCAAGGATTTGGCTTTATAATATGTAATTCATTTTAGTGAAACACAACTTGAGGTAATTCATATAATATCATTTTTCAATATGTCTTCAATCTTTTCATTCTTTGTTTCATAAAAACATTTCATTCAGTCTTCATTACATTGGACGACAAAAAATTTCTTACCTTAAAACAACAAGCCATTACCGCACTCAAAAGGAGTTAAACTCCAAAAATGCATAGATAAATCCACCTAAGGAGGAAAACCAAAATAATTTCTTATTGATCTAGATAAAGCTCATAACAAAATCAGTGATGAATTCTACACTTAGGAGAAGCAAGATCAAATTATGCTCACATGGATTTTTGCTTCAATATCTCCAACTCTTCATGCAAAAATGATCCAGTGTGATCATTCTTTATAAATATGAAAAAATATATGCAAATCTAAAAATGTACCAAGTGTTTCTAAATTTTCTAAGGATAATATTGTGTTATTTCAATTTCATGTTAATCACTGTTATGTTAAATCTAAGGTCAACAATGATGTTCTCCTAACAAGCAAGCTAGATTAGAAATGGCCTATATGCTTTTGATTTCATTAAAATGAAAACTCCATGTAATGATTATGTTTCTGGTTATAATTAGCGTAAATCTTTCACGTGAAATTTTGTCAATAATTATGGTCATGTTGATAATATTGGCACGTTATGCTTGTGCATGCCTCTATGATTGTTTCCACTTTTTTAACCAATTGTAATATTTTTCATTTTAATGTGCATTTTGTTTTGAAAAATCTCACAAACTTCAGGTTTAAAAAATATGATATTTTGGATCCAACCCCTATTATTATTTCGACTAATCACGAGTAAGAATAAGTAGTGGATGCGTTTGATTCAGATTTAAAAAATATATAATTTTAATTTTATCATTCTTAAATTGATTATTTTATGAAAATTTACTTAAAAATAATAAAAATTATTTTGAATTCATTTGTTATCGATTGAAAAAAATAATTTTGACATACAATAACTTAAATATCAATTATTAAAGATTCTTACATGATAAAAATCATTTTTTTTAAATAAGGTATCTTTCAAAATTTATTTTCATTTTAATTACTTTTTAAAATTTTATTATCTAAAAAAAATTATAATAAATAAATGAAATAGTTATAATGATACTTTAATAAAAACTATTCAAACCAATTTTTTATTTGATATTTTATTTTTAAAATTCTTTTTTGAAAAAAGTAGTAACAAAAAGAAATAATACTATAAAAATACAAAGAGGCCCAATTATTCAATTTATTGATGTTTATCTCCAAGCCTTGCCATGTTTTGTTCATTTTCAGACTATGATTAAAAATCAATTTGACCTTAAAATCAAGTCTCAACAAATTAATGGTGGTAAGAAATATGTTGCTTTCTCTAGTTTTCTTGCTAACCATGGTCACATAATAAGAACGCTCACACTCATAAACATGGTTTATAAATAAAATATAGACATATCATAGAAGTAGGTCCCACTCTTCTATAAAATGCATCATTAATGTTTCTACCCTACTAAGGTTAAGCCATCAAAATTGATGTCTACATCATAAAAAAGGTTACCAACTCCAATTCTCAATTATTCTTCTCTTTTACAAACTTTATTTCATCAAATGCATGACCATCATGCCTTCAAATGTATTTGGTTGCATTGTTATCCTTATTTTATAATTAAGATGTATATATTATTCTTCCTTGTTTTGATTATCTTTTTCCGACAACCCAAGAAGGTCTTCCAAAACCTTGTTATCCAAATACTCAAACTCAATAATTTCCTTGTGTTGTGTAGAAGAATTGGTATGAATGTTAGTGGTAGTAGATGTTGATGGTGATAAAGAAGAAAGATGAAAATTGTATTCATTAGGAAAATTAAGAATAGCAAGAGCACCCCTCAAACGAATGGCTTCACAATCATAAGCTCTAGCTGCTTCTTCAGCTGTATCAAATGTTCCTAACCATTGTCTTCCAGTTGGTTTTGTTGGATCTCTAATCTCTGCCCCATACTTTCCCCATGGCCTTTTCCTTACACCCCGGTACTTTACTTCTTCACCCCCCTTATGTTCCTCTTCCATTTTCCTCCTAATTTGCACTTTTTTTTTGTAACATTGATTTGTTATGCTTAAGAATTATTACTTGTATTTGTCTATATATAGGTAACCTGTCTATGAAACTGTGTCACGTATATTTTATTTTTGTTTGCAATAATCGATGTGTGCTAGCAATTGACTTGATTCATAGAAGTGTAAAATTTTGATTCTTCTATTTGTGTTTAGGCTTATATGGTTTTGAATGAATGAATTAACTGGAAAGAAAATATGTGGACCGGATAAATGCATTAGTTTTGTCGTTAAGAAATAATATGTGTTTGGAACTTCTTGTCTTTTTCTCTTTTAGGTGCATATGTGATGAGGTGGGCTAAACTTTAATGCGCGTATCAATTATTATGTTCATAGTTAATTAATATTTTCTCTAGTTCTAAATATAACAGAAATTATGATCAATAAATTGATATATTCACTTATAAAAAAAAGTAAATTGATAAAAAATTTAATGAAAAAAATAAATTATATATTTGATTTAAATACATCAACTTTTTTATTTATTTTTATTAATATTTAAAATTAGATAGACTAGTAATTAAAGTTAAGATCCCGCAGCCAAATTAATTCAAATTTGTTAATGATTATTGGACTTTTTTTTGTTTGCAACGAAAATTATTGAACTAGTAGGTTTATTATTACAATTTTACTGTTGAGTATTGATTGAAATTTGAATAGCCTCACATTTCTTGTAATTGTAAACAAAAAGGGAACAAACTAGTTGGAATAGTCTCACGTTTATTGTAAACAAAGAAGAAATAAGCTTAAAGCTATTTATATGACTTTAGTTTTTTATTTACACTGGTTAATAAACACTTTAAGATATATTTAACTCTTTTTTTCTCTATTGCTTTAGAGTTTTATGAGGCTAGTTTGATAATATTTTTTTAAGAGTGTAGTTGTATTGGAACAGTGAATTATTTGAGAAAAGTCTATAAATAGTATAATAATTTTTACATACACTACGCTAAAAATGACATTTTATAGCGCGTCTTTTATAGCGCTTATTAAATACAAGCGTTGTTGTATGATATTTTAAAAATAACGGAGGATACAACAGCGCTTTTTTGACAAGCGCTGTAAAAAAAGCGCTGTAAAAGACTTTGATTTCACATAATTAAAGGACCTATTAGAGCGCTTTTTGGAAAAGTGCTGTAAAAAGGTTTTTTAAAAAAATAAGGAGGTCTTTTACAACGCTTTTGGACAAGCGCTTTAAAAAGTCTGTAAAAAAGCGCTGTAATAGACTTTCAGAAAATAAAATAAGGAGGTCTTTTACAGCGCTCTTTAAAAAAGCGTTGTAATAGGCTTTTAAAAGTAAAATAAGGAGGTCTTTTACAGCGCTCTTTAAAAAAAGCGCTGTAATAGGCTTTTAAAAAATAAAATAAGAAAGTATTTTACAGCGCTTTTTAAAAAAAACGCTGTAATAGGCTTTTAAAAAGTAAAATAAGGAGGTCTTTTATAGCGCTCTTTAAAAAAAGCGCTGTAATAGGCTTTTAAAAAGTAAAATAAGGAGGTCTTTTACAATGCTCTTTAAAAAAAGCGTTGTAATAAACTTTTAAAAAATAAAATAAGAAGGTCTTTTACAGCGCTTTTTAAAAAAAGCGCTGTAATAGGCTTTCAAAAAATAAAATAAGAAGGTCTTTTACAGCGCTTTTTTAAAAAAACGCTGTAATAGGCTT
>NC_021160.2:10984143-10993638 GCF_000331145.2 Cicer arietinum | reverse complement strand
TATATATATATATATATATATATATATATATATATAATGTGTCTGTTAATGCTAATAATCACATTTATTTGATAGTGTTTTACAAGTTTTCCAAGCTCAAATGGGTGCTACAGTGTCGAAGCAAAAATCAAATAAATCACATGGATTCTAATAAAGGTTTGAAATGTATGGCTTTAAAATGTCATTAACAATCAATCCACAAATATTTATTGACTTATATGTTTTATTTTATAGTGCTCTCGTCAAACTAACAACATAGACTGCGGATACTGTATATTACGATTTATGAAGGAGATTGTTGTTATAATCCCAGAAAGAGATCTAATTGAAATAAAGGAATGCATATTACAGCGCTTTTTTTAAAAAGCGCCGTAAAACTAATACAACAAGTAGCGCGTTTTTAGAAGAGATTTACAGCATTTTTTTTATTTTAAAGAGCGTTGTTGTATCTTTTTACAGCGCTGGATACTACAGCGCTTAATTTTTTGAAAAAGCGCTGCAAATGGCTTAAAAAAAGCGCTGTAAAATACCATTTTTCGCGTAGTGATAGTGTTATTCTCTAGTCGTGATTTTTTCTTCTGATTAGAGTTTTCTTGTTATTTTCTTGTGTTTTGATTGTTTTTAAATTTCTCTGTTTGTTTTTTTTTCAAACATTTACTCGGTTTTAATTACAATTTTAATCTCTATTTTATGACACTACTGAAAATAAGTCTGTTATTTAAAAATTGAAATTTTAATCTCTCAATTATCACATTTGTTATAATTTTAGTCACAAATCACAATGTTTACCCTAACAATGGGGACTTTAGCTTATAAATGGTGATTTATGACCCTAAAATTGCTTATTTTTTCTTTTAAATTTACAACTGAGGCAATAAAATATTATTTTTTAGACTAATAATTACTATTTTAAAGGAAAAATATCTAGTTTTGAAATAAATTTGGAACCAGTAAGATAATTAAAATATCTTTAAAAAAATTATTTTAAACTGAGGGGACTATTTTTTAGATAATGTTATATCATATATAGGAGACCAAAACTCCAAAAAGTACAATTAGACAATTGGTACTTTTTTAATTTGATGTAGATCGGGGTTTGGCCTGAATATATTTTTATCTTAAAAAATATAATTTTTAAATACATACTAGGGTTTTTGTTAAACTTCAGAAAAAAAGGTATTCAATAATTTATTAAAAAAATATATATTTTATATATATAAAATAGTAGTTTATTATAATCAAAATTAATTTTTTAAGATAATTATTTCTCAAAAGTAATTTTTAAAGGAAACTATACTTAAAACAGTTTCAAATTTGAGACTGTTTTAGATTTTTGTTTCGATATTATATTTTAAAATGATAGTAACAAACATATTAAAAATGCATTGTTTTTCTACAAAATATTATAATAAGGATACGAGCTCGTGTGACCTACATAAGCATGGTATCATATCTCAATTACACAACAAGATGGGGACACGAGCTCGTGTGCACTTCATAAGCATGGCATCATATCTCCACTATGCATCATATCTTCTTGATATTCTTCAACTTACTAATTATAGAGTCAAAATACTTTAAGAGAAGCCACTTAGAATGAAAAAAACTTTGAATTTTAAGTTTTTTTTATAAATATTTATCTTTTTCGAAACAGCAACAAGCAGAATAAAATATTTAAAAATAAATTATTTATAAATGATTTCTTTTAAATACTCCTCCGTTAGTTTCATTTGAATTATACATAGTATTTTTAAAAATAATTTTTTGTATTTATTTCAATGATAAAATGAATTTTATTTATTAAAATACTTATATTAATAGTAGTTAGTGGAATAGTTAGATATATTGAAATACAACAAATATATTTGCAAGTGGTTCAAATTTTGTCTTGAATGGTGTTTCAAAAGATCTAGTTTGAGATTTCAGAGAAGAAGATTTGTGTTAACAGTTCGTGTAACAAATATCAATGGATTTTATAAATGTTCAATATTATAAAGTAAAAATCACTCATTTGAACGAGGATCAAAGGTACTCTATAAAAAATGATGAGGTAGATAAATCAATAGATTTATTAACTCATTTGTACTCACTAAAAATTGCGAAACAAGTGAAAATATATTAAAATCAATACCATTTAGAATTATAAATTGCATTACCATGAAACAATAGGAATACATTTCTAAATTTTTAAAAATTGACTCTGGCATATTGTGAATCATTTGAGAACACTTAGTAAATCATTTTCAAATTAATAAAATTCTAAAATGTCTTATTTGAGAGTGGTAATAGTTACTTTTCACCGGATATGTATATAACTATTAGACTTATTTTTAAATACGATTGTTTGTATATATTTTTGATATCATAGCAAATTTAAAAATAAATTGTAAATTAAATCAAATATGTATTTTTTTAAAGAGTATTAAATCTTTTATATTATGATTCTTTATAGTGTTTTTAATAATGACTAGATCATTCAATTTAATCGATAGTTCATGGATTCTTTCCAATAATCCAATATCTATTGTCTTAGATGATTCTACTTTACACCCCTCACATCTATGTTAAATAATATTATTATATATTAGTAGTAAGAGTATTTTAGACAATTCTATTCTTTTATATATATACTCATTGTAACCCTATTAACTTAAGTTTGGTTCATTCTATGTTATGAAACCCTAGAGTGGTTGTTTATCTTCTTCATCTTTTCATTGTTAACATGGTATCAAAGAGCTTTGATTTTGGGATCTACTATAAAGAAGAGAGAGACTATTTTGATAGGAGAGACAACCACTAAAAGAGAAAAGAGAAGAGTAACCCTATTCCCGATTTTGTTAAATCAGTCTCACAAAAACATCGATTGCGCATTCGTTAACCGTTGGATCGGGCTGAGTTTTGGACAGCAGGTTTGTAACATTCAAGTCTTCATCTTCAACCGTCGGATCAGAGAAACGACATCTGGAGGGAGAGAAATCATACTCGCATAGCACCATATTATCCCTAATTTATTTTGTCTCAGTGATTGTGTTTATCGTATTTTCTGTCATTATTTGTTATGGTTGATGCTAAGGATGATTCTCTTCAAGCACATTGGAAAGCACATTGTCTAAAATTGAGGAGAGCACATAAGAAGAATTTTAGGGGTCATCGTCCAATGTTGTTGCTTCTGCTCCTCCTACCATTGGGTCTAGTTCTAGTTTTGTATACCCATATGAGATTGCTTCCCAAATATATGATATTGCAGAACAGCTTCAAAAACTTCTTGCCACTCAATCACATGCCATGTATGCCACCTCTTCTAAAGGTTTGAACTCCTCTGGTATGTCAGGTATATCTCCTTCCATGTGGATTCATGATTCGAGAGCATCTCATCATATGACATACGATGATAAATCTTTTGTGTCTGTGAAACCTGTCTCGTCTGTGTCGATTATGACTGCTGATGACACTCTTATGCCACTAGCAGGCGTTGGTTCTGTCTCCACACCTAACATGTCTCTTTTTGATGTTTATTATATTCCTAATCTTATTTTGAGTCTTACTTAAGTTAGTCAAATATGTGATCTTGGTTATTCGGTTATGTTTTCTTCTACTTCTTGTTGTGTGCAGGATCTACATTTCGGGAGGCTGATTGGGACAGGTCATAGGCAAGGGGGACTTTATGTTTTGGATGACCTGTGACTCTCAGATACTGCAGCCTCCACAACTACTACTGACTTATTATCTAGTTTTCGCTTGAATTCCTTATCTTCTAGTTTTTATCTATGACATTCTCGCCTTGGACATGTTTCTGCTTCTAGATTAAAATATTTGGCTTCTACTGGAGCCTTAGGAAAGTTACAAACCTGTGATATCTCAGATTGTTGTGGTTGTAAACTTGTTAATCTTCCAGCTTTACCGTTTAGTAAAAGTGTTTCTGTTTCATATGCGCCCTTTGATTTAGTTCACTCTGATGTTTGGGGTCCATCACTGTTTCTCACCAAAGGTGAATCTAGATATTATGTTTCGTTTATTGATGATTACACTCGTTATTGTTGGGTTTATCTTATGAAAAATCGGTCTGAATTTTTTGACATTTATCATATGTTTCGTGCAATGGTCAAAACTCAACATAATTCTGTTATAAAGTGTTTTCGTTGTGATTTAGGTGGTGAATATACCTCTAATAAATTTTCTGAATTACTTGCTTATGATGCACCCTCCACCAAACATCTTGTACTGATACTCCTCAACAAAATGGAGTTCCTGAAAGGAAACACCGTCATATTATAGAGACTGCTCGTTCCCTTTTGTTGTTCGCTTCAGTTCCTAGTGAGTTTTGGGGAGAAGCAGTTCTTACTGATGTTCATGCTATTAATAGAATTTCTTGCTTTATCATATCAGGTTTGTCTCCCTTTGAAAAATTGTATGCTTCTACCCCTGATTACCATTCTTTGAAAGTTTTTGGTTCTACTTGTTTTGTTATTCTCCCTCAAGTAGAGCGCAGTAATTTGTCTTCTCGTAATGTTGTTTTTCTTGAGCACATCCATTTTTACTCTATTTCCTCTGATTCTCAGATTACCAAGAGTTCTGAACTAACCCATATTGATATGTTTGGTCCTAATGATTATGCTTCTGGTGATTGTAATGTTGAGAATTGCAGGACAAATACTAATACTCCATATGATGACATCTCTCTTGCCCCCCCGGTTGTTCAACCACCTCTTGCGATTGTTGATCATCCTCGTTACCCCTCTCGTCAACGTAAGTCTACTCAGTTACCTGATTTTGTCTATTCCACTTACTCAACTTCGTTTATTTCTTTCTTAACCTCTATTCACAGTTTGTCTGAGCCCTCTTCCTATAAAGAGGTTGTTCGTGATCCTCTTTGGCAGCAGGCTATGGCAGAAGAACTTTCTGCATTGCACAAAACCAATACTTGGGAATTAGTACCTCTTCCTACTGGAAAACGTGCTATTGGGTCTCGTTGGGTATACAAGATCAAAACTAAGTCTCATGGGTTAGTTGAGCGCTACAAAACACGTCTTGTTGCTAAGGGTTTCTCTCAACAATATGGTATGGATTATGAAGAAACTTTTGCTCATGTAGCCAAGATGACCACTATTCGTACTCTTATTGCAGTTGCATCTATTCGTCAATGCCATATTTCTCAAATGGATGTCAAAAATACTTTTTTAAATGGTGAGCTTCATGAAGAAGTCTATATGGTCCCTCCGCAAGGAGTTTCTCATAATCAAGGGGAAGTATGTAAGTTAAAAAAGGCTCTATATGGTCTTAAACAGGCTCCTCGAGCTTGGTTTGAGAAATTCTCTACTGTGATCACTTCTCTTGGTTTCCGCTCTAGTGAACATGACTCTGCATTGTTTATAAGGTCCACCACTTATGGTCGCATTATACTCTTCTCTATATGTTGATGATGTGATTATTACAGGTGATGATGTTAGTGGAATCAATGAGTTGAAATTGGAGTTAGCCAAACAGTTTGAGATTAAGGACTTGGGAACTCTTCGCTATTTCTTGGGGATTGAAGTTTCATACTCTCCTAGAGGCTACCTTCTTTCTCAATCCAAGTACATTGCCAACATTCTTGATCAGGCTCGTCTTTTTGATACTAGAGCAGCATATACTCCTCTTGAGTTGAATGTGAAATATGCTCTCTCAGATAGTGTTTCTTTACCAGATTCTACTTTGTATCGTACTTTGGTTGGCAGCTTAGTCTATCTTACGATTACCAGACCCGACATTGCTTATGATGTTCATGTTGTTAGTCAGTTTGTTGTCTCTCCCACTACAGTACATTGGGCAACAGTTATTTGGATTCTTCGTTATCTTCGAGGAACTCAATTTCAAAGTCTTCTCTTTCCATCGTCATTCTCATTAGAGTTACGAGCTTATTCTGATGCTGATTGGGCTGGTGACACCACATATCGTAAATCCACCACAGGGTTATGTATCTTTCTTGGAGACTCTCTTATTTCTTGGAAGAGTAAGAAACAAGACAATTGTCTCTCGCTCCTCTGCAGAAGCTGATTATCGTGTTATGGTATCCATTACCGCTGAAATAATTTGGTTGCATTGGCTTTTGTCTGATATGGGTATCTCTCTTTCTGAGCCAACTCCGATGCACTACGATAACAAGAGTGCTATTCAAATTGCTCACAACTCGGTCTTTCATGAATGCACCAAACACATTGAGATTGATTGTCATCTTACTCGTCATCATCTTCAGCATGGAACCATTACTCTAACGTTTGTTTCTTCTTCTTTACAGATTGTTGATTTGTTTACAAAGATGCATTCCATTAAAGTTTCTGTTTTTTTGTTGACAAACTCTCGATGCTCCATGTTAATGCATCGTGAGTTTGAGGGAAGATGTTAGATAATATTATTATATATTAGTAGTAAGGGTATTTTAGACAATTCTATTATTTTATATATATACTCATTGTAACCCTATTAACTTAAGTTTGGTTCATTCTATGTTATGAAACCCTAGAGTGGTTGTTTCTCTTCTTCCTCTTTTCATTGTTAACAATCTAAACCTATTATTCATCAATCAACGTGAAAATACAATTTTGTCCTTCAATTGTTTTGAATTCTTATTTTTTTCACCCCCTCTTTTCAAAATATTCGAAAGTTTTGAAATGACAATTTTCTTAATTTTTGAAACTTTAGAACAATTCGAAAGTTTCAAACAATTCAAAACTTTCAAAATATGAAATTTTCAAAATTTTCCATATTTGAAAACTTTTGAATTTTTCGAGATTTAGAAACTTTCTAAGCTTTCTAAATTTGGAAACTTTCGAAACTTTTCAAATTTGAAACTTATTGTAAATGGTCAAAATGGTAAAATTGTCTTTTCATATGTCTTGAGAGGGTGACAAATATAGGTGTGAGGGTGTAGGCTAGAATTTTCAATGTCTTAATCGAGTTGATGATGGCTCTAAATTTAATAATTCAATGGCCCAGTTCATTAAATGAAGGCAAAGTATAACTATGGTTGATATATGTAACTCTTTTTTTTTAATGTAACTTTGATCCCTCTATTTTGATCAATTCATAAAATAGACTTCGTTATTTTAAAATTCAATGGTTTTGGTTCTTCCGTTATATTTTTTAACTAAAAATATGATAATATGATATATTTTAAACGATGTGACATACGTTGAATGACTAGTGTCCATGAAATTGCAATAAAACCATCTAAAATCATCAGTTTCAACTTCTGAAATTATTGATTTTTATAATTGAATTAATAATATGTAAATAATTAATTCATCTAACTGATTTTACATTATGAGATTTATGTCACGTCATTAAAAATATCTCAAACTACTATTTTTTAATTAAAAAATCTAAAGGAGAAACACAAATTGTCAACTTTTAAAATTGCGTAAATTAATATAAAAAATAAAATAAATAAGGGGACCATGTTATAAAGCCCTTTTTATATATAAAATATTTAAGTAAGAGGATTGCTTATATCCTAGGATTATTCCAAATATTTAAGTGAGACCATGTTGCGTTTGTCTCTCTTCAATATTAAAGATTATTCTAAAAAATTTGATACTCATGTTTTAATCTTAAAAATTGAACCCTTAACATCAAAAATCGTTAAATAATATTAATATCATATAAAAAAAAATTGTTAATAACATCAATAAATTTTTGCTTTTTTTTTTCCTATAATCGGATTATGTTTCCAAAATATTGAAAAAGAAATTTAACCCTATAATACCTCGTGAATGTTTCTGTCTTATCATTATTTTTATCCTATAATACTTCTCAAAATAACAACAACCAAAAATTGAATCTTTGTGTTGTTGGTCTCCCAGCATATGTTCAAGACCGTCCTGCCATCTTTTTACCTCTATATATAATTGTTGGATCTAATTTGTTCTCGAAAAAGAAAAGAAAATAGTTTAATAATTGGATCGAAGTATAACGTAATTATCAAATCATACAAGTTTGAAGTTTGAATCAAAATACACCAATTTATACTTTTATTTATAAATATTATCGAAGGGAGTACGGGCATTGAGTCCGGTTTGGTTTTGACAGCTAAGAATTAAGATGGCTTACTTCTAGAATTTTCAATTGCGGCGTCTATTCGGCACAATAATTTCGCACATGGGGGGATAGACATAAAACATTTTTGGTACAGTAAAATTTAAGTCAAAGGAATATTTTAGGAATACTTTTATACTATAATTGGCTAAATTACATTTGTGGTCTTTTAACTTAAGTCCAGGTAACGTTTTGGTCCTTTAACTTTTTTTTTCTCATTTCAGTATTTTATCTTTTGAAATAATTTCAATTTTACCCTTTAAGTGAGATTCTGTTAGGGCAACGTTAACAAATTCCCTCATCCGTTTTCTTTCTAGTTTTTTCTCTTTGATATTTCTAAATCTCTTGTTTGGTATTTCATCTCCATTGATTTCCCTCCTCCCGTTTTCGTCTTTTTATTTCCTTGTTTTCTTCTCTCATCTCCACTAATTTCCCTATTCTCATCTCCATCAAAGCGTGTTCTTCTCTTGTCCCACTCGTTTTTCTCTTATCATTTTCTTCTTCCATCCATGAAAAATCATATTCACGGTTCCCAAAACTCAAAATCCATGGCTGCCTCATGTTCAAATGGGTCAAATACACAGTCCTACAACTATGGTTCTTTCGTTTCCAATGGAATTCGTGAGCTGCCAAATTGTGCTTGTGGTTTGAAACCTGTGATGCGCACAGTGACAAAATGGGGTCCGAACAGAGGAAGAAAGTTTTGGGGTTGTAGGAATTTTGTGGTAAGCAATAATACCTTTATGGTTTACAATATTTTAGTTGAGGTTGTTAGATTAGATTTTGGGATTTTGTTTTTCATAATGGTTTTCTCATATTAGGGTTTTAGATTTATGGTTTTTTGGTTCATATTAGAAATTTGTTTATTGTTGATTTGTTATTGATGTTGTCTTTGTTCATCAATTGTAGAGTTATGATATTGAATGTAGATGCAATTACTTTGTTTGGGATTCAGACTATATGCCTCAAACACAACAGAGAACTCCACAACAAATACATACACAATGTTTAGAGTGCCCCCAAAAGGAGTTGGAGATTATGACTCTTAGGAATGTCATTTTGAAGATGCATGGAGATCACAAGTCAACCATTATTAAGATGAAGTTGCTGCTATTTTTATGCGTTTTGTTTGGTGTAGCATGTGTTGTTTTATTGTTGATCTTAGCTCTAAAATGAGCTTATTGTAGTAGATGTAATTTTCTTGAGGTTGATGTAGTAGATTTGTTGTAAGTATGTAGTTATGATAGAGTTTGTTGTATGGAATTTGGAACTATTAATGTAATTTTCTTTTGCATCAATTGTGGCTCCAATGTTCTTGGTTGTTATTTCTTTAATTATTACTGTCAATATAATGTTTGGTTTGTCTGCAGTTGTATGATTAAATATTATATTTAAATTGATGAAAATCAGAAAGTCAACACGGTG
>NC_021160.2:10980074-10981107 GCF_000331145.2 Cicer arietinum | reverse complement strand
CATTTCCTGCATAATTCATTCATTCATAATCCATAATTCTGTTTCAAGTGGTACAAAACAACATACAATGTTCATAAAACATTTCCTGCATAATTCATTCATAATCCATAATTTTGTTTCATGTGATACAAAATGACATAAAGTGATCATAAAATCACAGAAAGTGCTTGACTAACAAAAAGTGATCATAAATTGATCATACACCAACTAAAATTGTTCATAAACTAAAATAAAGTAACAAAAAGTGATCATAAATTGATCATAAACTAGCAAAAAGTGACAGATCCTAATATTACAATTTCCATGTTTTGAACTTTGGTCTAAAAGTGCTTGAATGAGCTTGAGCTTGAGCTTTTGCAGTCTGGGACTGAGCTTGTGCAGGCTGGGACTGGGACTGTGCAGGTTGGGACTGAGACTGAGCTTGCTGGGACTGGGACTGAGCTTGCTGGGACTGGGACTGAGCTTGCTGGGACTGGGACTGAGCTTGCTGGAACTGGGACTGAGCTTGCTGGAACTGGGACTGAGCTTGCTGGGAATGGGACTGTGCAGGTTGGGACTGGGACTGAGCTTGCTGGAACTGGGATTGAGCTTGCTGGAACTGGGACTGAGCTTGCTGGAACTGGGACTGAGCTTGCTGGAATTGAGACTGAGCTTGTTGGGACTGGGACTGGGACTGAGCTTGCTGGAACTGGGACTGAGCTTGCTGGGACTGGGACTGAGCTTGCTGGGACTGGGACTGGGACTGAGCTTGCTGGAACTGGGATTGAGCTTGCTGGAACTGGGACTGAGCTTGCTGGAATTGAGACTGAGCTTGTTGGGACTGGGACTGGGACTGAGCTTGCTGAGACTGGGACTGAGCTTGTTGGGACTGGGACTGGGACTGAGCTTGCTGAGACTGGGACTGAGCTTGTTGGGACTGGGACTGGGACTGAGCTTGCTGAGACTGGGACTGAGCTTGTTGGGACTGGGACTGGGACTGAGCTTGCTGAGACTGGGACTGAGCTTGTTGGGACTGGGACTGGGACTGAGCTTG
>NC_021160.2:10977727-10979725 GCF_000331145.2 Cicer arietinum | reverse complement strand
CTTCAGTTTGGGCTTGGACAACTTCAGTTTGGGCTTGACCAACTTCAGTTTGAGACTGGCTTTCTTGGGTTTGGCTTGGACATGATGCCTTGTTATGACCAGATTGTTTACAGTTGTTGCACTTAATTGACATCCCTTTCCTACTAATCATTGTCGAGTCCTTATTTTTTTCATCGGCATCTTTGTTCCTTGACCTTTTGGGCCTTCCTGGAAGCCTTCTTAATGGTGGCGGTAAGACATCAGGATATGGAGTTTGAGCCCATATATTTTGTCCATTTGTTGGGTAAATAACAGGTCGGTAACATGCGGCATATGTCTCTCGCCTATAATATGTTGGAATCAAGTCTTCTGGATCTTTTTTGAGGAAGTTGCAACAACAAACTGCATGGCAGCAGGGAATTCCAGTGAGCATCCACTTCCTACATGAACATTCTCTATTTTCCAGTGATACCACAAACTTGTCTCATGTGTGGTTGATGTTACTAACTCCAAATATATTTTCACCAGCATACCTTGTTCAATAAGAATAAGAAGAATTAACACATGATTTCATAACATAATCAGAATCAGAATCAGAACAGAATCAGAATCAGAACATAATTCAATCAGGCAGAAATCAGGCAGAATTCAATAGCATAAATAGGATCAGAATCAGGCAGAATTCATAGCAAAATTCAGGCAGAAATCAGGCTTTCAGAATAATATGCAGGCAGAATTTATAAAAATATGCAGGCAGAATTCATAGCAAAATGCAGCTTTCAGGCAGAAATCATAAAAATATGCAGGCAGATTTCAGAATAATAAACATGTTTCAAAATCATAGCATAATAAACATGTTTCAAAAAATTCAGGCAGAAATCAGGCTTTCAGAATAATATGCAGGCATAAATCATAAAAATATGCAGGCAGAAATCATAAAAATATGCAAGCAGAATTCGTAGCAAAATGCAGCTTTCAGGCAGAAATCATAAAAATCTGCAGGTAGAATTCAGGCAGATTTCAGAATAATAAACATGTTTCAAAATCATAGCATAATAAACATGTTTCAAAAATTTCGATTTCAGGCAGATTTCAGAACCATAGAATTAAAAAACAGAACAAAACCAAAGCATAAAAAACAATATTACCTACACAACCACATTCTTGATAATTCTTGTTCCTTTGCTAACTTTTTCTTGATTTGAGGCAGAACAGAACAAGTGTACCTTTCCAATGTAGTTCTATTTCTAACCCACCTTTCCATTAAGTACAATTTGATGTCTTCAAACATTGTCACTATGGGTTTCCCTCTAGGTCCAATTATGACACTATTGAATGTCTCTGACATATTATTAACAAGCACATCACATTTAGAATTGAAACTAAATCTTGAAGGAATCTTCACTAAATATTTGTAGGCCACTTCGTTAACTTTCCTCAACTCTTTCATTTCTCTTTCCCATGTTTGATGATATGTTGACTTGGTTGCCTTCCACATCAATTCCTTAAGCTTCTTCCCTGGGTGAATTTTTCTGAAGTTGTTATACATGTGTCTTACACAAAATCTTTGTTCCACCCCAGGAAGCAACTCATCCATTGCAGACAATAGTCCCTTACATAAACAACAAAAAATAATGAATATGGACTTTAATGTGTGCTCTAAAGGTTTTTTAATACAGTAAATTCTGCATTAACAAAGGGAAATAGATATCCAAAGCCTGCACACAAGTCACCCTCATCCTATATTTGATGCTAAAAATATGCAGCCTGTAGCTTTCTATTTGATGCTAAAAAATATGCAGCCTGCAGCTTTCTATTTGATGCTAAAAAATATGCAGCCTGCAGCTTTCTATTTGATGCTAAAAAATATGCAGCCTGCAGCTTTCTATTTGATGCTAAAAAATATGCAGCCTGCAGCTTTCTATTTGATGCTAAAAAATATGCAGCCTGCAGCTTTCTATTTGATGCTAAAAAATATGCAGCCTGCAGCTTTCTATTTGATGCTAAAAAATATGCAGC
>NC_021160.2:10971389-10976972 GCF_000331145.2 Cicer arietinum | reverse complement strand
CCAACTTGCTCTCATAAATTTGACCTTATACTCTCTATTACATGAATGTGTGTCAACTAGTTTCCTAAGTTGCCATGTATCTTCATCAGGTAACTTTGCACAATAGGCAAACCACTCACAACCTTCCTTGCATTTAACTCTCACTCTTAGTTTGTCATTTTTTATAAACTTCAAATCCCTCCCATTATGAATGGCATATGTTGTCATAGCCTCCTTAAATTCTTCTTTACCAGTGAAAAGGGTTCCTAAAACCCACTTATAATCTTCCATTTTTTTTGGCATGACAAATAAAGGATACTTATCAGTTTCTTGTGAATCATCACTCTCCAATTCCTCTGTAAAATACTCTTCATCAAATAATTCCTTCAAACTTTGCATATTGGCCTCTTCATCTTCATCCACAATATGTTCTTTCTCAACACGAATCTTCTTAGGTCTCCCTTTGTTACTTGCACCTTTCTTACTTGCACCTTTCATACTTGCACCTACCCCTCCTTGTCCTTCAAGTTCGTCACCACCTATTTGGACCTCATCAAACCCATCATTCATGGGCAATTCATCATCAGAGTCTCTAAAAATTACATTAACAACACTATCTTCACCGTCAGACTCCATATTGTCTTCTGTTTGGGTTGCACTTTGGGCTGGTTCATGTGTATCATTTCCTACTTTAGCAGCTTCTTGAGCCTTAGTCTGCACATTATCCACATGTTGTGGGCCTGTTTGGGTTGGTTCATGGGTTTTTTTTAGCTTCATTTTTTTTGAGTCTTATTCTCCACATTGTCCATAAATATGGGCTGGGATATTGGATGAATAAGATAAAAATTCACCTTCCCATTAGCCTTGGCAAAATTTACCATTTCCATTGCCCCAATGTCATTTTCCAAAAACTTTTTCTCACCATACGCCTCATACCATATACTAACAACTTCAGGATACCTCATTTGTTTAATAATATCCAAAATCTCAAAGTAACTCCACCTGTCAGCATCACATTTCCAATTAGAAACTTCACCTTGGTACACTTCCATTGTGTCATCCAAAAAATACCCTCCATGGTGAACATCGACGAAAAAGACATCCATTCTGCTTTTTTACTTTGAAAACACATAAAAAAAACCCATTAATAGAAAACTATAATCAAATGGTAGGGACCACAGATCTGACCCCATAATCTTAGAAAAACAGGAAGGAATATGTATGTGTGGACCACAAACCCTTGACCCAAAATAATCAACACATGTAAGAATAAAATCATTCAAAATCAAACACATGCAACTAATAAATACCATAAGAACCCAACTAAACCCTAAACCTAAACCCTAAAATAAATCAGATCATTAAACATCCGAATCCATAAACATGTTACCTTTTCCTCTCAATGTGCGATTACGATTTCTTAAAGCTTCAGGAAGAAAACGCGATTTAGGAAGATTCGGATCATTAATTTACGATTTCACAGAGATTCGCGAAGAAAACGCGAAGACGATAGCATTTCACGGAACACGCAGAGGAAAACGATGGAGATAAGAAGAGGGAAATCAATGGAGATGAGAATACCAAACAAGAGATTTAGAAATATCAAAGAGAAAAAACTGGAAAGAAAACGGATGAGGGAATTTGTTAACGTTGCCCTAACGGAATCTCACTTAAAGGGTAAAATTGAAATTATTTCAAAAGATAAAATACTGAAATGGGAAAAAAAAAAAAAAGTTAAAGCACCAAAACGTTACCTGGACTTAAGTTAAAGGACCACGAATGTAATTTAGCCTACTATAATTTAATCTCTAAACTATAATATTTTATTGAACCGTAAGAAAATTAATAATGTATTCGATTAAATTATTACTAATGTCTCTGAACATTTTATGTGATCTTTAACAAATATTAAAACAGTAGTTTAGCCTTTCATTGAAAATCAAATGAAGAATAAATTATAAAAGGAAAAGACAAAGACTTTTAAGTACAAATGTAATTAAACAAAAATCTTTGAAATACAAAATTGCGGTTTTTTTTTCGTATTTAAATTGTGGTTCTTTATTTTTTTGGGTGATTTCATTTATTTTTTGTAAACTATTATATGATATGTGTGTTGAGGTAAAATCCCAAATTAATATTTTAATGTAATAAATAAAAGTCAATTAAAGATTTTAATTATGATTTTAAATTATGTGTTAATTTAACATGTGTTTTTTAGTGTAATAATCAAAGTTATGTACAAAGCAAAAACAAGATAAATCAATTTAAAGAAAGAGCTAAAAATGAACAAGACTGAAACAAGACCGTTCTTGACATAATCTGGAAAACCAAGAACGTTCTCCACATTTCTGTTATTTTCAGCAAGTAAGATCAAATCAATTTTTAATGCAAGGAAAGCTCTTGCAAATCGCGAATCGATTTTCAGTTCATATACTAGGAATATACAGCTCTCATATGTGCAAAAGAATCACTCAAAAGGATCAAAGATTAAAACTCACAACTCAAAGCAAAAGTGACAAATGATCGTTCTCTAGCAATGTAACATCAGTCTCTAGATTGATAAACATTCTCTAGCATGTTACACATAATCTTCAACAGTAAACATATTTCTCCAGCATGATTAACAGTTGTATCCCAAATGATCAACATAATTTTCCAGTATGATGATATCAATCCATAATGATACAACATTCTCCAACTTACTGATCATCATTCTCCAGCCTTGTTACATGTTTCTCCAGCATGTTTTGCACGAATCAAAAGACAGTCTTAATCAAAATTGATTAAGCACATCTCTGAGATGTTTGTGTGCATAAACAAAGGATAATCGCAGTCAATAATGAGAAGCTACAGATCATACATCATCAACACAAAAGCAGAAACACATAATATTTAAAATAAGAACATTCAAAGTCTAAAAGTATGGTCTTTGGTCAAGTCTGACACGTGACAGCAAGACACTTTTGCAACGGTCAAAATAGATGTCATCAACCTCCTTGAAGCCTATAAAAGGAACCCCGAGCTCAAGGAAAACGCGGAACTTCAAGTGCTAAGAAAATTCATCAATCACATACACCTACATACTTGAAAGTTTCTCAATTGCAAAAGAATCAGTTTTGATTTGCTCTTTATATATCTAGATCATATTACTGAATTCTTTTATCAAGAATCTATTCTCAAACACGAGTTAAGCATACTCAGATTCTATCAATCTCTCTAAATCATTATTGTGTAAACTTAAAACTACAAGTGTTGTTTATAGTTTGAGTAGTTATTGTAAAAATGCTTTTATGGTTAAAAGGTGAATTATAAAATCCTCTCAAGATTGATAGGTGAATTGATTGAATCATTTATGGGTGGAAACAAATTGTTGTTACAGATCAAGGTTGATCTTAATAAAAACTGTGTAAAACCAAGAACGTTCTTTGTTTGAACATTTAGTGGAAAATCTCACAAGTGTGAGGACTGGACGTAGCTTGAGATGGGTGAACCAGAATATATATTTGTGTGATATCTCTTCTTATCTCTATTTACTTTCATTCATATTGATAATCAAGTTAAATAGATAAGCTTAAACTTTGATTTTAACTAACCAAGAACGTTCTTCGTTTTCTGTTTTTATAACCAAGATCAATCTTTAGTTATTTTCTTAAAATTTTAACAGAAAATTTTAAATAGGTGAATTTACAATTCAAACCCCTTCCTTGTAAATTGACATTGTTACTTCTATTGGCATCAGAGAAAATTTTCTAAAGATTAAACACAAGTGCTAGAGTAAAGATCTAGAAGAAAAAATGTCAAAAGCAAAATGCATTGTTGAAGGAGGATCTTCAAACAGATCACCTTACTTTGATAGAACATATTACTACTTCTGGAAGAACAAGATGCAATTGTTTCTAAAATCTCAAGATACATGAATGTGGCGCATCATTACAGATGAAGATTTCATACCAAGAGTTGATCAAAATGATTCAACCATTGCTGAAAAGAAAGAAATAGACAGGACACTTGAAGAAAAAACTAAGGTACTCCTAAATTTTAAAGCTCAATTATTCTTATCGGCTGCTTTGAATGCACAACTTCTAAAGAAGTATGGGACACACTGCAAACTCATCATGAAGGAAAAAGCCATGTCAAAGAAACAAGAATAGACATTGTCATAAGGAAGTTTGAGTTGTTAAAAATGAATGAAGGAGAAACCATTAATGAGATGTACTAAAGGTTCACAACTATACTAAATGAGATGCGCTCTTTTGGAAAAGCTTACTCAGTACAAGTGATGACTCTTCATCATACGCATATTTTTTTTTAATTGTTTTTAGTCTTATTTATTTTTTATTCATTAGTTAATTTAAGGATTTATTTCATATATTTTGTTAATTTTATTTATTTGATTTAATGAAATGTTTATGTTCTTATTTCCTTGATTAAATTGAGATTTTTCGGATTTTTCCGTTGTTACTTTGTTTTAGTGTAGTGTTGTATTTTGGGCGAGAAATCAACATTACCAATGTGGAGTATTTCAGCCATATCTGGAGTTTTAGATGTTCAATTTGAGCCCAACCAAGTGCAAATGAAAGTTAAGATCCATAACTACAACTTTTATGAAGACATCGGAACCCAATTCAGAGTCTAAAGAGGATAAAAATGCAAAAAAACGTCAACCATAAGTAGTTATGCGCCTGAAGCGCAAAAGTCATGCCTGAGGCGCATTTCCTGCATTTTGCCATTGCCAAGGCGCGCACGGAGCGCAAACCCCGCGCCTGGGGCGCGTATTGCGCTGTTGAATGTATAAAAACGCATTTTTTCACTTTCTAGGGATCTTTTTGACTATTGGAAATGGGGAGACTTGTGCCCTAACATAGAAACTCAAAGACGACTGTTTCTAACACCTTTGGAGCAGTTTTATCAAGAATCATTCATGAATCTTTCTTGTAATTCTTCTATAATCTCTATCTTTTTTATCTCTGTCATGAGTAACTGAACCTTATTTGTTAGGGATGAGTGTAACAAGATGAAACCCTTATTTTTCTGATTTGATTTCTATTTATATGAATGAGTTTATTGAATTATTTTTCTCATCTCTGTGCTTAATGCTTTTTATTGCTTGATCAACATTAAAATGTTCTACGATTCGTATTTTGAAACAGGAGTGGACTTTATGAATGCTTGAGATGAGAAATTAATGAATTTGTAGTCTAGGGATAGATGCAGGTCATGAAACCAATTAAATTAATTGCAAAGGCAATTGTTTAAAAAGAGAATTCATGTACGGTAAAGCTTAATTCTAATTTTAAATCCACTAAGAAATTAGGGGTTACTTTGGAATTAAAGATTCTGTCACTAAGACATTAGGGCAAGAATAATAAAAATAATTCGGTAATAATTCAATAAAAGAATTCAATAACTAGGATCAAATTAGATACCAAGGTTGGATTCAAAGTGATGTTGAGACAAAATCTCAATTTAATGTTTTGATGAAAACAAACAAAAAGTTAATTAAGAATTCTAATTATGATTCTAAGTGTTTTGATATTTAACATGTGTTTTTGAGTATGTTAAAACAAGATAGGTATCAAACATCAAAAATCAGATCAAAGAAAG
>NC_021160.2:10947247-10970661 GCF_000331145.2 Cicer arietinum | reverse complement strand
AGAATTTGAAGAATCAAAGACATGCTTCAATAAAGGCATATCACAAAGATCATTCTTCTTATAAAGCAAATGCAAGTACAAGACTACAAGTAGTAAAGTACACTACTGATTTGAACTATCCTAAAGCCTGCACACATAACTAAAAAGCATGTACTCAAGGCTGACATACTGACACAAATCATAGAGTACAATGCTAGTTCATCACAAACCAAAAGATCAATCCTGGATCGATCTTTTGATGCAGATGATCAATCTTGTTTTTGGCAGACTTTATCCAACAACTTTTTCATGACAGCTGTCCCTATTTCAACGGCCATATGAGTTGTCCCAAGCCTTCTTGAAGTCTATAAATGCAGCTTCAAGATGAAGAACAAAACATAACTCAAAGTACCAAGAAAATATCAATCATTTCAATCATACTCAAGCATCTCAATATCATTCTTAAAGCTTGTTGTTTTTAATCTTTGTGTTGTGTTAGAATCAATTACAACTGAGTTCTATTTACAGAATCTATTTCTCAAACAAGAGTTGAGCGTTACTAATATTCTAATACTCTTAAAATCATCACTTTGTAACTCAAGGCTATTTTTGATAACATAGCTTGAGTAGTGTGTAAAAATCCTTTTAGGTTCTAAAAGGTATCTTGCAAAATTCTTTCTGAAATAGTGTAAGATAAACCTGTGAAAAATCCTTTCTAGGTAGAAAGGTAGAAACCGTGTAAAGTCAAGATTGATCCATGAAAACCAAGAACAATCTTGGTTTGAACACTTAGTGAAAAATCTCACGGTTGTGAGGACTGGACGTAATCCGGGTTGGGTGAACCAGGATATATCCTTGTGTGATCTCTCTATCTCTATCTCTATTTATTTTATGCATTACAATCAGAGTTTATATTGATAAAATTGATATTGTTGTTTTTTACTAACCAAGATCAATCTTCGTTATAACCAAGATCAATCTTGATTTGAATTTTCAGCTTTAAACAGGAATATTTTAAAAGGGGCAATTATAATTCGAACCTCCATTCCTTATAATTGACATTTTTACCTTCAAGTGAAACTCATTCATGACATTTTTCTCATTATAAAGGATCAATTTTATTACATTTGTTAATTTTAAATATTATTTCAATCAATTTGGGAACTTTTTGTTCAATTTTAGATATTAAATATAATTCAATAGTAAAATGCAATCCTTGAGTTCAACACTCGATACTACCATTTTATTATTACTTGCAACGATTCAGAACACTTGTTGAAACACTATCAACAAAACATAGTAAGAAAGATCATGAGATGTCTTCCAGCCATATGGAGACCGATGGTTACGGCTATAAGCCAATCCAAAAATCTTGAAGTGATTGCATTAGAAGATCACGAAGTATTGTTACAAGAAGATAAACTAGACAAGAAAGGAAAAGAAATAGCATTGAAAGCATCTCAAGAATGTATACCAGCACAAACATAAGAAGAATCAGAAGAAACTGGACAAGAAGACGTTGATGAAGAAATTGCTCTTCTCACTAGAAGATATCAAAGAATGATGAGAAGAACATATCAAATCAAGAAAGGATTTCCAAAAAAAAGAGAAATTCCCAAAACAGAAGTGGGCAAGAGACAAATCACGTGTTTTGGATGTAATAAATTGAGACATTACGAATCTGAATGTCCCTTAAGTAAAAAACCACGAAACAGATTTCCTTTCAAAATAAATCAATTATGGCTACATAGGATAACTCAGATGAATCTTATGAAGAAGAAGATGAAGAAGCCAATATATGCTTAACGGCAAATATAGAAGAAAATGAGGTAAAAAATTCTGAACCTTGTCTTTTGTGTGAACAAATGGAAAAAGAATTTGACAACTTGCAAAATGATTCAAACTTTCTTATCCAAAAGTGTAGTTCTTTAAAAGAAAAATTTCACAAAGAAAAAGAAGAGAAAGAGAAAACTCAAGCTCTAAATGAAAAGTTTAAAGAGATTATTCAAAATCTGAAAGAATCTCAGCCCAAAGATATTAAAACTGAAAATCAAGAAAGTCAATAACATTATGCATTTCAAAAGGAGAACATTCTCTTTAAAGCTGAAGTTGAACTTCTTAAAAATGACTTTTCAAATTTCATTAGAGCCACATAAACATTTCAAATCATGGGATCTCAAGTTGGAATATTTGATAAAGTTGGTCTTAGTTTCGATCAAACTCAAAAAACCAAAATGTATGAAAACATTTTTGTTCTGGAAAGAAAATAAGATAAATGCAAAATCAAATGTTCATATTGCATCAAGATTGGACATCTCGAATTTGCATGCTATTTTAAGAAAAGAGATGAGAAAATCAAGAACAAAAATATTTTCAAAAAAGTAGAACATTCTGGAGCAAAAAGATTTTTTTTTTTAATCTGAAAGAAGGAGAATATTCTCCAACTAATGCAGCAAAAGGAGAATGTTTTGAAGTTTTACCAAAACCAATTAAAACTCATTTTTCTAAACCTTTTCAAAAATAAACCACTAGATATTCCTCATGTTCTAAGATTGACCACTCTGAATCAACATGCCATATTAAGAAGGAATCAAAATTTAAAACTAACTCTCAAGGACCCAAGATCAAATGGGTACCTAAAGTTAATGTAACAAATCATACAGATTGGATTTCAAAGTGTCAAGAAAAATATATGGTTCTTAGACAGTGGTTTTTCAAGACATATGAAATGTAATAAAAACTGCTTCATGTCCTTTGTCAAGATAGATGGTGGATCAGTCACATTTAGGAATGATAATCAAGTTCGGGTTAAAGGTAAAGGAACAATTAGTAAGAAAAATTATGCTCAAATAACTGATGTTCAATATGTAGAAGGTCTGAAACATAATCTCTTGAGCATAAGTCAATTATATGACAATGGCTTTGAAGTTATTTTCAAATCTAACCTATGTGAAATCTTAAAAACAAATTTTGGGGAAGTACTTTCTTATAGAACTAGAAAAAAAAAATCTATATGTTTTATATCTTGAAGAATTACCTAATGAATCCTGCTTCATGTATATCAATAAAGATAAATGGATTTGGAATAAGCGGACAGGTCAGGTTAGCATGAAAACAATTTCAAAAATTTTAAAACTAGAACTTGTTAGATGATTACCAAAACTGAATTTTGAAAAAGATAAAGTATCTGAAGCATGTGCTAAAGGAAAACAAGTCAAAAGCAGTTTTTATTCAAAAGAGTTCATCTCCACAAACATAATTCTTGAACTGCTTCATATAGATATTTTTGGCCCTGTTAAAACAACAAGTTTAGGAGGAATGATGTGAAGCATACACTTGGTTATTATTTTTAAAACAAAAATATGATGTTTTTGATGTTATCAAAATCTTTTGTAAAAAGGTACAAAATGAAAAAGATTTGAGCATCATTTCTATAAGAAGTGATTATGAAGGAGAATTCATAAATGCTTCTTTTAAAACTTTATTTGAAGAATTTGGCATTTCTCATAATCTATCTTGTACAAGAACTCCTCAATAAAATAGAGTTATTGAAAGAAAAAAAAAAAAAAAAAAAAAGAACCTTACAAGAAATGGCAAGAACAAACTTGGAAGAGTCTAATGTTGAAAATTTATTTTGGGTTGAAGCTATCAATACAACATGTTACATTTTAAACCATGTATCAATAAGAAAGATCATAAACAAAACACCATATGAAATTTGGAAAAGCAGGAAGCCAAATATCTCATATTTTCATATTTTTGGTTGTAATTGTTATATTTTGAATAACAAAGAAACTTAAAAAGTTTGATGCAAAATCAAACAAATCTATATTTTTGGGTTACTCAACTAAGTCTAAAGGGTATCGTGTTTTCAATTTAAAAACCAAAATTACTAAACTCAGCATGCATATATTATTTGATGAATTTGATGATCTTGATTTGAGTAAAAAATATGAGGATGAAAAAGAACATTGTGGGCAACAACTGCAACCGGATGTTCTCTAGGAAACCTAAATTGATAAACAATCTATGTTTCATTCTTCTCCTAAAAGATGGAGAACAATTAGTGATCATCCTCAAAATTAAATCATTGGAGATATTGCTGATAGAATTAGAAAAAGAATGTCATTCAAGGATGATGGCAACAACAAAATGGCAATGATATCCCAAATTGAATCAAAACCAATCAAAGAATCCATAGTTGATCCATCTTGGATTGAAGCGATGAAGGAAGAACTTCTTCAATTTGAAAAGAATGAAGTCTAGAATCTAGTTTCAGATCCACAAGACCAAACCATCATAGGAACAGGATGGGTATTCAGAAACAAACTAAATGAAGAAGGTAAGGTTGTGAGAAACAAAACAAGGTTGGTTGCTCAAGGTTACAATCAACAAGGTATAGATTATGATCAAACTTTTGCTCCCGTTGCAAGGTTAGAAGCCATACAAATTGTTCTTCCATATGCATCTCATAAACTTATCAAACTCTTTCAAATGGATGTTAAAAGTACATTCTTAAATGGTTTTTTAAATGAACAAGTTTATATGTGTCAACCTCTCGATTTTGAAGATTAATCATAACTAGATTATGTTTTTAAACTCACCAAAGCTCTATATGGTTTAAAACAAGCACTGAGAGCTTGGTATGAATGAATTAGTTCCTTTTTAATCAAAAACAAATTTTCTAGAGGAAATATTAACACTACACTTTTCAAGAAAAATGACAAAAATGATTTATTTATTATTCAAGTGTATGTGAAATGAGTATGATGGGAGAATTAAGATATTTTCTTAGCTTGCAAATTAAGCAACATGAAAATAACATTTTTATATGTCAAGAAAAATACATAAAATATCTCATAACAAAATATAAAATGAATGAAGCCAAAATCATGAATACTCTCATGCATCTTGTAAGACCCATAATTTTAAAGTACCCTTTTTGTATTTTTGGTATATTTTGGATTTTTGGCTCGGAGGCTTTTAAGCCAAAGTTAATAATATTTTGGAGTTTTATTATCAGAAAGGTATTTCGATGCCAATTAGAATTTCTCGTCGATAAATAAATTGAATTTAGCTGCGGAATATACTTTACGGCTAATTTAAGGCGTTTCGGGCGAAACGGTAATTTAATAAATATCTAGGTTTTGAGATATTTGTTAAGTTATATTTATTATATTTATATATGTTTGTTTGGAGGGAAAAAGGAAGGAAAACTAGAAGGAAGGAAAAGGAAAAGAAAATAGTATATAAAGGAAGGAAGGAAAAAGGAAGAAAGGAAAAGCAAAGGAAAGAAATAGAAAGGAAGGAAAACTCAAATTTTCCATCTCCTTCCTCAGTCACGCGAGCTTAAAAACCAAAAATCCATCCTCCTCCATTTTTCGTTTTCGTTGCTTCATTTTCTTCAAAGCTAGTGACCCAAGGTTGGGTGTGAGTTAGATCAAGGTTTTCGTAACTCCACTCTTCCTCTTTGATCCGAAAACGAAGAAAAACGGTTTTGAGATCCAAACACAAACCCCTCCGTTTCTTCAAGATCCAAGCTTCTTTTCTCGAAGAGATAGAAGGGAAAGTTACTCACCTCCGTGCTACGGTGCTAGTGCACTAATTTGGAAGCGGCGTTGCGAGCGGAGATTTTACCAGAATTTCTCGCGGCCCAGGATTCTGTTTTCATTAAGAATCCCTCACCAAATCGATTAGGAAATCGATTGGCTCGAGACCAGGGGCTCAGGAACCAATCAATCGATTTACCAATCGATTGAATTCAGCCCAGGATTCTGTTTTCATTAAGAATCCCTCACCAAATCGATTAGGAAATCGATTGGCTCGAGACCAGGGGCTCAGGAACCAATCAATCGATTTACCAATCGATTGAATTCAGCCCAGGATTCTGTTTTCATTAAGAATCCCTCACCAAATCGATTAGGAAATCGATTGGCTCGAGACCAGGGGCTCAGGAACCAATCAATCGATTTACCAATCGATTGAATTCAGCCCAGGATTCTGTTTTCATTAAGAATCCCTCACCAAATCGATTAGGAAATCGATTGGCTCGAGACCAGGGGCTCAGGAACCAATCAATCGATTTACCAATCGATTGAATTCAGCCCAGGATTCTGTTTTCATTAAGAATCCCTCACCAAATCGATTAGGAAATCGATTGGCTCGAGACCAGGGGCTCAGGAACCAATCAATCGATTTACCAATCGATTGAATTCAGCCCAGGATTCTGTTTTCATTAAGAATCCCTCACCAAATCGATTAGGAAATCGATTGGCTCGAGACCAGGGGCTCAGGAACCAATCAATCGATTTACCAATCGATTGAATTCAGCCCAGGATTCTGTTTTCATTAAGAATCCCTCACCAAATCGATTAGGAAATCGATTGGCTCGAGACCAGGGGCTCAGGAACCAATCAATCGATTTACCAATCGATTGAATTCAGCCCAGGATTCTGTTTTCATTAAGAATCCCTCACCAAATCGATTAGGAAATCGATTGGCTCGAGACCAGGGGCTCAGGAACCAATCAATCGATTTACCAATCGATTGAATTCAGCCCAGGATTCTGTTTTCATTAAGAATCCCTCACCAAATCGATTAGGAAATCGATTGGCTCGAGACCAGGGGCTCAGGAACCAATCAATCGATTTACCAATCGATTGAATTCAGCCCAGGATTCTGTTTTCATTAAGAATCCCTCACCAAATCGATTAGGAAATCGATTGGCTCGAGACCAGGGGCTCAGGAACCAATCAATCGATTTACCAATCGATTGAATTCAGCCCAGGATTCTGTTTTCATTAAGAATCCCTCACCAAATCGATTAGGAAATCGATTGGCTCGAGACCAGGGGCTCAGGAACCAATCAATCGATTTACCAATCGATTGAATTCAGCCCAGGATTCTGTTTTCATTAAGAATCCCTCACCAAATCGATTAGGAAATCGATTGGCTCGAGACCAGGGGCTCAGGAACCAATCAATCGATTTACCAATCGATTGAATTCAGCCCAGGATTCTGTTTTCATTAAGAATCCCTCACCAAATCGATTAGGAAATCGATTGGCTCGAGACCAGGGGCTCAGGAACCAATCAATCGATTTACCAATCGATTGAATTCAGCCCAGGATTCTGTTTTCATTAAGAATCCCTCACCAAATCGATTAGGAAATCGATTGGCTCGAGACCAGGGGCTCAGGAACCAATCAATCGATTTACCAATCGATTGAATTCAGCCCAGGATTCTGTTTTCATTAAGAATCCCTCACCAAATCGATTAGGAAATCGATTGGCTCGAGACCAGGGGCTCAGGAACCAATCAATCGATTTACCAATCGATTGAATTCAGCCCAGGATTCTGTTTTCATTAAGAATCCCTCACCAAATCGATTAGGAAATCGATTGGCTCGAGACCAGGGGCTCAGGAACCAATCAATCGATTTACCAATCGATTGAATTCAGCCCAGGATTCTGTTTTCATTAAGAATCCCTCACCAAATCGATTAGGAAATCGATTGGCTCGAGACCAGGGGCTCAGGAACCAATCAATCGATTTACCAATCGATTGAATTCAGCCCAGGATTCTGTTTTCATTAAGAATCCCTCACCAAATCGATTAGGAAATCGATTGGCTCGAGACCAGGGGCTCAGGAACCAATCAATCGATTTACCAATCGATTGAATTCAGCCCAGGATTCTGTTTTCATTAAGAATCCCTCACCAAATCGATTAGGAAATCGATTGGCTCGAGACCAGGGGCTCAGGAACCAATCAATCGATTTACCAATCGATTGAATTCAGCCCAGGATTCTGTTTTCATTAAGAATCCCTCACCAAATCGATTAGGAAATCGATTGGCTCGAGACCAGGGGCTCAGGAACCAATCAATCGATTTACCAATCGATTGAATTCAGCCCAGGATTCTGTTTTCATTAAGAATCCCTCACCAAATCGATTAGGAAATCGATTGGCTCGAGACCAGGGGCTCAGGAACCAATCAATCGATTTACCAATCGATTGAATTCAGCCCAGGATTCTGTTTTCATTAAGAATCCCTCACCAAATCGATTAGGAAATCGATTGGCTCGAGACCAGGGGCTCAGGAACCAATCAATCGATTTACCAATCGATTGAATTCAGCCCAGGATTCTGTTTTCATTAAGAATCCCTCACCAAATCGATTAGGAAATCGATTGGCTCGAGACCAGGGGCTCAGGAACCAATCAATCGATTTACCAATCGATTGAATTCAGCCCAGGATTCTGTTTTCATTAAGAATCCCTCACCAAATCGATTAGGAAATCGATTGGCTCGAGACCAGGGGCTCAGGAACCAATCAATCGATTTACCAATCGATTGAATTCAGCCCAGGATTCTGTTTTCATTAAGAATCCCTCACCAAATCGATTAGGAAATCGATTGGCTCGAGACCAGGGGCTCAGGAACCAATCAATCGATTTACCAATCGATTGAATTCAGCCCAGGATTCTGTTTTCATTAAGAATCCCTCACCAAATCGATTAGGAAATCGATTGGCTCGAGACCAGGGGCTCAGGAACCAATCAATCGATTTACCAATCGATTGAATTCAGCCCAGGATTCTGTTTTCATTAAGAATCCCTCACCAAATCGATTAGGAAATCGATTGGCTCGAGACCAGGGGCTCAGGAACCAATCAATCGATTTACCAATCGATTGAATTCAGCCCAGGATTCTGTTTTCATTAAGAATCCCTCACCAAATCGATTAGGAAATCGATTGGCTCGAGACCAGGGGCTCAGGAACCAATCAATCGATTTACCAATCGATTGAATTCAGCCCAGGATTCTGTTTTCATTAAGAAT
The DNA here is from genome assembly GCF_000331145.2 of Cicer arietinum. Taxonomy (NCBI): domain Eukaryota; kingdom Viridiplantae; phylum Streptophyta; class Magnoliopsida; order Fabales; family Fabaceae; genus Cicer; species Cicer arietinum. Next base: position 10,961,840 of record NC_021160.2, on the reverse strand, counting down.
CCCTCACCAAATCGATTAGGAAATCGATTGGCTCGAGACCAGGGGCTCAGGAACCAATCAATCGATTTACCAATCGATTGAATTCAGCCCAGGATTCTGTTTTCATTAAGAATCCCTCACCAAATCGATTAGGAAATCGATTGGCTCGAGACCAGGGGCTCAGGAACCAATCAATCGATTTACCAATCGATTGAATTCAGCCCAGGATTCTGTTTTCATTAAGAATCCCTCACCAAATCGATTAGGAAATCGATTGGCTCGAGACCAGGGGCTCAGGAACCAATCAATCGATTTACCAATCGATTGAATTCAGCCCAGGATTCTGTTTTCATTAAGAATCCCTCACCAAATCGATTAGGAAATCGATTGGCTCGAGACCAGGGGCTCAGGAACCAATCAATCGATTTACCAATCGATTGAATTCAGCCCAGGATTCTGTTTTCATTAAGAATCCCTCACCAAATCGATTAGGAAATCGATTGGCTCGAGACCAGGGGCTCAGGAACCAATCAATCGATTTACCAATCGATTGAATTCAGCCCAGGATTCTGTTTTCATTAAGAATCCCTCACCAAATCGATTAGGAAATCGATTGGCTCGAGACCAGGGGCTCAGGAACCAATCAATCGATTTACCAATCGATTGAATTCAGCCCAGGATTCTGTTTTCATTAAGAATCCCTCACCAAATCGATTAGGAAATCGATTGGCTCGAGACCAGGGGCTCAGGAACCAATCAATCGATTTACCAATCGATTGAATTCAGCCCAGGATTCTGTTTTCATTAAGAATCCCTCACCAAATCGATTAGGAAATCGATTGGCTCGAGACCAGGGGCTCAGGAACCAATCAATCGATTTACCAATCGATTGAATTCAGCCCAGGATTCTGTTTTCATTAAGAATCCCTCACCAAATCGATTAGGAAATCGATTGGCTCGAGACCAGGGGCTCAGGAACCAATCAATCGATTTACCAATCGATTGAATTCAGCCCAGGATTCTGTTTTCATTAAGAATCCCTCACCAAATCGATTAGGAAATCGATTGGCTCGAGACCAGGGGCTCAGGAACCAATCAATCGATTTACCAATCGATTGAATTCAGCCCAGGATTCTGTTTTCATTAAGAATCCCTCACCAAATCGATTAGGAAATCGATTGGCTCGAGACCAGGGGCTCAGGAACCAATCAATCGATTTACCAATCGATTGAATTCAGCCCAGGATTCTGTTTTCATTAAGAATCCCTCACCAAATCGATTAGGAAATCGATTGGCTCGAGACCAGGGGCTCAGGAACCAATCAATCGATTTACCAATCGATTGAATTCAGCCCAGGATTCTGTTTTCATTAAGAATCCCTCACCAAATCGATTAGGAAATCGATTGGCTCGAGACCAGGGGCTCAGGAACCAATCAATCGATTTACCAATCGATTGAATTCAGCCCAGGATTCTGTTTTCATTAAGAATCCCTCACCAAATCGATTAGGAAATCGATTGGCTCGAGACCAGGGGCTCAGGAACCAATCAATCGATTTACCAATCGATTGAATTCAGCCCAGGATTCTGTTTTCATTAAGAATCCCTCACCAAATCGATTAGGAAATCGATTGGCTCGAGACCAGGGGCTCAGGAACCAATCAATCGATTTACCAATCGATTGAATTCAGCCCAGGATTCTGTTTTCATTAAGAATCCCTCACCAAATCGATTAGGAAATCGATTGGCTCGAGACCAGGGGCTCAGGAACCAATCAATCGATTTACCAATCGATTGAATTCAGCCCAGGATTCTGTTTTCATTAAGAATCCCTCACCAAATCGATTAGGAAATCGATTGGCTCGAGACCAGGGGCTCAGGAACCAATCAATCGATTTACCAATCGATTGAATTCAGCCCAGGATTCTGTTTTCATTAAGAATCCCTCACCAAATCGATTAGGAAATCGATTGGCTCGAGACCAGGGGCTCAGGAACCAATCAATCGATTTACCAATCGATTGAATTCAGCCCAGGATTCTGTTTTCATTAAGAATCCCTCACCAAATCGATTAGGAAATCGATTGGCTCGAGACCAGGGGCTCAGGAACCAATCAATCGATTTACCAATCGATTGAATTCAGCCCAGGATTCTGTTTTCATTAAGAATCCCTCACCAAATCGATTAGGAAATCGATTGGCTCGAGACCAGGGGCTCAGGAACCAATCAATCGATTTACCAATCGATTGAATTCAGCCCAGGATTCTGTTTTCATTAAGAATCCCTCACCAAATCGATTAGGAAATCGATTGGCTCGAGACCAGGGGCTCAGGAACCAATCAATCGATTTACCAATCGATTGAATTCAGCCCAGGATTCTGTTTTCATTAAGAATCCCTCACCAAATCGATTAGGAAATCGATTGGCTCGAGACCAGGGGCTCAGGAACCAATCAATCGATTTACCAATCGATTGAATTCAGCCCAGGATTCTGTTTTCATTAAGAATCCCTCACCAAATCGATTAGGAAATCGATTGGCTCGAGACCAGGGGCTCAGGAACCAATCAATCGATTTACCAATCGATTGAATTCAGCCCAGGATTCTGTTTTCATTAAGAATCCCTCACCAAATCGATTAGGAAATCGATTGGCTCGAGACCAGGGGCTCAGGAACCAATCAATCGATTTACCAATCGATTGAATTCAGCCCAGGATTCTGTTTTCATTAAGAATCCCTCACCAAATCGATTAGGAAATCGATTGGCTCGAGACCAGGGGCTCAGGAACCAATCAATCGATTTACCAATCGATTGAATTCAGCCCAGGATTCTGTTTTCATTAAGAATCCCTCACCAAATCGATTAGGAAATCGATTGGCTCGAGACCAGGGGCTCAGGAACCAATCAATCGATTTACCAATCGATTGAATTCAGCCCAGGATTCTGTTTTCATTAAGAATCCCTCACCAAATCGATTAGGAAATCGATTGGCTCGAGACCAGGGGCTCAGGAACCAATCAATCGATTTACCAATCGATTGAATTCAGCCCAGGATTCTGTTTTCATTAAGAATCCCTCACCAAATCGATTAGGAAATCGATTGGCTCGAGACCAGGGGCTCAGGAACCAATCAATCGATTTACCAATCGATTGAATTCAGCCCAGGATTCTGTTTTCATTAAGAATCCCTCACCAAATCGATTAGGAAATCGATTGGCTCGAGACCAGGGGCTCAGGAACCAATCAATCGATTTACCAATCGATTGAATTCAGCCCAGGATTCTGTTTTCATTAAGAATCCCTCACCAAATCGATTAGGAAATCGATTGGCTCGAGACCAGGGGCTCAGGAACCAATCAATCGATTTACCAATCGATTGAATTCAGCCCAGGATTCTGTTTTCATTAAGAATCCCTCACCAAATCGATTAGGAAATCGATTGGCTCGAGACCAGGGGCTCAGGAACCAATCAATCGATTTACCAATCGATTGAATTCAGCCCAGGATTCTGTTTTCATTAAGAATCCCTCACCAAATCGATTAGGAAATCGATTGGCTCGAGACCAGGGGCTCAGGAACCAATCAATCGATTTACCAATCGATTGAATTCAGCCCAGGATTCTGTTTTCATTAAGAATCCCTCACCAAATCGATTAGGAAATCGATTGGCTCGAGACCAGGGGCTCAGGAACCAATCAATCGATTTACCAATCGATTGAATTCAGCCCAGGATTCTGTTTTCATTAAGAATCCCTCACCAAATCGATTAGGAAATCGATTGGCTCGAGACCAGGGGCTCAGGAACCAATCAATCGATTTACCAATCGATTGAATTCAGCCCAGGATTCTGTTTTCATTAAGAATCCCTCACCAAATCGATTAGGAAATCGATTGGCTCGAGACCAGGGGCTCAGGAACCAATCAATCGATTTACCAATCGATTGAATTCAGCCCAGGATTCTGTTTTCATTAAGAATCCCTCACCAAATCGATTAGGAAATCGATTGGCTCGAGACCAGGGGCTCAGGAACCAATCAATCGATTTACCAATCGATTGAATTCAGCCCAGGATTCTGTTTTCATTAAGAATCCCTCACCAAATCGATTAGGAAATCGATTGGCTCGAGACCAGGGGCTCAGGAACCAATCAATCGATTTACCAATCGATTGAATTCAGCCCAGGATTCTGTTTTCATTAAGAATCCCTCACCAAATCGATTAGGAAATCGATTGGCTCGAGACCAGGGGCTCAGGAACCAATCAATCGATTTACCAATCGATTGAATTCAGCCCAGGATTCTGTTTTCATTAAGAATCCCTCACCAAATCGATTAGGAAATCGATTGGCTCGAGACCAGGGGCTCAGGAACCAATCAATCGATTTACCAATCGATTGAATTCAGCCCAGGATTCTGTTTTCATTAAGAATCCCTCACCAAATCGATTAGGAAATCGATTGGCTCGAGACCAGGGGCTCAGGAACCAATCAATCGATTTACCAATCGATTGAATTCAGCCCAGGATTCTGTTTTCATTAAGAATCCCTCACCAAATCGATTAGGAAATCGATTGGCTCGAGACCAGGGGCTCAGGAACCAATCAATCGATTTACCAATCGATTGAATTCAGCCCAGGATTCTGTTTTCATTAAGAATCCCTCACCAAATCGATTAGGAAATCGATTGGCTCGAGACCAGGGGCTCAGGAACCAATCAATCGATTTACCAATCGATTGAATTCAGCCCAGGATTCTGTTTTCATTAAGAATCCCTCACCAAATCGATTAGGAAATCGATTGGCTCGAGACCAGGGGCTCAGGAACCAATCAATCGATTTACCAATCGATTGAATTCAGCCCAGGATTCTGTTTTCATTAAGAATCCCTCACCAAATCGATTAGGAAATCGATTGGCTCGAGACCAGGGGCTCAGGAACCAATCAATCGATTTACCAATCGATTGAATTCAGCCCAGGATTCTGTTTTCATTAAGAATCCCTCACCAAATCGATTAGGAAATCGATTGGCTCGAGACCAGGGGCTCAGGAACCAATCAATCGATTTACCAATCGATTGAATTCAGCCCAGGATTCTGTTTTCATTAAGAATCCCTCACCAAATCGATTAGGAAATCGATTGGCTCGAGACCAGGGGCTCAGGAACCAATCAATCGATTTACCAATCGATTGAATTCAGCCCAGGATTCTGTTTTCATTAAGAATCCCTCACCAAATCGATTAGGAAATCGATTGGCTCGAGACCAGGGGCTCAGGAACCAATCAATCGATTTACCAATCGATTGAATTCAGCCCAGGATTCTGTTTTCATTAAGAATCCCTCACCAAATCGATTAGGAAATCGATTGGCTCGAGACCAGGGGCTCAGGAACCAATCAATCGATTTACCAATCGATTGAATTCAGCCCAGGATTCTGTTTTCATTAAGAATCCCTCACCAAATCGATTAGGAAATCGATTGGCTCGAGACCAGGGGCTCAGGAACCAATCAATCGATTTACCAATCGATTGAATTCAGCCCAGGATTCTGTTTTCATTAAGAATCCCTCACCAAATCGATTAGGAAATCGATTGGCTCGAGACCAGGGGCTCAGGAACCAATCAATCGATTTACCAATCGATTGAATTCAGCCCAGGATTCTGTTTTCATTAAGAATCCCTCACCAAATCGATTAGGAAATCGATTGGCTCGAGACCAGGGGCTCAGGAACCAATCAATCGATTTACCAATCGATTGAATTCAGCCCAGGATTCTGTTTTCATTAAGAATCCCTCACCAAATCGATTAGGAAATCGATTGGCTCGAGACCAGGGGCTCAGGAACCAATCAATCGATTTACCAATCGATTGAATTCAGCCCAGGATTCTGTTTTCATTAAGAATCCCTCACCAAATCGATTAGGAAATCGATTGGCTCGAGACCAGGGGCTCAGGAACCAATCAATCGATTTACCAATCGATTGAATTCAGCCCAGGATTCTGTTTTCATTAAGAATCCCTCACCAAATCGATTAGGAAATCGATTGGCTCGAGACCAGGGGCTCAGGAACCAATCAATCGATTTACCAATCGATTGAATTCAGCCCAGGATTCTGTTTTCATTAAGAATCCCTCACCAAATCGATTAGGAAATCGATTGGCTCGAGACCAGGGGCTCAGGAACCAATCAATCGATTTACCAATCGATTGAATTCAGCCCAGGATTCTGTTTTCATTAAGAATCCCTCACCAAATCGATTAGGAAATCGATTGGCTCGAGACCAGGGGCTCAGGAACCAATCAATCGATTTACCAATCGATTGAATTCAGCCCAGGATTCTGTTTTCATTAAGAATCCCTCACCAAATCGATTAGGAAATCGATTGGCTCGAGACCAGGGGCTCAGGAACCAATCAATCGATTTACCAATCGATTGAATTCAGCCCAGGATTCTGTTTTCATTAAGAATCCCTCACCAAATCGATTAGGAAATCGATTGGCTCGAGACCAGGGGCTCAGGAACCAATCAATCGATTTACCAATCGATTGAATTCAGCCCAGGATTCTGTTTCATTAAGAATCCCTCACCAAATCGATTAGGAAATCGATTGGCTCGAGACCAGGGGCTCAGGAACCAATCAATCGATTTACCAATCGATTGAATTCAGCCCAGGATTCTGTTTTCATTAAGAATCCCTCACCAAATCGATTAGGAAATCGATTGGCTCGAAACCAGGGGCTCAGGAACCAATCAATCGATTTACCAATCGATTGAATTCAGCCCAGGATTCTGTTTTCATTAAAAATCTTCACCCCAATCGATTGCCCAATCGATTGGCTCAGTGAAAATCCTCATTTTTTGTTGTATGATTAATTGCTCATGAATCTATCCATGTCTTGTTTTATCGTGTGTTAATTAGGAGATCGAGAACTGCATTTTACCTTCAATTTCATTGGCAATGTACTGTGTGAACTTTTCGCATATTGAAAATCCCGTTAAGGTGCATGCTTAGTTAAAAAGTTGTTTTGAGCATTAAAAAACTTAATTGCTATGTGTTAACTGTTATTTTCTGGTTGGTGACCCTTTACACTATTGTGGAAATCTGGGCTCTGCCCTCAGATGAGAGACAGGACGGCCCTACCGGTTCGTACCCTACGGACAGGGATGGAGATGGGAACGCTTGACTGCTGTCACGTTAGGAGGATCTCACGGGGCGCGTGGAGAATACTCAGGGTGTATAGCTTTTTGGTAGGATGATCAGATTAGGATGATGTATAGGGACTAGGGGTCCTTCTTTTTGGTTGGAGTATTTTAGTTTTGGAAAACTGTACTTATACAAATATTATCAGTTTGTTATCATCTTTGAATGGGTTCCATGTACCATTTGATGTTTATGTAAAAATGTTTTGGATTTATAATTGGAGAAACTTTTCCGCTGCGTAAATTATAATGACTCAATTATTTATCCAAAAGCATTTCCTGATTTATTTCTTTGTTCGTTTTTAATTACTTTTAGAAAAAAAAAATATACCCTCGCTTTGAAAAACGGGGTGTTACACATCTATCTTCTTCATTAGACAAAGAAGAAAATGGAAAATCAATTTCTGAAAAATAATATAGGAGTATGATATGATCTTTGCTTTATTTAACTGCTAGTAGACCTGACATTGTGTTTGCAGTAGGATTATGTGCTATATTTCAATTAGCGTCTAAAGAATCTCATTTAACAGCCGTAAAAGGACTTTTAAGATATCTCGTTGGTACTACTAATCTAGGTCTTTGGTATAGAAAATGTTCTCATTTTGATCTTGTAGCTTATTGCGACGCTGATTATACTGGAGATAAAATTGAACGAAGAAGTATAAGTGGAACATGTCAGATTCTTGGAGAAACATTAATAAGTTGGTCGTGCAAAAAACAAAACTCGATTGCTCTCTCAACAACCGAAGTTGAATATGTCTCAGCTGCAAACTGATGCTCTCAAGTTCTTTGGATAAAAATCAACTTGAAGACTACTATGTAAATTATTCAAGTATTCCAATTTACTATGATGATACAACTTCTATAAATCTGTCAAAATATCATATTCAACATTCAAGATCCAAACACATAGAAATAGAGCATCAATTTATTCGTGATCATGTTAATAAAAAAAAAGTTGAATTAATCTTTGTTGATACTCAAAAACAACTTACTGATATTTTTATCAAGCTCCTTGTAGAGGAAAGTTTTAATTTTATCAAGGCAAAACTATGAATTATCAAAAATCTAATCAGTTTGCATTCATTATGTTTCTACATAAACGGATAACATTAAACGTTCTGCGTTTTCTGCACGCACCATTCTCTCTTTTTCCCTAAAAAATCGACAAAAGCTCTTTTGCATGGCATTAATGAGACATGTTTTCTTGTTTGCAAAAGTAATTGTCACACTGTCATTTCTCCTTTTTTCCGACATCAATCATTCACTTCACTTTCCCCACAAAGTGAAAAACTACAAATCATCATCGTGTTCGTTCATCTTCCATAAAACAGTTTCTTCTTTTTCCAAAAAACTGTAACTCTGAAACTTCTCAAAAAACCTTCAAAAAAAATTCTACAAAATATTGAAATGGCACGTACTAAAATGACTGCCCAGAAAAACGCTTGCCTTAATGCACCTTCATCCTCATCATATTTTTCATCTTCACTATTTCACAATCCTTCACCCTTACCTCCACCAAGACCGACTCCTCATCACGATTGTCTGATAAAACCTTTTCAGACTACTTATCTTTTTCCCCTGAATCCAACCTTAGACAAGATTCCAACCCTAACCCTATCTATCTCAATCTATTATCAATCGTTATCCCCCATCTCTTCCAATGTCCCACTCCAAATCTAAATGAAGTCCCTATTCACCTTCGCTCAACCTTCCCTAAACCTACGGAGCCAAAGAGACGCTCCGTGAGAGTATCGACTGGAATCAGTACCTCGAAGGCTAAAACCTTCAAACCTACAATCTTCGTCATCTCTGACAGTGACGATTCTGGACCTTCAACTCCAAACCCTACAAAAACTTCAACACCTCTCAAACCATCTGAACCATCCACATCCATATTCCAAACTGAACCTTATTTCTTCACACCCCCAAATCAAAAGAAAATCAATGACTAAGATTTTCTCATCTACTAAACCATCTCCTTCCAAACCCTCTTCAAAAAAAAAAGTTTAAAGATTAAAACTACCATTACTCTATCCTAGTTTTTGGCCAAAAACAAGTTAAAAAACCCTCAAAGAGGCAAAACAACTGCTCCCAAGCAAAAGTCTCAAGAACATTCTCCACCTTCTCAAGAACGTTCTTTTTCTATCTCACCAGAACGTTATGCTCCTCCTTCTGTACATCTAAAACTTTCTCCATCTCCCACTATCCCTCCCAAATCAGGCCCTAAAATATGCTTCCCTCCACTCATTCCATCAACTATACTAAAAACCTTATGCTGAAAAATGGGTTGAGCAGTCTGTTGGAATTGGTAGAGTTTTCTTGCTTGAAAATTTGCTCATCGAAGGCACCTCTATCAAAAACCATACAGATCCACTTGGTTGGACCCAATTTCTGCAAATATTTGACTGCTACTACCCGAATGTGGATAGGGTCTTCTACTATAGAGCCCAAACCTTTCCTGAGAAGTCATTTTTAGTGACAACTCTCGAGGGTATTAATTAACCATTGATATTCTCACCACCATCCTCGACCTACCAAATGATGGACTTTCCGTCTTTGGAAAGAACTAGTACTCAACTCTCAATCTAAACAGGAAGGACGTGCTTGCTCAAATCTTTTAGGAGGGCTGCAATAAACCACTTGCTTACATCCTTAAAGCCCATCTGCAAAGTGTTTAACAACATCAATCAACATTCTATCTTACTGCAATGTGGAATTCATGAGTACGTCTTTGACAATTATGTGCTGATCATTCAACATTTCCTCAAGTGCAAGAGGGGCTATCTACCTTTCATCATTCTTCAAAATATGATTGATGCCACCACGAAGGACTACAAGAAAAATACAGACTCGTATGGCATTCTTTTGTCAAAAACCTTTAGGTATTTTGAAGTCCCTCTTTCTTCTGAAACCTCCACCATCAAGATCTCAAAATTTTCCTCAAAGAATGTTTCTCATATGAAGAAGTAGTATTCAAGAGAAAGTGTTTTGTTCGCATATCTGGTGCATCCACTATTGTCCTAGAGAACAGTCTCCACCACCTGCACCAGATCATTCTCCACATCATTTTGCACAACAAACTACTCAACAACGTTCTCCACCTCTTGCTCGAGAACATTCTCCATCCTGCCCCAACCAAACAGCCATTGAAGAATGTTCTTCATCCTCCACTTCCTAACAAGCAACTCAATAACGTTCTTCCCCACACATTATCCCTTCCTCCTTTCAACCCACGTCATATGTTGCACCTACCATCCTTCCTCACTACAATCCACTTAGTGACATGTGTGCTCAACTTCCATTTCACACTTCATCTATCATGTCACCAACCTTCGTTTCCCCTCAAAAGATTACCTCATCCATCTTCGGAATTAGTCAATTTCTTAACTTTCTCGACACCTCTGGTCTATCTCGTCGTCCCCAACATCACCAGCCACGACCCTTACCACTATTGCAACCTCGTTTGCAACTCTCTCATCCTTCTACATTGATGCAACTCCATCCCACAACACTTTTCTCACTACACCCAAGGACATCTCCAAAAGCCATATTAAGCGTCAAAGAGTTTAGCAGGAATCCACTAGCCAATCCATCATGGCTTCCCTGCAGACTATCATGGCTCAGCAACTACATCAGGACCGAGAGTTTGCGACTTTAAGGGAATGGATGACCACCGAGCTTGCTCTGAAGTTAGGGATTGATCCTCCTCATTTGGTTCCTCTTCAAGGATGATCATTTATATCTTAAAATATCAACAATATTATTATTTGTTATAAAAATTCATAAAATACATCATTTTCAAACAAAAAATAATAATAACAATTTTATCAAAACCAAAAATAATAATAATTTAGGGATTTGATTTGGAGAACGAAAAAAAAATTCTCTTGGTGACTTGATGATTAAATCTTAAAATGTGAATTATTTATTTGATGGATTCCATATTGTCGTTGTTACAAAAGAAGATAAGAATTTATTTAAAAGTTAGTTATGGATTTGATAAATATCTAGATTTTGTTGAAGATGATATTAATGAATTTTATAGGTATTGTTTGAAGATGACAATGAAGTAAATGATCAAATTAGAAAGAAAAAATAAATAAATGAATGAATTGTTATCTGAAATTAAATTAAAAAATCACAAAAATAATTTTGCCAATATTTATTTTATCTATTTGATACTTTAATAAATTTATCTATTCTTTATAAAATCAAATTCTCTATTATTTTCTTTTGAGTTGCTGTGAACTTTTCTCATCTCTTCATTGATTTTTTATGCATTACTAAAACATCCTTACCATAATAATGACACTCCATATTTTTCTTTGACTATATTGGGATCAATATCTCACTTAGGTTGTACATATTATCAACAAGTTGCCTATTGCTGCTCTTACCACCCATAACTCACCTCATCAGGCTATCTTTCAACCTATACCTGACTATAAATCCCTTAAAACGTTTGTCAGAGCATCTCCAATGTGAATTCAACATGAGTTTATTAAATAGGATTTATTGTGTCTCATCATTGATTTTTTACTCGGTTTAACTCTTAAGAATCGTCCCACAACTTTAATTCATACATTGATATTTTATTTATATTTAATTTTATTACAACAAAAATATTAATTTAAATATTTTAATTAATATTACTATACATTATTTTAAATAATATTAATTATTGATCTCCACCTTGAGTATTCATTTGAGGTCTATAAAACATATTGGGATTGGTTGGTGGTGATGTTAACTGAGAATTTTGAATAAAATGCAATCAAGATTGTTGAATATAATATTGATTCAGATCCATTTGCCGCAAATAATTTTTGTTTGAAACAATAAGATGAAAAAATAAGTAAAAAAGTATTCTTCATAGAAGAAAAAAAACTTGTGTAACAAAAATTGTGAACCAAAAAGTAAGAGTAAAAAAAAACAAATTGTTTCAATTAATAAGAAAATGTATTTCATATACAAGATAAAAAAAACTAACGATCATATATTAAAAATAGTAACAATCATAAATTTATTATTATTAAATTATTGTTTCTCATTAACATACCGTTATGTCAACTTGACACAATTTGAACTGTAAACTCGCCAAAAACTGAATTTTATCTAAACTTCAGGGTGATAGTTGACTATCGTTGTAGATGATATGTTACATGCTTCCATCAATCTTATGATTTTGACCTCAAAGAATCATTTTCCTACGGTAAAAGTTGTCAATCATCCTCACCTTGACCATTAACACTAAGTAGCCAATTCAACAAATTGATGTGAATAATGTCATTCCCAATGGCATCTTTGTGATTTACTTGTTGATTAGGTCTGCTGATTACAACAGTAGTATAGTCAAAAGGGCACATCACATGCAAAACAATGTAATGGATAGATAATTAATTAGCCGGAAATTTTTAATTTCAAAATGTAAAAATTTGATGTGAAATCAATTGGGGATTTTTTTTTTTTTTAAATATCCTCTTTTATTTTAATTTTTTCACCAAAATGTCTCCCTCTCAAAATATACTATTTTATTGTCCTACTTTTTGGACTTAGTAGAAGGTTGTTGGCTCAGGGTGCAACCAGCCGAAGCCCAAATTATTTTTCATCTAGATGGAGGTCCCAAGTCCAAAAAGCGACCTCGCACTAAGAATTTTTTTTCTTTTTCATTTTAATAATTGTTATCTTCTTTTTAATAATTGTTATTATTTATTTAATAAATTAAAAACAATTAAATGATTTAAAAAATAAAAATACTAATAATAAAGTAAAATTAAATACATTAATAAACAACAACAACAACAATAATAATAATAATAATTATTATTATTACTATTAAAAATGATTATAATTAAAAATAGTAAATTATATTATAAATTTCAAAGAAAATACATTAAAAATACAAAATACTAATTGGACAATTGTTTATTTAATAAATTAAAAATAATTATAATATTTAAAAAAACAAAATACTAATAAATAATAATAATAATTTGCTACTTACCAAATTTGCTACTTACCAAATTATACGATTTGTGATTAATCAATTTGCTAAAATTAATTTGCTACTTACCAAATTGGATAATTTGTGATTATTCAATTTGCTACTAGGGGTGGGAATAGGCCAGGCCAGGCTTTGAAATGTCTGAGTATGGCCTACGATTTATTTTTTAGGCCTAAGTCTGGCATACGGCCTATCATAGACTTTTTTTTCGGTCTGGCCTGACATTTTTAAAAGTATGGCATGGCCTGAAAGCCTATTTAAAATAATTTTTAAAAAATATGAAACAAACATCCTTTAAACTCTAAAAAATAATTTTTTGTGTCAAATAATAGATTTTTTTTTTGAAACAAACACACTCATTATTACCTCTTAAACAAATATGGAAGACTACTAAGTGATTGACAGCTATCAAATATGAAATGACTACCAAATATGGAATGCTACCGAATATGGAACTACTACTGAATATGGAATACTAATATGGAATAACTACTAAATATGGAATGCTTACTGAGTAATTGCTTAATTGATAGAATTTAAAATAGGAAATAATATTATTAATATAATAATAATAATAATAATAATAACAAATAATATTAATAAATAATAAAATATATATAGGTCGATCTGTCAGGCCTAATAGGCTTTTTTATAAGCCTGAATCTGGCCTATTTAAATAAATAGGCTTTAAAAATGGTCAGGCCATAAGTAGATAAGTAGGCCCTGACGAACGACCTAGCATATTCCCATCCCTATTTGCTTATACAATTGATTAATTTTCTCATTAACTTTATCATTCAATGGTGAAATTAATGATTAATCACAAATTGGTAAAATTAATTTTCTCATTAAATGTGATTTGATAAATTGATTAATTTTCTTATTAATTTACAAATTAATTTAATCGCAAAAAAATTGATTCGTGTGATTGGTAAATGGAATCTGCATTACCTTGTTTATATTGCCACATTTATTCAACCCCATTAATTTTGATATATATATTTTGCCACATTATCAATCACACGAATCAATTTTTTTGATATTAAATCAATTTGTAAATTAATGAGAAAATTAATCGATAAACCAAATCACATTTAATGAGAAAATTAATTTTGGCAATTTGTGATTAATCATTAACTTTACCCTTAAATTAGAAAATTAATCAATTGTACAATTTGGTAAGTAGCAAATTGATTGGTTACAAATTATCCAATTTGGTAAGTGGCAAATTAATTTTAGCAAATTTATTAATTAAAAATTGTACAATTTTATTAAGTAGCAAATTATTATTATTATTATTATTATTATTATTATTATTATTATTATTATTATTATTATTATTATTATTATTATTATTATTATTATTATTTATTATTATTATTATTATTATTTATTATTATTATTATTATTATT
>NC_021160.2:10944820-10946614 GCF_000331145.2 Cicer arietinum | reverse complement strand
AATATTATTATTATTATTATTATTATTATTATTATTATTATTATTATTATTATTATTATTATTATTATTATTATTATTATTATTATTTATTATTATTATTATTATTATTATTATTATTATTATTTTGTTTTTTAAATATTATACCTATTTTTATTTTATTAACGTATTTTCTTTAAAATTTATTATATAATTTACTATTTTAATTTTAATTATTTTTAATTATAATCCTTTTTAATTATTATTATTATTATTATTTATTAATATGTTTTATTTTATTTTATTATTAGTATTTTTATTTTTTAAATAATTTAATTATTTTTTATTTATTAAATAATTAATAATTATTATTAAAATAAGATAATTATTATTATTAAAAAAAAAAATCCTAGTGGAGGTCGCTCCCTTAATTCTATTACTATGCCTATTAAACTTTATAAATAACATCACATTCCAAAACATTATCAAACACTCACATAAAGATTAGCGTTGAAAACTAGCATTTCCACCGTTTGAGATGGCTAATTCATCAATTAAAATTCTCAAAATAGTTTTCTTTTTTGTGCTAGTTTCTCAAGGTAACGATTTATCCCATTGTTAAAACTTGCAATTTTATTAAATTATTCTTCATAATTTAATTTAATTTTTTATTTCAGGATATAGCAAATGTTCATTGAAAGATATTTCTATAACCCAAACACAAGAAGGAAAAGTGCAAGGTAAGCAACAATGGAGCGTCACCGTTGCCAACAAATGTGATTGTCCTCAAAAGAATGTGAAGTTAAATTGCAATCATTTTCAAACAGTTCTAGGCATACCCCCTTCAATTTTGAGGGTGTCAGGAAATGAATGCATTTTGATGAATGGCGAACCTATCATTAAAAATAGTGATTTTGCCTTCTTCTATGCTTGGGACAACTCATTCCCATTAAATCCAATTTCTTCTCAGATTGTTTGTTCTTAAATACCCAATAGCCAATATTGTTTCTTTTATATTCCTTTGTAGTTTGGTTTAATTATGAGTACAAGAATTTGAGATAATTCTAGTGTATCGTAAGCATTTTAAAATTGAATAAGATTTGTAGCATTATTATAAAGGTTTAGTATATTATTATTAAATCTTCAACAACATATTTTTTTTAATCACACTTTAGGATATATTTCATGTTATTTTTGTTTGTTTGTGGCTTTGTACTCACACCAATGGTTGCAAGTAATCTTGTAGTTAACAAGCAGCGTAATAAATAGATTTAATCTACATTTGTGAATAATTTCTTTTGTAAATTTATGAATTTTTCCATTTATTTTAATAAATTAACTAGATTATGGCTCGCGCGCTGCGCGGATATTAATTAATTAATTTTATAAATTTTATAAGTAATATTTTATGTATTATAAATATAGTTATCTTATAATATTTGTAATAATTGAATATGATTAAGAAAATTAAAATGAAGGAAAATCATGTTTATCACAATCATCTAATTTAATTTTTAAAATATTTTGTAAAATTTGTATGATAACTTATTATATAGGATAATTGTTTGACTCATTGTACTTTGATTATTAATTTATTTTTCAATATATAATGGTACTTGTAGTTATTGTAGTTATTTGATGAAATAAAATGTAAAATACAAACCCAAAAATAAGATGTAAAAATATCAATGTTGAATTATATTGTAGCGTAGCTAAATTTATTTGTTTTATTATTATGATGTATTAATTGCGAGTATGAGAAGTTGTGATAAAAAAAAATTATTGAATATATTTCATCAAGAGTGGGTAAAAAAAAAA
>NC_021160.2:10942108-10943331 GCF_000331145.2 Cicer arietinum | reverse complement strand
TATTCAAATTATCATTATAATAAGGAAAATTAAAATAAAAAATAACATTCAATTATAAATATATAATTTAATTGATAAAAATTTAGTGAAATTAAAATTTTTATCATCAATCTTTTGTGATAATTGTGAAATTTTTTATTTTAAAATTGGTTAAATTAAAATTTTAATTTTCAAAAATTCAAACTATTATTAATATTAAATAGAGTAATCATAATGATTAATATTTTGGTTTCAAAACCAAAATTCAAAATTTATAGCAATTCGGTTACAAAATATTAATTGCCAAACAATTTTAAGTATACATTAAATACAAATAATTGCGAATGAATTACTTTAATTTCATGTCAATTAACACTATAAAATAACAAATTAAATTTATTTAATTTCAATAAAATTAAATTGATCAAGATTCAAAAAGACATAATTTTGTCAATAATTTATAAATATTTATATATACTATATATATTTACCAATATTCAAAGTTGAAAATTAAATACAAATATTGTTTGTTCTCTCACTCGATCATTTTACTTATCGATCTTTGTGGTAATTGTGAATTTTTTTTACTTTAAATCGGATATATTAAAATTTTAATAATTTACAAACATTCAAACTATTATTAATATTAATTGATTAATATAATCATTAATATTTTGATTTCTAAACCGAAATCTGAAATTTATAACAATTCAGTTACAAACTATTATATTGTTAAACAATTAGAAGTATACATCAAATACAAATAATTGTAAATGAATTACTTTAATTTCATATCAATTAAAACTATAAACCAACAAATTAAATATAATTAGTTTCAGTAAAATAAAACTAACCAAAATTCAAAGAGAAATTACTTTGTCCATCATTTCTAAATATTTATATATTATATATATTTACCAATATTCAAAGTAAAAAATCAAATATAAATATTATTTTTTTCTCTCACTATCATTTTAATAATCGATCTTTGTGGTAATTTTGATTTTTTTTAACTTTAAATCGGATATATTATGATTTTAATTTACAAACATTATTTCTTAAATTAATATTAATTGAGTAATCATAATCGTTAACATTTTGGTTTCAAAATCGAAATCTAAAATTTATAAAAATTCG
The DNA here is from genome assembly GCF_000331145.2 of Cicer arietinum. Lineage (NCBI taxonomy): Eukaryota > Viridiplantae > Streptophyta > Magnoliopsida > Fabales > Fabaceae > Cicer > Cicer arietinum. The sequence goes on along the minus strand of NC_021160.2, from coordinate 10,942,215 downwards.
GTTACAAAATATTAATTGTCAAACAATTATAAGTATACATCAAATACAAATAATTGCTAATAAATTACTTTAATTTCATGTCAATTAACATTATAAAACAACAAATT
>NC_021160.2:10922634-10941278 GCF_000331145.2 Cicer arietinum | reverse complement strand
TATTTGAGTCAAACTTTTTCAACTGCAATTTGTAAGCTACTCAACATATACTACATTGAAGTAAAACTAAGAATATAAGACACACAAAGCAAAGTGACACTTAAAAACAACTAAAGAAGGAAAAGAGTTTAGAAGAGAGATGGAAAAAATATTGATGTATAAATATACCTTGTCATAACATTGAAAAACACTAATTCCTTGAATTTTTCATGTACCATTTTGCTCTGGGTGTGATGGGTAGCGAAATTTGCCGGCTGGTCCCATAAGAGACTCGCAGTGATAGAATTTCATGTAAGAAACTATACATAACATTAAGTCACTATGAGCCAAATTGATTTCAAAGATTGTATAGAATATAATTGAATTTATGACAACAAAATTAGAAAAAGACAAAGAGAATAATTTTTTTTGTTGCAATGAACCAACCTATACCTCTTTCAGTGTATCTTTGGAGTAGAGAAATTTGCCGGCTGGTCCCATCCTAACTTGGATTTCCTTGATAGTCGCAGTGATAGAATTTCATGTAAGAAACTATACATAACATTAAGTCACTATGAGCCAAATTGATTTCAAAGATTATGACACCAAAATTAGAAATAGACAAAGAGAAGAATTTTTGTTGTTGCAAGGAACCAACCTATACCTCTTTTAGTGTATCTTTGGAGTAGAGTCGGCAATTTCGAAGAAGAAGATGATTTTGCGAGGATGGCGAATGACTGGGAAGTCATTAAAAAAATTAGGGATTAGAGGAATTAAAAGAGGAAAAAATTATTTAGAAACTAAGTAGAAAAAAATGAGGTGAACATGGCACCAAAATTAGAAATAGACAAAGAGAAGAATTTTTGTTGTTGCAACGAACCAACCTATACCTCTTTCAGTGTACCTTTGGAGTAGAGTCGGCAATTTCGAAGAAGAAGATAATTTTGCGATGATGGCAAATGACTGGGACGTACACAAGAGGGAAGAAGAAATTGTTGGAGGAAGTCATTAAAAAAATTAGGGATTAGAGGGATTAAAAGAGAAAAAAAAACTATTTAGAAACTAATTAGAATAAATGAGGTGAAACATAAAAACACAAAAAATGAGGTGAAACATAAAAACACAAGAGAACTCTCTAAGGCGTACACATAAGCTTTTTTGTTGAGGTGGGATATGTTTGCACATGTGGAAGAAATACTATGAGGTGGCATGAGAGTTGACATGGGAGTCTGTTTTAAATATATATAATAGATTAGTCTAGTAATTATGATAAAGTTGATTGAAATAATAAATAGCACAAAATAACATTCGTGTATATTTCACTCGACCAAAATTATAAAAGATATAATGTAAAATTATTCATACAAGTTGTCGTTGACCGGAAAGAATGCATAATTTGTTCAGATACTTACACAATTGTAATTTATTAAATTGTCTAATAATTTTTGTTGAATCACTTGAAACAACAAGTTGCACAAAGCAACCTCTGCTGCGTAGATTTGATTCAATGAGAATTACAAAAAATGTAGTATAAAATTGTTCATGTGAGTTGTTATGGTAAGCCAAATGACGTTTTGGCCGGATAATTTCTTACATTTGATGATAAACATGTGGTAATTATTAAGTTTTTCCATGTAGGTAATGAGGGAAGTAGCAATGTCAATCACAAGAAAGAGGGCTTTGAATTGTGATTTCACCTTTTTAAAATTTCATGTTAAAATTTAAAGAATTTAACTCAAGATTAATCTTAGTTATGAAAATAGAAAACGAAGAACGTTTTTGGTTAGTGAACAACACACAATTGAAGTTATCTATTTAATTTGATAATCAAAATACTTGAAATAAATAGAGATAAGGGAAGAGATATCACAGAGATATATTCAGATTCACCCAACTTATGTTACGTCCAATCCTCACATTACACTACCCAGGTATAGATCTCCATTGTTCCCTCTAATTTTATTACTAGTTTCATCTCTTTTGATTATAGGTACTGGATTTTCATTAATTTCAATCAAATAGAGATTAGCGAAACAAAGCTATCTTCAAGGTGATTTTAAATCACCTCGTAACTCTTGTGCAAATGTGGCATTTAACTGACACGTCATACAATGAAACTAAGTTAATGAATGGACACGGACTGAATGAAGGACAAAAGTGACTAACGTCATAAAATCAGAGACATATTTGCAATATTCATCATCTCATAGACGAATTTGGTGATTTATTCATTTTTTTATGTTGTCGATGAGTTAAGATCCTCTCTATTTCTCCACTCCAATACTATAGTTTTACGCATCATTTTATATTGAGATTTATTTCAAATATTTGAACCCACCAAATGTCACATTAATATATTATCAATACATATTTTTTCTTTTACATTGTCCATATATACATAGTTAATAAACTCAAAATTAAATATTTTGAAGTATAACTTTTAATTATTTTCGGTAAAATTTAAAGTAAAAAATTTACTTTTATATTCTACATATGACTTTTGTAAGTTTTGTTTTATGTTTTATACCCTGGATGCTTGTATGAATTGTTCTATGGTGATAATATTTTTATATTTTACACTAGCTAGTTGGATAATTTCTTGTTCTTATGCTATATTTGGCTGTAACAAATAATTATATGATACAAATCCTCTACATATAAAATCTGAACAACATTTAAGAGACTGCAATTCTGCACAAAATGGTAATCACATGTGAAAAAAAAAAAAAAACTCATTGATATTTATCCAAAGTAAAGAAAGGAAAATGAACTATACATAGAAAACTTGACCAACATTTAAGAGACTCTCATGAGGAACATTAAATATCACACTATTTTCCCTACCTGCATATCTTCCTAAGAAATGCATATATATAATCAACAGCTATTTTCTTGTAGAATCTTGAATCTCTACTAGCCCTCACAACTGTGTTTCCAAGAATGTGAACAACACCAGCTTCTCTACAGTTGTTTAAGAATTCAAGTTCATCAACTTCAGTACACTGACTAGATGATTGAAAAGTAACATTCACTTGTAATGGTGATTTAGCAGGAACTATTGAATCCACTGATGAAATTGATAAATCAACAATACTCAATGAACCTGTGTTTCCATTGTTATTAAACATGGCATCTCTTGATTGCACGGTTTGTTGTTCGCATAAACTGTATTCCGAATCCGAACATCCTTCCATCATGGACTCAAGCCTAACAAACATGAAAAGGTTGTGAAAGAGCTTCTTCTCGAAATCATCGTCTTTTTTATGCAGGTCTTTGTATCCATACCGCGCCACACACCGAAACATGTGGAAATTCTTCGGTCCTATACGCTTAACAAGGAACAGCTCTTCGTCTGTGACGGTGTAGACAGGAAGATATTTCACACAGACAAAAACAACAACGGAATGGATGGCAGGTAGGTTTGTAATGAAATGAGAAAATATGTGGGGAACTCCACTTGCGAGCTCGGTGTAGACTAGTCCGATTCCTGGGACGCGGACTAGTCCTAAACTAGGACCGAGCCCGAGAATCCATGCCATTGAAACTTTGCTATGCAATTCAAACTCGTAGCGCTTCACCGAACCATAATGCCAAACATACATAACAATCAGAAATACTCCGGCAACTGCTAGGGGAGCCCAACCACCTTGATCAACTTTGAAGAGTACGGCAGAAAAGTACGTGCATTCGATGATCAATGATAAGCCGGTGAAGACGACAACAAGAATCCAATGGCAGTGCCAAACTAATATCATGACCAAAATCATGAGCAGTGTTGTAACCAGCATGACTAACACAACTGCAGTGCCTGTAGTTACAATGATAATTATGCATGTTAATAATCATACTATATAGTTCTTAAACTGTGTTAACTGATTTAAGAGCTAGTATAGCTACTTGGTTCACAAAAACTGTTCTGTTAGTTATGTTTAGTCAATTAGTTGTATAGTTAAGTTATTCTGTTTTCAGTTTTTTTTTTTTTTTGTTATGAGCATCATAAACTTTGTATAAAAAAGATATTTGATCATTCAATGAGAAAGTAATCATTCATTTGCAGCTTGATAATAAATTACATATTGATTGGACAAAAATGCATGCATGCAGTAACACTCCCCCCCTTTTTATAAGCTCATATTGTGTTTTCACATATATTAAAAAAAAACACTTCATGCAGTACTTTAACTTAATTTTATATAACACTTCAGTCTTTTATTTTATTTTTTTCGATTTGGTCATTTATTTAATTTTATTACAAAAATTCAAAAATATAAAGAATGAAAATATGAGTTTATTTGAAGATTTGAGTTATAAATTTGATAAAATTTTCATTATATTGAAGATGATAATTAATTTTATAAGTTTTTTTTGAAAATTTTGATGAATTTTTGTAAAAAAAATGATAACATTGTTAACATTTTAAAACATAAGAGATCAAATTGTTTACTTATAGTTAAATAAAGGATCAAATCAGAAAAAATAAAAATAAAGGATTTTTGTTTGAGGAAAAAAAAATGTTTATTTTAGATATGAATCTTACCAAAATACCCTTTTGTGCATAGATGTGTTCAACTCTGGTTTTTCATCTCCCAAGACTACTTAGTCGTATTAATAAGTATATTTGAAATAAATAAAAAATAAAAGAAATGGAACTTATATTTAGAGACAATTTTTTTCTTTCTAAAAAGGATTTATAAGTAGGGACAGAGATAGTAGTAGTTCTTGGACTCTCTCATGTAGTAATGATTAGTTCCTAAGTTGCAAATTTTCAATGTTGTTTTTTCACTTACCATATGCATTTCCAATTTGGCTTTGATTTTTAAATCCAGCAGTACAAGCAATGCAAAGAACCATAAGGATCCAATTGATATCTGGAATATATATTTGGCCAAGGAACTTCTTTGATGTATGCACAACTTTGACTCTTGGGAAACATCCATGAGCAAGTGCTTGCTTAATGATTGAAAAGGTTGCAGTTATTGTTGCCTGGCTTGCTACTATTGCTGCTAGTGTTGCAATAACAAATACTGGCCAGTATATTTTGTCTGCATAACTAAGGTTAATTAATAACATCTAACAGATAAAAATCACTGCATGAAGAAAAATATTGCATCATTCTAAGAAAAAGAGAGTTTTTCCAATAGGTTTATGATATTCCGAAGAGCTGAGTTGTTTTGACAACAAACTTAGATCATAATTTAAATAGTTAACAAATTCAAATACATGATTAATTTAGTTCGGTGAATGGTTAATGAATATAATAAGATATCGTAATTCATTAACCATCCACCAAATACAATTTTGAATGTTATTAACCACAACTTTTAGGTGTATATACAATCACAAATTGTGGTTAATAGATATTATGTATATTTGAATACCTAAAACCATGTATGTTTGAACATAATTTAGTTGGTCAATAGATATCATGTATATTTGAACATCTAAATATTGTAGTTAATGGAGTTCAAAATTGTGGTTAATTACGTTTACTAGATGGTTAATAAGTTGCAACACCTTGTTATATTCATTAATCATCCACTAAACGTAATTAACTACATATTTTGAACTGCGTTAGCCATCAACATTGTTATCGAAATTGTTGTCAAATTTGTGCGTCAAAGTATCATTTCTCAATTCTAAAACACATGTGCAATCATTCACATAGATATAACGAACCTGGAATAGAACGATAAAAAACATCTTGAGAATGATGCAAGTTTTGCACTAAATAAGCAGCTTGACCAGAATATGCTAAAAGAAGGCAAGGAAACACAAGAAGTGTAAATGCAATTTGTACAGATGAGACAGGAAAATTGGCCAAGTCTGCGAAAAGAGCCTCAGTCCCTGAAACAAATCATCAAAAGTTTTCAACTATAAGTTAAACATTCTAAAACGTGCTGAAAAGGCTCGTGTTAGTTTCTGAAACATTTTAAAAGCAATCATCACAAGTTTTCTCCTTAATAGAAAATTTTGAAACACAATAAGCAAAACAAAAGTTATGAAAATGGAACTTACCTGTTATGCTGAGTAAGATGCCACCAAGGGAAAGCCAACTATTTTTTTTTCCCTTTTGAAAATAGCGATACACGTAGAAAGGCGAAAAGGCTCTTAGGACATTGCCACCAAATCTCCAGAGATTGAATATACCTATACCTCCAATTAAGAGAAACCAAAGCAGAACAACTGGAGCAAAAAGCCAACCAACTCTATCTGTACCATAATGTTGCATGCTGAATAGTCCAATTAATATTACAACAGCAACAACCACAACTACTCCTGTAATACAAGGGAGAAAAAATATGTTTTTCAAGACTAAACAAAAATGAACTTGAAACTATAATCTTATATACATAATGGAAGAGATAAAAAGATTAATGCATTGTTAAAGGTGTAGTAGGAACATACGGTTATCGATTTCAGGGCGATTTACCTTGATGCCACCAGCAGCAGATAAAACTGCATAAGAAGATATCATAATGAGTATATTGAATAAAATGGAGAAGTATCTAAGTATATATACATAAGTAAAAACAGCCAAATGTTGTAAACTCAGTTTGTCTTAAGCCATAAGCAATGAAGTATACGTAATAGATAAATAAATGAAACAAAAGAACTACAATAAAATTAATATCTTAATATCATGCATAAAAGTACCACATTATTTACACCTTGCTTCCTGATTTCATATATATATATATGTATTGTTGCTTCCATTATTTCTAATACAAATACTTAAAACAAGAAAAAAAAGTGAAAACATAAAATATTTTCTTCAAATCAAATAGATCTTAAAGTCTTAATAGAATTTTCTTTTATGGATGTACTATAAGATCATTCTAAACCAAACCAATTTCAAGTTATATTCTCACCACTGTTTTTTTGTTTCATCTCTTAAATTGATTTTATGGTTTTGCTTCATAGTTTGATAAGTTCACACAAAAATGTAACTCTTGAGTATGGATCATAGTTACTAATAAGTCGGTACGATTCAAAGGTAATTTTTAATCTAAATTGTGGTATTTAAATATAAGTACACTGTAAATCCTAATCTTGAATCGTAATAGAAAGGTAATGTAGTCGCTATGCAATAGGAGACGTAGACACAATTATCTGAACAACACATAGAAGCATATAATAAATAAATAGGAACAAAAAGATCATTCAGACAGAAAACATACCAGATATAGCTGGGGTAAGAATACCATCTCCAATCACCATGCAGGTACCAACAAGTACAAGAATAAGAATGGTACTTTTGATAAATGATTGTTCCTCTAACCATCTTTGAGTTTTTGCAGCAAATGACTTTTCCTGAAAGGTAGTTCGGCTATACGTTGTCAACTCTTCATCGGTACGATGCTGGTTCGGAATAATTTTTATATTCGCGTGACGGCAGAGCAAGGAATAAAGAGCTAGTGTTCCACCTGATCCATGGATGTAAGCTTAGTTAAACTTTGTTGCATAACAGAAACACATGTCCAATACTAATGTGCTTAACTTCGGAGCATTTTGAATTACTTATTTACATAGTTTATTAGTGTGTATCTTATGACATAACCAAATGTGTAGATGTTTCATATGAAAATAGCTTATGATATGTTTGTAAGTTATTTTTATAGCTTATGTAGATAAATTCTCCAAGACAGATAATGAAAACAACTTATTTAAAAATAATCTAACAACACTCTCTCTTTAATAATAGACACAACATACAAAAGCGCTTATATAATAAGTCCTTGACAAAAAACAAATCAACTTATAATTTTTTTTTAAAGTACAATGGTGGCAATCCAGTTTGAACCTATGACCTCATGCATATTATTGGAACACCCCATATAAGATGATATTTTCTGGTATGAAGACATCCCTTTCTCAGATTTGGATCTTATCATATAAGATGAAAATCATTATTACACAGAAAGTATTCTGCAGGAATCTTAATGATAGAAAACAACATTAAAAGAAAAGGAGTTCATTACCACAGCATAAAGTTACAATACATTATTACATAGTACTTCCTTATTCCAATCATAAGATATGCAAATTAACAAAAGGAATCAGAAAAATGCATACCTTGACCATTGTCATTTGCTCTTAATACAATAAAAACATATTTGAGGAGAGGCACAAGAGTAAGAGAGTATATGATCAAAGAAAGAGCTCCAATTACATCCTCTGGATCATTAACTCCATGAGGAAATGTGTTGTAGAAAACATACAAAGGAGAAGTTCCCAAATCTCCATAAACTACACCAAGACTCTGATACGCCAGCCGTATAAGCAACAATGCAGAAATTTTCTGAACAAATCAAAATAACATTAATAGGAATGAGAGAACTGAGAAATCCACACTGAAAGCTTTCAAGGAGTAGTATTTTTGAAGAAGAGGTTAAGAAAAGCTAAACTAATTATATGTTTTCAAAATTAGATTGGAAATTGGCATATTGAATTATGTCAATTAATAAAGTCATCTAACAATTATGCATAACAAATTGTTGTTTCCTAAAACAAACAAAATGGAATTCAGCAAAAGCTAAGAATGTAAAAAGAAGTTGAAACATACTTTTTCTCTGTACATATTTCTGAGCCTTCCTGCTTCTTCATCCATTGGCTGGTCAAGTTTCTGTTCCAAATCCCACATACTACCTTTGTTATCATTCTCTTCATCAATCTCCAATGGTGAAGCCATTTACAACTTGGTTCAATAACTTCCAATTACTAAGTTCTGTCTAATACACCTTATCCTCAGTGTAATCCTTCCCTTCACAAAAAAGTACAAGAAAAAAAAACATTAGTAACAGAACAAGAACTTATGTTGTTACAAAAACACAGCACATAAACAAAGTTCACTGCCAAGTCAAATTAACCTATAAGTTTGGATTGAAGTTTGAAAATTTCAATTTGAGTGAACTTGTTTTGCAAAAGCAATCCTCCCCTTATTTTTCATTTCAAAATGAGTTTCAAGGCAAAATTGAGGCAAAACTCATTTTACAAACAAACTCAATTGAAAATCTCACAAAAAGATGCTTTTCAATAACTTTATTATTAATTGTCAACTAAAAAGCACCAGCTAAAATCAGATTAGATGCTTCTCAACAAAGCTTATAAATTATTATTTCTTTAACTCTTTGGTTCCCAAAAAATAAAAAAGACTGGACAGAATATAAATAAAATTTGACTAAAATTTGTTTCAGATAAAATTCGAACTCTAATTTTCTAGAGCATATAAATTATAATGAAAAAAATATAATTGATTTAAAATGGTCAACCCAAACTTTTGGCTGGAAACATTTTTTTTAATGCATAACAACATGAAGCAATATTAGAACTAGTTCAATTTGCAAGTACACATATAATAATCTCAAATTGAAATATAATTCCACAAATGAAAATTAAAAAAATAAATTGTTCAACCTGTAATTCAAACCTCAACTCACCTATCACACAACCTGGTACTTGTCACAAAAAAGAAGTAATTTGTTGTCAGTCACACAACTAAAATTCCCATGTTGGATTCATAATAATAGGAATTCAATGATAATGATGAATATAGAACATAACCATGTTTTAGTTCGGTTATTTGAAGAAGAGAATACCAAGTAGGTAACGGAATTACTTGACAAAATGATATCTGACAAAGAAAATGAAATATAGAGAGACAAATTGGACCCACTTAACAAGTTGTTCTTCTATTATTTAATAGAAGAATAAATGCTATCTTATTAATTGTCTATTTTTATTTCTATACAACTATTTTCTATTATTGAATTACACGCTTATTTTGAATATTTCTTGGATTGAAAAGGACTGTTATGGGATAAGTTCGATTGCTACTTATGCAGTATATATTTATCTTCTTTATTTTTATTTTTTTTATAATTATTTTTGACTCCGTGTTTAAAGCACTAGTTAGTTAGTGCTGCATGATGCTATTGTCAAAAATGTCAATGATACATTATAAGAATCATATGACTAGTTAATATCATTATTATTATTATCATATATATTATATATATAAAAGGTTATCTAAACTAATTTTATATTTATAGATTAATATAAGTAATTGATTGAATGATTACATTATATGATTGATACTTCTATCAATAATTAATTATATCATTTTATGTAAAATTATTTATTCCTACATATCGACTGAAAAAATAGCTTCGTATATTTTTTGTTATTTATAATTGCTATCTACATCATTTTAAATAATTTATTATTAATTATTGTGGACTTGAAAAAACCAACAATGCAGAGGACTCACAATCACGATTGTCTGTGTATTATATAATGATGATGATGATATTTTGGAGTTATGTGTGTATCAACAAAAGACAAAATAGACAGAGAGAGAGAATGCGTTAACTGACAAGTGACTTTTTGGCAACTAAATAAGACTTTTTTTTTTCGTAAAAAACTTGTGTAAAACTTTAACCTGTACTAAGAATAGAAATAATTTATTTCATTGTCTCTAATTTCACAGCTTAATACCGATTCTTTTTTTTTCAATCATTTTTATTGAATTTATTCTAACCGCTTTAATTTATTCAGATTTTCAATACAGTTTTGTTATGGGACGGTACAGATTTATTGATTTAAATAAAATCTCCACAAATATCAAATAGATAATACTTATATTAAATAATAAATAAATAAAAATTATTTTTTAATGTAATAATAATATTCCTTTTTATATCCTATGAAGATATCATCTAATTTATTCAGACTTTCATTACAGTTTTGTTATGGGACAATACAGATTTATTGATTTAAATAAATTATCCACAAATATCAAAAAGGTAATGTTTTTATTAAATAATAAATGGATAACAATTAATTTTTAATACAATAAAAATATTTTTATATCCTATGATTTTGTTAATTGTGTATTTTGAAAAATTAAATACCGCCAACCAACAATCGATAAAAATTGTGTTTGACGGTCAAAGAAAATTAAAGGATAAATTTTGAATTATACTTTTTTCACAAACGAAAATCATACTATGACATAATCTCTAATTTACCATTAATTTAGCATTGTACTACATTCTACATTTATATTTATTTTACTGCATTCTTATGAAATTACTATGCACTTCTAAAGAGACCGATTTTACCTATATATATCATATTATATAGTATTGTTTCCATTTTTTCCATTCTATTGTTCCTCTCTATTATGCTATTCATTTATTTCTTTTATTAGTTATTTTTACTATTAATATATTTATTCCTTGATCAGTTGAAAAAAAATAAGAAAAATAATATAGTTGTGAAAATTTTTATTCTAGAAATAAGAACCAATAAAAAAGATGGTGACAATAGAGTTATACAATAATAGGTATGCTAATTTATTATGTATTTTTTTAGCACCTTTTTAATAAATAGAGAAAATGCTTGCATCGAGAAAAAATCATATAAATTTATTTAAAAAGTAAACAAAATGATGGTATTCATACAACATAGTTGATCTAACTCCGTGAAACAAGTTTATTCCGTGCATTATTCATATGAAAATAATGTTTCACCTTCACTGATTGTAAAAAAAAACATATTAAGGTTGGGTTCAAAATTAATGTTTTTGCTATTTTGAATTATTTTTCTTGATGACTTTGATTGGCTTTGGATTTTTTTGTTTTACAAATACTTCTCTATTAAGTTTGAGAGTATTTTAGTTGATAATTTTTAGTTACTTTTTATTTTATTATTCAAGTTGATCATTGATTTTGAATTTTATTTTGTTTCTAATATTTTTTGTTGAAACATATTAATTCAAAAGTGAATTTTTTTTAAACGATGATAAAAAAAATTGATAGTAATAACAAAGAAAAACAATTACATAAAAAATAACACCAAATACTTCCCTAATGCATAACAAATTTTGAACAAATGAAATACAGAAGAACTAGCAAATTTCTTGTCATTTTATATTAAAGTCAAAGAAAGTATACTTTATCTAATCTTAAATATAAGATAAAGTCAAATCAATAAAAATTGATATATTTATTTCAAATTTTAAATCATATACATTAACTTTTGTGTTGACTTGATTTTCTTTTATATTTATAATTCAATTGAGTATTATTTTATCATCATATGTGTGATGATTTTCATTGTACATATTGGGGTCTATATGTGGAATTTTATTTAAGTTATAATTATACTATAAGCATTTAACTTATTTTTTTAGTTATCATACTACAATAATTTTGTATACAATTATTTTCATTTTGTTGAAAAGGAAAATATATTAAGAATTTAAATTATGGGATTGACTCTTTCAATATTCATACACATAATATTATCTAAAAGATGAAAATATTAACTCAACATAACTATATCAAAATATATATAATGAACTCTATATACAAAGAGACAAACACATTTATTACTTTGAACATATTAGACACTACTTCAATTCACCAGTTATGAGAATTAATAAGATCGAACAATAATTTATGCAAAGATCGATTGTAAATGTTTAATGGAAGTATATAACAACGTTAAATTATGTCAACAATTATTCTGAAGTTAGATTCGTTAATAACCTATTGAAAATCCAATTGAATAATAATTTTAAAGTGAGGAAGAATTGCTCAAACTTCCATCATATAAAAAAAAATCATATATGGTCAAATGCATGTTCTTATCATATTTTATTTAAATAATCATTTTTTCATCTGATATAGCATACAAACTCAACTACATTTATATTAAATAATCATGTTTCCATCCCATGCAGCACAAAAACTCAACTATACTAATATTAAATAATTTCATGCACAGCAAATAAAAGTTTTTTTTTACCAGATAAAATTAAAGTTTTTTGCCGTAATTGCTTTGGTCACATTAATAGCATAATAAATAAGAATGTCATCATTTACAAATCTCTTAGGAGATAATATAATGCTAGGATCGAGGTATGATCTTTCCATCCTTACCCCATCTTGCATTAACTAATAGTTTGACTCCACCCATGGTTGAATTGTTGCTTCCACTTGTTAGTTGTTCTCTCTAGTGTTCCTAATAGGATACTTCACCTAAAACTAAGATTTTTCATTAATTCAATGTATACAAGTTGCTTTTTTCTAGGTTTTTGTACATCTCCATTTTTGTCTCATCGAATGAGACATCATTGCTTATGGAGCGCCTTGACTTTTAACTTGCATCTAACTTCTACAACTTATAGTTCTATGTACACTCTTTATAATTTAGATAACTAATGAAGATACACCTCAAACCATAGTTTTAAACTTGTTTTGTCTAACACATGAACAAACTTTTGCGATCTAACACATGAACAAACTTTTGCGAAAATCCTTAAACTAATAGAGAAGTCTAACAATTTCCCTCCACGCTTACATTTGTGTCTCGATGTCTATAACCGACTAAGGACACATGCAACTTTTAGACAATTTAGACTTTGGGAGCATAGGCCTCACTCTCCATAATGTACTTATTCATGCTTTCAACTAAACCATTTTATTGAGATTTTTTCTCAATAAATTTTATGTCTTGTGAATGTATTTTTAAAAATGTCATTAAATTACTCTAAAACAAATTTATCTTTAAAACTTTCAGTTTAATTTTCATTTAAATTTCTTTTTTCAAAATTGTCATTATTTAAACTTTTGAAACGTTTAATTAAGCTATTTGAATCAGAATGTTTTTTTAGGTTCTACTTCTTTATCTTCAACTAAAAGATCTTTGTGGTAGACTCGTGTCAAGGGAGATTTGAAGCACACTATTCTTAAAAGTAGGGTCGGTCATAACCTTGTGCGACCAGAATATTCGCACATGACCTTCAACTAGAGAGGACTTCAAAAAAAATTAAAGTATATCTAAACTTTAAAAAATTGCATTTATATTTTTAATTTTATATATTAATCACTGTTTTATATTTGCACCTTATGCCAAAATAAATGTCTATTTTCTAAACGAATATTATGTTCTTTGAGACTAAACATAATTTCTTTCAACTATCATCTCATCTCCACACTCACCCCTGTGAGTATGTGACAATTGTTGCAGCTACCAAGCGCCACCACTAAAGTCCAAAGGTTAGAATCTTGATGCTAGGGTATTCTTGATATTCAGGTTTTGTTATTTACTGATTTAGGAATTGAATTTTTTGAAATGGTTGATTTACTGATTTTAAGAACTGGTTATCTATTAGGATTTCATTTGATGTTATGGTTTTAGATTTTAGGAACTCATTACTAATTTTGTGATTTACGATGATACTATTTGATCCAAGAAATTGAGATGCTTTTGATTCTAAAATAATTGATTTTTTAGGTACAAAAGGTCTTAAAAGAGATTTTTCCATTGTAAATGGTCCTAAGGATAATTCGAAGAAATGTTTTACGGCTAATTGGTATACCAGTTTTATCAAATAGAGAGACGTGCGATAGAGATTGCCTTGTTTATTCAAAATAACTTGATAGAGTATTTTATTTTTGTTGTAAATTTTTTGAAAAAGGGATTGGTAAAACTCAATTAACAAATGAGCATTTTGTTGATTGGTCACATATTGGTGAAAGACTTAGAGAGCATGAAATAAGCATGGATAATGTTAAACATATGACCATTTGGTATGGGTTGTGTAAAGGCTGAAAATGGGTCAAACTGATAAAACGGCTCAAAGACTAATTGTGAAAGAAATGGAACATTGGAAAATATTTTTAAATAAAATTATTTCAATAGTGAAATTTCTTGCTCAACATACTTTATCCTTTTGTGGTTCTAATGAAATATTTTGGTCGAATAGCAATAGAAATTTTTTGAGTTTAATTGAAATGTTAGCTAACCCAATTGTCCAAGATCATGTTAGATGTGTTACAAATGATAAGATTCACTTTCATTATCTTGGATATAACATACAAAATGAATTAATATTTTGCTTAATATTTTGCTTGATTTTGCAATTAAAAATGAAATTGTTAGAAAAATTAAACAAACAAAGTATTTCTTAATTTTACTTGATTGTACTCCTGATGTTAGTTACCAAGTGCAAATGTCTTTGATAATAAGATATGTTTATGTTTCTTCAAACTATGTTACTATTGAGGAATCTTTTTTAGGAAGACTTAGATTATTTTCCTAATACAATTATTGCATATAAAATTTTATTGACTATTCTCGTGACAATTGCTTCTGCATAAAGAAGATTTTCCAAATTGAAGTTGTCGATTTCTTACTTGCGGTCTACCATATTATATGAAAGACTTAATGGATTATCATTGATAGAAAATGAGAATGATATTTTGGAGACATTACAATATGAAGACTTAGTTGATGAATTTGCTTCAAAATGTGTTAGAAGGATAACTCTTTTTAAATAGCAAGAAGGTTAGTATTAGTTTGAAGGTATTATTTACAATTCACTTATTTTGATGAATTTAAATAAAATAGTTTAAATCTTTTGTATTTCATTTGATAAAAATATAATTTTTTAAAATAACTTATCATTTTTAAAATTGCATTTTTTACCAGATGTCTAATTTTTTAGATTAGCCTCTAAATAATTAAGACAACTCTGGTTAAAAAAAATTAAATCTCATTTACTTTCTAAAAATATTTTATGCTTTTATTTTTAAAAATTTATATTTATTTTAAATTGAAAACGGTGAGATGAAAAATTCGCTTAGCGAAAATTATTTTAAAGAAAAGATAGAAGACAAATTAGTAATAATGCATTTTTAGAAAGAAAAGAAAAACAATGTTTTAGAATTTTCAATTTTTAAAAAAGGCTAGATTTGTCTGTAAAAATTGCAAAAGAAAATTGTAAACAAAAATATCATATCCATATTTTTTATCTCACTACGCGAAAAATAGGATTTTACAGTGCTTTTTTTAAGCAATTTACAGCGCTTTTTCAAAAAAAAAAAGTTGTGGAATCGAGCGCTGTAAAAGATACAACAGCGCTTTTTTAAAACCAAAAAGCGCTATAAAACATGCAGATATATTGTGCACTTGATATGCACATTTTACAGCGCTTTTTCAAATAAGCGCTGTAAAATGTGCACCCAATATATACATTATAGTGCACATTTTACAGCGCTTATTTGAAAAAACGTTGTAAAATGTGCACCCAATATATGCATTATAGTCCTTAAGGTCTATGGTCATTAATCAGATTTACCAAAGTGCCATTCAATTGTCCTTGTAATACATGAGCTTAGGAGGATGAGTTTGCAATCCATCCTCAGATAGGAGGTTTAATCTTCCTCGAGGTTTGGACATGAGTTGTATTTTTCCTTTTTGCTTTTCCAAGACTTTTAGGATCATTCTTTTCAGGTTAGATACAACATTTTTCCTTTTTGCTTTTCCAAGACTTTTAGGGTCCTTCTTTTCAGGTTAGGTATAACCTTTTTCCTTTTTGACAATTTGCTATGTAAGAGGATGAATAAGATCAGAATATTATCCTCTTATCATTCAACCTCTGATAGGAGGATAAAGCTTCCATAAATTAGGACATGACTTGTACTTTTGACTTTTTCATTTTCCAAGAACTGTAGTCTTGTTTTTCAATACTTTTTCGTACTATGGTACTTTTGGATTTTTTCAAGTGCGAGGATGAATATATTACATGAGTTTATCCTCTTTTCTTCTTTGTTCATCTTTTGTCGTACGTTCATCCTCTTTTCTGCTTTGATTATCTTATGACATAGAGGTCATATAATCATCCTTATACTTTAGCATTGTTTGTCTTCTGACAAAGATCCATCTTGTGTTAATTTATGACGTACATTCATCCTCTGAGTGTCTATCCTCCAGTTCATAGAACATGTTGGGTTAAGTAAAAAATTTCTCATTTTTATCAAGATGATGAAGAACCTGTTTTCAAGGATGTTAATGGATGATCATCCTTTGATCTAGATTCTTCATCCTCAAATATGGATTCTTCGTCCTCATATCTGGATTCTTCATCCTCTAATATGGATTCTTCATCCTTTAATCTGGATTCTTCATTCTCTAATTTTCATATAGACACATCTTGACCCATAGTTTTCTTGACTTCTTCCAAGTGATTTTAGGTGTGATTAGATATAATATATTGTGATAATCATCATCGACTTGAGGATCATCATATTGATATTTAGCCTCCTCAATTCTTTCATTGTTGACTTGATACAATGCACTTGTTTATGTGAGTGGCTTCAAGCTTGACCATTTATGTTCTTTTAACAAAAACTCAAATGCAAACATTAGTAGATCACCATTTAGAAAACTTTAACATTTATTTCATAAGGTTTGTTGTCATTAAAACACATATCAAAAAGGTTTTTACTTCAACAGAATATTGTAACAGAGTTGATTCATGGATGCAAGTACATAATTTTTTACAAGTTGTTATTGATTGTGTTTATTTATGCTCGTATGGTAAAAAATTATAAGTTGTTATTGATTGTATTTTTAATGTTCGTATGATAAAAAATTAGGATTCATGCGATATTGATTGTGTTTTTTTATTCAGATATTTGATGATTCGAGATCATTTCATCCAGATCAAATTAAAGAAGTTCGAAAATGTTGTGTGGATTTTATTTTGAAATTAATTTAAGGAAATGGCAATGCTGATATATGTCTAATGAATATTGCTACATTGTGATTTTATAATTTTGTAAATGGACATCAAAAAATTTTGTCATCTTGTCAAGATTAATCATAAATGAGTTACATCTTCTTTGTATGCTATATTTTTTGTATGAACATATGATATTGTATATTTTGATTATTAGATAGTTATATAAAATTGTGCTTGCAAGTACCAAACTCTGATTTGATATTTAATACAAAATATTGTATACATGTATGAATCAGGAACAGAAAAACAAAATGAGAAATTTATTAAAAAATAATAATTATTTAATTCTATATATTAAGTTAGTTAATCAAAAGATTCAACTTAAAAATATAAGTTGTTGAATTGAATTTATGATGTTTAAGTCAATTAAACTGAATCGGCTTAACAAGACGAAGCTCTGTTAAGTCGGTGCATGAAACAAGTTAAAAAACATGTTTTATAAGTTGTTTGTTGTTAGACACAGAACTAATTTAAAATATACATTTTAACCGACTTAAAAAGATAAAATTCTTCTAATAATTATAAATGAGACATATCTCTTACTAGTTTGTGGGAAACAAGAAGAAAAAATGAAACACCCATTAATTTGTCACTAGGGGTCGGAATAGGTCAGGCCAGGTCAGGCTTTGAAAGGCCTGAGCCTGGCCTACGATGAATTTTTGAGGCCTAAGCCTGGCCTACGGCCTATGATAGGCTTTTTTTTCCGACCTGAGCCTGGCCTACGGCCTATCATGGCCTGGCCTACGGCCTATCATGGTCTGGCCTATAAGCCTATTTAAAAGCCTTATTCACATTAAAAATAAATTTTCTAACAAAATAATTTTAAAAAAATATGAAACAAACACCCTTTAAACCCTAAAAAATGATTTTGGTTTAAAAGAATAAATTTTTTATTAAAATAAACGTACCCATTATTATCTCTCAAACAAATGGTCTCAAACAAACTCAGATTATTATCTCTCAAACAAATCCTCTCGTGCAACATCATATTTAGTAATAATATATATATATAAAGGTAATAAATAAACAATTATCTATAGCTACATGATGCTCTACACATATCGATTTATAT
>NC_021160.2:10857419-10922521 GCF_000331145.2 Cicer arietinum | reverse complement strand
AAATTTTTTATTGAAACAAACGCACCTATTATTATCTCTCAAACAACTCAGAATATTACCTCTAAACAAATCCTCTCAAACAACTCGGAATATTATCTCTCAAACAAACTCATATTCAGTAATAATAAACAATTAGGGTTTCTAAATTTATATACTAATAATATATATAAAGATAACAAATAAATAGTATTGGTTTTTATAAAATATAAAGTAACAAATAAATAATATCGGTTTTTATAAAAAAAATACGTTGTTTTCATACATGTTTGTTGGAGTGAGTGCAATGGAAATTAGAAGAAGAAAAAATAGAGAATGGAATACATATAAAATATATATAGGCCGGCCTGTCAGGCCTAATAGGCCTTTTTACAAGTCTGAGCCTGACCTATTTACATAAATAGGCTTTAAAAACAGCATGAGTCTGGCCTATTTACATAAATAGGCTTTAAAAACAGCATGAGCCTGACCTTTTTTATTAAACAGGCCAGGCCAAGTCAAGCCATAAGTAGACCAGACCATAGACCCCTGTCGGACAGCCTAGCCTATTCCCATCCTTATTTGTCACATGTGGCTATTGTGCTTCACGTACAAATTGATTGGATGGTACCCTATGCTGATTAAAAAAAATAGGTACTCCATCCATTTAATTATAAGTGAGACATTTGAGTTATGCACGTTATTTAAGAAAATATCTATTTGTATTGATTTTAATAATAAAATATTTTTATTTTATTAATAGTTAGTTAGTTACTAGTTAATCAGATAAATTGTGATACAATAAATAATTAATATTATATCATTTAATTTTAAACAATTAAGTAAATAATATAAATAAGACAGTTCATAGTCAATTATAAATTGAGACAGATGGAGTATATGTGCACATGTATATATTTTAGGAATAAGATATATTGAAGCAAGTTGGATTCATTCATTAATTAGTGGAAGGGAACAGAACGAAAATATCGGATCAAAGTCACACAACAAAACTTTGCAAATCTAATTTGTTTCTCTTATGGAAAATGTTAAAAGTTTAAATGTTGAAAAATATTATTGAAACTTGTGTAATACATTATTAGGAATTGTAAAATGTATGATTTTTTATTTAAAAGTTATTTTTTATTTTATTTTTTTTAACAAGTGTCCTTAAAGCATTTATTAGTATAGTCATCTTGAATAAAATTAAAGTACAATTTGAATAATTAAAAAAGGTAAAATAAATTTGAGTCTTTATAAAATTTCAAAATTTATATTTAGTCAATTTCTCTCTTCTTAATTTATTAATTCTTTTTATTCAATTTTAGTTCCTATTTTGCAAAAATTTTTTTGTAAAAATATGATATTTTTAGTCCTATAAAATCAAAATAGAGACTATAATTAGATAAGAAAATATTAGAGATTAAACTTAAAAAATCAAAATTTAATAATAAAACTAAAAAAATTCACCATCATTTTGTAATATTATAAAATAAAATAAAAATATTTACCAATTGAAAACCCATATATTATTGGATTACTAGTCCAATCCAATATATAGTCGATCCTGTTTAACCCTTCTCTTAATAATTGGATTTCTTTTTTTTTTTTTTGTTCAATCACAAGGAAAATAGACTCTAACTTGAGTTTTCATGTACTATTTGTTATTAACTAGAGTTTATTAATCATTTGGGTTATCCTATTTAAGTAAATTATATATATATATTGCAATAGTAGATTATATTTGTATGTAATTAAGTGAATTAACATCTACACTCGATCAATATATATACATATATAGCTGACACGACAACTTCTTTCAAAACTTTAATTAATATTTCTTTTGAAATAAATTATAAGAAAAAGTTATAATTAAAAAATTGATCTCTATTATTAAAATAACATTAAATCATCAATTTTTCAGTTATCTTTTTTCTTTATATTTCATTTTGAAAAGAGTATAAAACAATATTATGAAACAAAATGGAGCTAGGTAGCCGTATATATTACGAAGACATATTTTATTAGTTAAAATGAAAATAAAAAACTTTAATATTTTTGGTCTTATGGTAAAAAAAAATAAACATTGAATCTGCATGTTACTGATTTAAAGTGAATCATAAAATTAATATTATTTATCTTAGATTGAAACACCCTTTTCTTACCTTAAATTTTCTTTCCTAAAAATAAAAAACAAAACATGGAAAATAAATGGTCCTTAATTAACTTCATTTTGTATAAGCAAATATAACTACTCAAGTAAGATTACAAATCACCTGTTTGCTGCTTGAGAGAATATGATTTCAGCTGATCTCATTAATCATTTAATATTTTTTATGGATGGATGTGTATTAATGTCTCGTTGGGTAGTGGTGCATGGTTCAATTGAATTTTCTTTTGCTACATGACATTAACCCTTTTTTTTTTATAATGGATGTACTTTATTTAGCACCCGTTCGTTTGATAGAAATTGGTAAATAATCGGAGTATATATCTATTTTGAGAAAAGGATATTATTTGGTTTTTGTATTATTTGGTTTTATATGTATGATGATTATACATAAGAGAACGAAAAACTCTTGTCATTAGCGAATAAATTAAATTTCGATTGTTAATATCACATGGAAATTTTTATATATTGATGTTGACAATGTTTGGCAGAGGAAGCATATGGTAACCCCTCGATCGTCGCTGCTGCAGCTAGTTTCTGTTTCTTTTTTTTTCTACAAACACAAAGATTCCTTTGGTTATACTTTTAAAGGGAGGAAGTGATATTGTGATACAATTTAGGGGAAATTGTATTAATATCTTCCTTGAGTTTATTTTAGTTAATGATATTCACACTTTCTTAGTTTTAAAAAAACATTTATCTGTTTTGCATCAAATATTTTTAATTTATAAAGGTAGGATTTTATATTTTGTATTTGTAATTTTGAAATGTATAATTATGTTCTTAGTACCACAATTAGAGTTTGTATTCTAGTATATGTTGGATTTTGAGTTTCAAAAACTATTTAAAATTCACAATTTATGCCACCGAAGATATTACTGGGTTGAGTCGCGGACTAGGTCGCTCTCTTTAAGACGTTTCGCGGCACTGCCCAAATTGTGCAAGGCAGACTATCAACCACGAAGTCCCCAGGATAAAACAGCCCAGATTCACTGTATCGGAGTTCCACTGCACCGTAGAAAACCGTTCTAGAATTACACCTTCAATATGGCATTTTAAGCCACTCTCAATATGACAATCAAAGTCACTCTCAATATGGTACTATGACCATTCATAACTACGGCATAATAACCGCTCAAAAAGACAAAAACGAATTGATTACGGCATAATAACCGCTCTGAAAGCAAAGTGATTACGGCATAGCAACCGCTCTAAAAACAAAAGAACTACGGCATAACAACCGTTCAAAAAACCGATACGGCATAATAACCGCTCTAAAACCGAAGGGACTGCGGCATAATAACCGCTTTAAAACCGAAGGGACTGCGGCATAATAACCGCTTTAAAACCGAAGGGACTGCGGCATAATAACCGCTTTAAAACCGAAGGGACTGCGGCATAATAACCGCTTTAAAACCGAAGGGACAGAAAGAAAGGGGAGAAGTGGCTCGAAAATTAGGCGAGCAGAATATAAGAGGGAGAAAAGAGAAAGTTGGGAAAAGCATCCAACTTTGGTGTTAAAACCGAAGGGACTGCGGCATAATAACCGCTTTAAAACCGAAGGGACTGCGGCATAATAACCGCTTTAAAACCGAAGGGACTGCGGCATAATAACCGCTCTAAAATCGAAGGGACTGCGACATAATAACCGCTCTAAAACCGAAGGGACAGAAAGAAAGGGGAGAAGTGGCTCGAAAATTAGGCGAGCAGAATATAAGAGAGAGAAAAGAGAAAGTTGGGAAAAGCATCCAAATTTGGTGTACTTTTCACAATAGCTTGAATCTCATTATATAGTGATGGAAGCAAAGTCACATATGTTTTCTAAACAATGTGGGACTTTAGTATGTATAGAATTGAAACTACACAAAATATGATAGTTTTTTCAAAGTGGGAATTCAAAAAATATTCTTACCAATGTGGGACTTGAATTTTAAAAAAACAAGTTTCTTTCCAATTAAATTTACAAAAAATATTTCTTTCCAATGTGGGACTTCAACACATTTTTAAATTCACACTATAACATACTTATGTTCCAACAGTATATTTTGATAAATGATAGATAAAATTGAAAGAGTAACAGAAAATAAATGTTATACACAAAAAAAAAAGTTAGTGAGGAGAGGGGCGTTTTTCAAAACTAGAAAGGGTGTTAGTATCGTTTAGGTTAAATTATGTCATTGAACTTAATTTTACGTAACGTTTTAGTCCTTTATATTTTTTTTTTCCCGAGTTGGTCCTTTGTTTTAATTTTAAGTGACAATTTGATATTTTATGTTTTAAAATTTCAACAATGTTATCCTTTTTTATACAAAAATTCAAAAAAAATCATCAAATTTTTCAAACAAAACCCATAAAATTCATTATCATCTTCAATAAAATACAAATTTAATCAAATTCATAACTTAAATCTTGAAATAAACTCATACTTTTATTCTTTATTTGATGTTGTTGGAGATGAAAATATAAGTGTATTTGAATGTTTGAGTTATGGATTTGATAAAATTTGCATTATATTGAAGATGATTATTAATTTTATGGGTTTTGGTTGAAAATTTTGATGATTTTTTTGAATTTTTGTATAAAAAAGGATAACATTGTTGAAATTTTAAAACATAAAATATCAAATTGTCACTTAAAATTAAAATAAAGGACCAACTCGGAAAAAAAAAAAAGATAAAGGACTAAAACGTTACTGAAATTAAATTAAGATACCACAGATGTAATTTAGCCTAATAATTAATACAAACATCTAACATGCATTGTAACAACCTTTTTAGACTACACAAATATATTTTTTACTCTGCCTCTTAATCCTACAGTATTGGTCTAACCGCTCATCAGGCTACCTGGTTGAAAATTTTGATGATTTTTTTGAATTTTTGTATAAAAAAGGATAACATTGTTGAAATTTTAAAACATAAAATATCAAATTGTCACTTAAAATTAAAATAAAGGACCAACTCGGAAAAAAAAAAAAAAAAACAAAAGATAAAGAACTAAAACGTTACCTGAAATTAAGTTAAGGGATCACGGATGTAATTTAGTCTATCGTTTAAGGTGACCTCTGGTGAGGTAAATGCAATTTCTCCAATTTTTTATTAAAATTTTGAATTTAATTGTTGGTGTGAAAAAATTTATCTATCGACGGCGTCAGCGTATATCAGAACTATTCATATGCATGATTTGTAAGATTGTTATGTTAAAAGTCAAATATTTTTAATAATCTAATGGTTGTGATTGACTAGCAATATTAAAACTTTTTATATTGGTGGTGTATATAAATTAAATTATATTATTTTCAAAATTACTATGTTTAATTAATCACTAAGAAATATAGTTTAATTTTCATGTACAGTCAATGTAAAATATTTTACACCGGTAGCATATCACAATAAATAATGTATGTGGTTTTATAAATAATTATAGTAAAAAAATAAACATTTCTAATAACTCACGGTTGTAATGTGCTAATAGTGTAAAAAATGATTACACTAACTATGTATATAAATTAATTTCTAAAAAATACAAAAGTATTTCGATCAATAATTGTTTTATTAAAATGTTTTTTTTCCTTTTTTAAAAACATCTGAATAATTATTATAAGTTTTCTAATACAACAAGAATTTATAATATTTTACAAATGAATATTATGATATATAGCAATCAAAGTCAATAATCCAAATCAATAATATTGGGCATGAAAATCAAGAAAATTAAGCCAAAACAATTCTGCAATCCTAACAGTTTAATAGAAAAGATATTTTACATTTGTGTTACTACTATAAATTAGAATTTTATATAGAATATTTTAAGTTCAAATGTTGAGAATATTTGATTTAAAAAAGTAAACAATTCTAATTAAATACAATCAAATATTTATAGATTTCATAAAATAATTTCAAATACAAAGTGTCAAAATTATATTTTGATAAAAAAAAAATATTTTAAAGTGTTACTACAATAAATGCATAAAATATCTTTTGACTCAAATATTGACAATATATCATTTAAAAAATATGTATGATTTTCAAATTTAATTAGTATCGAATATTTATAAATTACATACAAAAAATTTCAAGCACTCGTAATTAAAATATAATATTAGAATTGACATCTCTCAACCAAAAATTATCTCAAAATTCCAAGCATATATGTAAAGAGATTATACTTAGAGGAGTTAAATTTATCAATCATTGATATGAGTTACTACAAAATTATATTCATAAAAAAATCACTATATCACTATTAGAAGTAATAAAGATCACAATCATTTATCATACTCATGAAATTTTTATCATGTTCACATGTAACTCATCAATACCACATAAATAATAATCTCTATTATATCAATTATCATATCACAACAATAGTTATACAAAAATAACATCGATCATTTACTTCAATCTATCATATGATCTTTCACATTTTTAATTAATAATTTCCCTTTTGTTCAATGACAATTTATTATCAATCTTTCAAAATATTCTTGAAAATATTTTCTCAATTTTGCTTAGCATATTTGAGTGGCACGAAATGATATTAAGATAAATGTATTTTATCTTATTTTCCTTTCTTTTAAATCAATTTTAAGATCAAACAAATCTTATAGATTTCAATCATGGTCTAAATGTGTAATTCATCAGGAATTCAACTACAAATCTTTTGCATTTGATAAATAGTTTGTTACTTCAACTCTTCAAGAGTATATTCAAAGCACGTGAATAGTTTTCTCTTAATTTTCTTTGTTTTAAATCATATTAAGATCAAATAGATCTTACTTATTATTATCACGGGTATAAAAGTCTTTTTTTTTTTTCAAGAACCCAACCACTAAATGATTACTAAGAAAATCATATTTTGAACAATCTAAAATTGATGCTTTAATATTAAGTTTTTATTATAATAATTATTTAAGTAATGTTGATTGTACATAACCATAGGAGTACTATTTGAAATATGTATAGTAATCTACAAGATAAATCATATCTTTAGAATATTTTTATTTGAAAAGCAAAGTCTATAAAGATCCGATTGTTTAGTATTAATTCAAAATGATTAGAACAATTGAAACACATATTTTTGTAAACTTAAAGTTTACAAATCATATTAAATTTTGTTGTTAGCAAGACCG
The DNA here is from genome assembly GCF_000331145.2 of Cicer arietinum. Taxonomy (NCBI): domain Eukaryota; kingdom Viridiplantae; phylum Streptophyta; class Magnoliopsida; order Fabales; family Fabaceae; genus Cicer; species Cicer arietinum. The sequence goes on along the minus strand of NC_021160.2, from coordinate 10,915,244 downwards.
GTTGGGCTATCACAGATCTATTACAATGCAAAAAAAATGTTAAAAATTTATATGGGTTTCTATTGAAAACTCAAAAGTTTATTCAATCTAATAACTTTTGTGCATTACTAGTTCCTAAATGAAGGTGATAATTTGAGAAAATAAGTCATTCACATTTCTAGACTATATATAATGTGATATTTGTGAGCTAATACATTGATCATGACCGTGTGGACCAGTTACATGTTTATAACTTAAATTGATGCATCAACGAAATAGTTACATGTATGTTTATTACAACTAACAACTATAAATTTGTGAGATTGTTTTCTCAACTAATTGAAATTTATATTGAACATCTTTTAGCATATATTCATACCCCAAAAATGGATTTGAAGATCCATTCTTAGGCGTCTAAAGTTAATTGTATTCATACTTATGAGATTATATCTTCTAAATTCTACTTTGGAAATATGCAATTATGTATGTTGAGATATTGATTCACATCAAGCAAACAAGTTAATGTATGTAATTCATCCCCTTAAATTTTATGTTTAAAACCTAATGTTCTTCATCTTAGTGAATTTTTGGATGTGTTGTGTATCTTTCAATTGCTTCAATTTAATACAATAAGATGAATTCTATAAGAATAATGGAAAAATACATTTGATATGAAATCTTCATCTATTATAAAGTATTATGAACAAATAATTGGAGACTTGTTTAGTCCATTAGGTTGATTATCAATTGATGAATTGATTTTTCCAACATTAGGGGGAGAGAATAAGCAATTGAAAATGTGAACCATAAGTTCAAATGAGTTAATTGAAATAGATTATTATTTTATATTAATCCTCATATAAAACAATGTGAACCAGAAGTTCCAAGCATAACTCATTTGCAAAGTTAAGCAAGACTAATATCAGCTGCAAATGTTTCTATCAAAACAAATGTCTATGTTTGAAAATATAATATTGCAAATGAGTCTCAATCATGCTTGAATCGTGTGAGACCAAGCAATTCCAACGATAAAAAAAATCCTCAAATAAGAAAAGAAGCTAACATAAAAATAAAAAGGTGGCCCAAGTGAGTATATGAAAATTCCAAAAGAGTAGTTTGATATAATGGATTTTCAGTTCCAGAAGAATTGATCATGTACCTGAAACTTGTGAAAATAAAAATATCTCAATAAATTATGTTGCAAATGGAATACAATGGAACCGACATGAAGTTAACGATGTTTTTGCATATAATATAGCGCTATATGTGGTCAGTGATAATGAGGATCATGAACTAAAGTCTATTGCATATTATATATAAAGAAATGCTTTGAAAATATAAAGCAGCAATTGAAGTGAAATTAAGTTCGCTCCATAAAGCAAAAGGCTTTTGGACTTGTAGTACGCACATCTGAAGATGTGAAACTAGTTAGTTATATGGTTGAATTTTCGTGCGATAAAAACATGAGAATGATGAAATACATATTCACCTGAAGTAAATTCAACAATCTTTTTATACTTAATTAAAGTTAGTAGCCATCAAATGCTCAATTTATATTAAAGATACAACATATTTGTATAACTCACTTATAGTGATGATTATAAGAAACTCCTAGAAGAATTTAATTTATGTGGGACATACAATTCAAATTATTGAATAGATGACTTAATCAAAATAAGTAAGTCTATTTATGTGCTCAAACAAATCTAGATGGACATCGTGTAAAATTCGTGTTAAATATGTGCTAAATGATGATATGGAAAAGTTATCATTTGTCAAGCATTTTGAAAAAAATATTTGTTTGAGATTACAAAAATGATTATTTGATGAATATTTTTGTAAATTATGAAACTTATATAGCAAATGCTTTATAATAGTTATATATGAACAAATCAAATTAGTTTTGCACTTTGAATATTGTAAGGTCATCAATGGTGGACAAATGTCTTTTTAGAGCTCGAGAAAATGATAAATTCTACTTGGTACTGAAGTACCATATATTAGTGCAACATCAAATGATAATGTACCTTACTAATTATTTGTTATTAATCTATAAGACATGTGAATTTCTTTACATATACAACAACAAATTTACTTTGTTATCTTAGAGATACATGTTATTTGTATAACTCTCATAATAGTATAGATCATAAATGAAGCTATTTTCTTATATGGTGAAGTACAACCATTTAATGGAGATATGTGAAACAAACCATAACAACAATATCATCAAATGAGGATGAAGTTTTAGTACTACATGAGACAAGTCAATGATGTAGTTTTGTTAAAATGTTTGATTCATCAAATACAAGAGATTTGTGATTTTTCTTCTAGAAAACGTTATTGGAAAGTTTCTACGAAATAATATCACATGCAATTAATTTAAAGAATATTATATTAGAAGAGATCGAACAAAACATATTTCTCCAAAATTATTTTTCACTTATGATCGGCAGAAGAGTTGCGACATAAATATTCAACAAATCCGTTCATGTGATAATTTTGTGGATATTTTCAAAGTCACTCTCAAATAGAATCTTCGAACAATTGATACCAAAGTTGGATTTTCGTCGTCTCATAGATTTTTGTATGGTTGAGAGGGACAAATTAATGCAACATGTAATTCACCAAAAAATATTATACTTTTTTTCTTTCACTGGAACTTTTTACGGACGAATTTTTAATGAAACATATACTCAATGGACATTCAAGAAAGAAGGTTATGAATATTTGATCCATTAGTTAATGTATTTTTCTTTGTAAATATAAATAGGGTTAATATTGTAACAAAAGTAACATACTAATAAAATAATATTATTCATTTTTTCTTCTTCTCTTTTCTTTCAATCATCTCTACTATCTTATATTTCATTGTTTTGATTTGTTTATAACAAATTCCGATTATTAATATCACATGGAAAGTATATATTGATGATGTTTGGCAGAGGAAGCATATGGTAACCCCTCGATGGTCGCTACTGCAGCTAATATCTTTATTTTTTTTTTCTCTATAAACAAGTTTTTAAGAATTTTGAGGGCAACAAAATCATGTTATAAGATTCCTTCGGTTATACTTTTAGAGAGTGAAATGATATTATAATACAACGTTTTTATTAGAATTTTGAGCTTAACCGATGGTGTAAAAAGTTGATGCTGTAAAATGTTGTACTCATCACATCACAGCTATTTTATATTAAATATTTTTAATAATTTAATTGTGATTAATTAAAAATTTAATTATTTTACATTATTAACATAAAATATTTTACATTATCAACTCATCATAATCAATTATATATGTTGTTTTATAATTAATTATAATAAAACTTAAATATTTTAATAATTCAACAGTTATGATTTGTTATAGTATAAAAAACTTTATACGTTAATAATAATATAGATTAATTTCTAAGAAATATTAAAATATGTCGACAAAAAAGATATACTAAAATATTTTTTCTTCTTTTAAACATTCGAATAATTATTATAAATTTTTGAATACTACTAAAAAAATGCGATTGTGCCAAAATTTTATGATAAAATCAAATCACTCGTTAATTATGATGAAATTTAGGGCTAAACAACATTTCTTTGAACAAACTCAACGAAGCAAAAGTTACTAAATTTTGCCCTAATGTTTTTTTTTATATTTTATTTTCATTTAAAATTGAATGTTATATTTTATATCAGTTAACTATATTTAAATATATTTGGTGATATCTATCTTCAAAAATAAAAATTAATATTTCAATGAAATATTTAATATGAAATATATTTTCATTCAAAAATAAAAATTAATATTTCAATGAAATATTTAATATGAAATATATTTTCATTGAACAAAAATATGTTGGGATATTTTATTTTTTTATCATACTTATATTAGATTGATATTTAATATTCTTGTCAAAAAATAATTTGATATAAAAATATAAAAACCTAAATTAGAAAACAAAAACCTTATCTCCTAAATGATTTGAATTTGTGTCTCCCCTTTATTTCTTCACTTTCCCTCCCAAATGACTCCTCTCACCATAATCAGAATCGAAGAACCACACACATTACAATTATTGTTGTGTAATTCATAATTAGGTAAGTATAAAAATCAATTAGTTAGTTAATGTGACGGGACAGTTAGTTAGTTGCACAAATATCATTTATAAAAAGCAAACTAAAGAGCACTTATAATATGTAATACAAAATCAATAAAAAGACAGATTTTAATTCACATCAATTTTCCTCTCAATCTTTTCACCCCTTCTCAAAGTTTGTTTGGAAACTAAATAAAGAACCTCTATTATCTCCAAACATCAATGACTTTTTTCACTGTCATTATAGGACAGAGGTGTAAGTTATTATTGGTTGCTTCTATTTTTATAGGGACATGTTATTATTGTTCATTTATTTATAGCCTAACCAACCCAACAATAAAGCATTTTCTTAATTCTTTATGCCGTTTGTTATTCAAAATGAGCATGAAACTACCATGTCATCTAACAGCATCTCACCATCAGATGAATTCTATAACTAATTAAAATTTTCTGTCGCTGATTCACAAGTTAACTTATCTCTTGCAAAATATAATTTCTTCCCAGAATTTGCGACGAGATTTCTTATTCGTCACAAAATTAGTCATAGCATCATTATCAGAATTAGTTACAAAATTTGTGACTATTAGTAACAAAAATTTAGACTTCCAAGTAAAAAATGTGTCCATTATTAGTGCCAGATTACTTATATCTATGACAGGATCATGTCTATTGCAATTTGCGAGGCCAAGTTAAGTTACAAATTTCAGTGTGTTGCTAAATCCGTCACTAAATAATTAGTGACAGAACTTTATTACTCTAGTTTGGTTCCAAGGATTTATATTTTCTTACAAAATGAACTAGGTGGGTTGATTACCTGAAAAACAGTAAAACAAGATGGAACTTCTGAATTTATTTATGGTATTACAAAAATATAAGGCTTCCCAAGAGTTTAAAAAATTTGGAGCTAGAATAAAGCAAAATGGGTAGATATTTTCCTTTTATACATTTTTTTTCAAGAGTCTTTTTCACATGTATCAAACAATCAACAAATATGGTAAGTGTGCTTTCAAAACAATATATGCATCAAGTATCTAAGACTTCTTTAAACTTTATTTGTTAGCATACTTAGCAGTTTCAAGTGTGTATGGATATAAATATAACTATATAAGGACACCTTTATCTTGTTTTTGAACTTGCAGAAAAAATTAATGCTTAATGGCAAACAAAAAATAATACAATAACTAAGGGATATATCATAGATTCAACCCCTGATGTTCAGCTATTTAATCTATGCTAATATTTTCTATAGTAGAATGAATGCTTCATCTTGAAGGTTTCAGTTTTCTTTTGTTTTTTTTTAGGTAAATGGCTTGAACTAGATGTAGTGTGTATTCCTCCTACAAAGAGCAAATTATCTACTGCCTCATGGTACCTCAACTCATGGTTACCCCTCCAATATTACGTGCCATTCATTATTGTGGTGCTCAAAACCGAGAGAACTCACATGCACAAAGCTTTTACACTTAAAAAACAAAACACCACATCTCATTAGTAGCAAATTAGTACAATCATAATATAGGTATCAATACTTTATTATCACTGTTCTAGTAAGCTACATCATGTCCTAACTAACACTTTGAAGGAACATACTATCTGCTGCTATCAACACAAGAAAAACAGAGATAGACAGAAACAAGCTAGGATCTATTCTAACTAAATAACTTGGAGTAAAGGGTATATTACAAATATTTTACAATTTCAGAAAAATTAGTACGTAAAGGGCTACACTAGATTGCAATGACATATCACAACTCAAGCAGCAACCGGTGAGGGAGTTGAAGAAGGTACCACATTTTCGGGTGGAATTTCAACAAACTCCGATAGGAGAGCTCTGAATTCGTCTCCGGTAATCGTCTCTTTCTCCAGTAGAACTTCGACAATCTTATCAATGGCCTCACGGTTGTTCCTGATATGCTTCAATGCAATTTCATATGCTTCATCTGAGATCCTCTTGATAGCAGCATCAATGTCTTCGGCAAGCTTTTCTGACATTGAGTTTCTTGCCATCATTCTCAGGATAACATCTGTGTTTTGAGCTGATACGTCCATAAGGGACCAAGGACCAATATCAGACATTCCAAATGCGGTTACCATCTGTAACAAGAGTGTCATTTCAAATTATTGAAACACATTTATGACAGAGTTGCAATCAGAGTACTCATCGCCGCCAAATAAAATTAGGAAAATGACTAAATGAGTGAGATGTATTACGGAACAACAGAAAATAATCTCATTATGTCAATGAATAAGGACCTGTTTAGCCAAACTGGTTGTTTGCTGCAAATCACCAGCTGCTCCAGTTGTAACTTCAGGCTCACCGAAAATAATTTCCTCTGCTGCTCTGCCACCGAGTCCACCAACAATTCTCGCAAAGAGTTGTTGTTTGGAGATTAGAGTTGGGTCATCAGAAGGAATGAACCAAGTAAGACCCCGAGCTTGCCCACGTGGAACAAGGGTTACCTTTTGTACAGGATCATGGCCAGGAGTCAAAGTTCTGCAAGTACAGTTTGATATTAGCAGAAACAGCTCCTAAATGTTAACCATTGTTTCCTCGACTGAGCTCATATAGGTTATGAACTTGATTGAGCTCATATAGGTTATGAACTTGATTGAGCTCATATAGGTTATGAACTTATAATCTATAATTTGATGATCAAATCGATTCCATGATTAGGATTGTAACATGAGTTCATGACGGCAACATACATATTCTGCTTATTTTGCAATCATACACAATTTTGACATGAAAGACAAGTACAGCTTAATTTTACACTTACCCACATATGGCATGCCCAACTTCATGATATGCCACTAAATTTTTGCTCTTCCCATCTGTCATCACTGTTCCTTCCATTCCAGCCACAATCCTATCGATAGAATCATCAATTTCTTTTGATGAAATTTCCGTCTTTCCACGCCGACCAGCTAATATAGCAGCTTCATTCAAGAGGTTTGCAAGATCAGCTCCACTAAAGCCAGGTGTTCTCATTGCAATTACCTCAAGAGAAACGTCAGCATCAAACTTTTTATTGCTACCATGAACCTTTAGTATTTCAGTCCTTCCCCGAATGTCCGGAACATCAACTGTTACCTACAAAAGCATTATGTTCAGTAATAATTTACTCATTAAGAAATGCATGTATTTTATTTTGTAAAGCAATCTTTACCTGTCTATCAAACCGTCCAGGTCTCAATAAAGCAGAGTCGAGAATGTCAGCCCTGTTGGTTGCTGCAATGACAATGATTCCGGTATTACCCTCAAATCCATCCATTTCTGTCAAAAGTTGGTTGAGGGTCTGTTCCCTTTCATCATTCCCTCCACCAATTCCAGTGCCTCGTTGCCTTCCTACAGCATCGATTTCATCAACAAAAACAATACAAGGAGCATTCTCTTTTGCCTTCTTGAATAAATCTCGAACTCGAGAAGCACCAACACCAACAAACATCTCAACAAACTCAGAACCTGAGATTGAGAAAAATGGAACGCCTGCTTCACCAGCAATAGCCTTGGCTAATAACGTCTTCCCAGTCCCCGGTGGACCTACGAGAAGAACTCCTTTTGGAATGCGAGCACCAATAGCAGTGAACCTCTCAGGCTTTTTAAGAAACTCCACTACCTCCATAAAATCTTGTTTGGCTTCATCCACCCCAGCAACATCATCAAATGTTACTCCAGTGTTTGGTTCCATTTGAAATTTGGCTTTCGATTGACCAAAAGCAAAAGGAAAACCAGACCCACCGGGACCTCCCGTCCCTCCAGATGAGCGACGTGAGAGAAGGAACAATCCGCCAATCACAATTAGAGGTAGAGCCAGATTTCCAATCAGGTTCGAAAAAAGGGAATCCGACTCCTCTTGAGCATTATGAGCTGAAAAGTCAGTGTTCTTTTGCCTGAATTTCTGAAGGAGTTCTTGGCTAAGTCCAGGAAGTTGAACTCGCACTCTCTGCACCTTATTACCCAACTCAGGAGAAACAGCCTCTACAATTGCTATAGTTCCATTCTCAAACAGATCAACTTTTTTAACCCTACCCTTGTCCAAATACTCGAGAAACTTCGAATACGACATTTTGGAGGAGGAAACCCCTTGTTCGTCAGCATAAGCTTTCCCACTTCCTAATAATGCGGGTAAGCCAAACAATTTCAGAAATCCTCTTCTCCCTTCATGTTTCCATTTATCAAAGGATGCCTTTACAACTATAGATTTGGATGCCCTCCTCAATGATGAATGTCTCTGAGAAAATACTACTTGTCTTCCATTTACGTCCTTGCCAAAAGTTATTTTATTACTCTGTGTAGATAAACCACTCCCAACCAGGCATGCCAATGATGCTGCCATCTGTATCGAGAAGAGTATTCAAAATATGGGTTAGTAAACATAGATTATTTCTGTGATTTGCATGTAGAGAAATATTTTATATATAAAATTTCTATTCGTCGACTAATTTCTTATTACAAAAACCAACACAGTAAATTCAGTTTACACTGTCAATTAGTTTTTTTGGAAAAGCAAATGCGTTAACAAAACTAAACCAGCACAAGATGTGCATGACTGGACAAAAGATACATAATCTAAGGAACAAAAGAATTACAAATTGAGAGACTCCATCGCTATCTAAATTTAGAGCTCATGCTGCTACTTAAGCAAATGAGACTTCCAAGCTTAATCCACCAATTACTGATGTAAAAGCTTGTTGCCAGTCCTGCAAATTAAACTCCCAAACTCCACATATATCAGAATGAAACCAAAATGATAATTACCATCATAGCAACCAAAGCTTATCCAAACCAGAATAAAAATCGATCCTGCTAGGCTGTTACCAATATTAACTCAAATCCCAAACAAACTCCATAACCCTCCACAAACCACACTCCACACAACCCTCTGAAAAAGCCCTCATCACTTATCCTGCTCTACCACTTCACAACTCCAATACAAGGGAGAAGATTTTGGAACCATAATGGTAAGTGGCTGTTAAAGCCTTTTGTTTTTTATTGTAACCAATTCCACGAGTGCAACTTCGCCAATTTCAAAATGCTGTCTAATTTTGCCAAGCTTTATTATGACAAATTTGTGGATTCCAAGCTTTCCACACTGACCAAATACATGCAAACCATAAAGTGCATAATTTTGCCTCCAAGACCTTTCCTCCAAATACCCAACCTGAGAAGTTCCAAAAATGGTCCAATACACTATTTTGGATCACTATATCCACACCTAACCATTTAGCTAACTCATACCACACTCTTGAAAAAAACGGACATTCAAAGAAGAAATGACACATAGTTTCTGAAGCCTCATTACATCCTATACACATTTGAGAGTTCCTATCTACAATCTCACATCAAACTATTTTATACTGTCGATTAATTTCTTATCACACAAACCAACACAACAAATTCACTCAATATTCTATATTCTACACACAAGCGTAAGTGCCACAAATATTGTACATAAAATGTGCCCTTAAAAAATTTCTAGATATGAAAAGTAACAAACAACCCTAAGAAGAACAAAAACTTGGCAGAATGATCAGCAGGACAGATTATGCTAGAAGCCAAATTAAGAACGTAGATGACCCCTTTGACATGATTATTATAATCACAAGAGCAAGAAGTGCAGCCCATTAAAGTTATCTCCCATAAACTACCAAATCTTTGTTTTTGTCCTTTCTTTGTGAATAAAAGCATAACATAATAAACTTAATCTGATTGTGTGTAGTAATGACTTAGAACGTATTAGCTTGTGTCAATTATTTTTTTACCAATCAAGTCATTCAACAGGAGAAAGCCGCCACAACTTTAAAAGATAATAACAAAAAAATCTAACAAAACCAAGTGACTGCATAACCTAATACAATATCAACAACCATGCATCTTTGGACAAACAAGCGCCAGAGTTGAATCTTTTTACTTCAAAATAAACCATTGATCCATGCAGCATATTTGGCTTAAACTACAAAAATACTAAATACATATTTACTTTAACACAAACAAAGAATAAGAACCGTGCACAGATACTAACACGGACACCAGACACGGCACTCCAGCAGAGATAAGAACAAATATGCAAGCTTTCTCTAACAAGTTATAGTCTCTGAAATTGTAAGAAAGTCTCAGTTTAATCGGTGGAAAGATATAATTTTTGGTCGACCCACCATTAAAAACTCCAACAATCAAATTATCAAAAACGAAATAATAAAATTAACAAAAGCAGGGGTAAAAATAGTTGATGATTAACAGTGTTATGTTGATATGATGAGGGAAGTTTTGGGAAAGATCATGAAAAATAGAGAGTGGAAGAAGAAACCAAATACCTGAAGACGAAGAGGATGAGAGAGAGAAGAAAATGAAAGAATCTGGCAAGGATGCAATGTTGTACTAATTTTCAAGAGACGTGTTGAGGACTGATGAATGTGACTACTGTACGCGATATTTTTCTTGGCGGAGTGAGGGAGTTGGGGTTTTTGGAGTTTTATTCCAGATCAATTTCATTACAAGATTTTTCTTTATCCATTTTTTTGGAGTTTTTTTTATAATAACATTTTAGGATTTTTTTTTTCTTTCTTTTTTCGATGCTACAATGACCGGTGTTTAGAAGTATTTTAAGCTTCTCATAATGGTCCTATGAGGACTGTGACTCAATTGATTTGATAAAATAAAATAAAAATAGATGTATTTATCAAAATTTAATTTATTAACCTGATATTATTTTAGCTTAATTGCAGTTTTGATCCTCCTACTTTTAGTTGAATCGCGAAAGTAGTCTCTCATTTTATTTCTCTCTAATTTTGGTCTCTAAACATAATTTTGGTCCAAAGCTTGATAAAATTTCATTTTTTAAAGTCCTACTACACCATTTATGATCATAGATTTCATGTACAATTGTTCCACCACGAAATCTTGAGGCATGATGTGACTTAAATAAATGAAGAAAAAAAACTTCTTATGTTTTGGACCAAAATTTTGGTTGAAGGATTACTTTCGCGATTCAGCTAAAATAAGGGGACCAAAACTGAGGAGAAATAAAATGGGAGGACTACTTTCGCGATTCAGCTAAAATAAGGAGACTAAAATTGCAATTAAGCCTATTATTTTTTAGACGTAAAGTGGAAAGAATTGTTAATTTATACTTTTGAGGTGTGTCGTTCATTGTCGTTAAAGTTTCTAGTAATTTTTATGAATTGTTTACAATGTACCATTTATGAAAGGTCACCTTAGATTTTGTCTTTTTTTCATCAAAAGTATGGCAAAATCTAAGGTGGATTGGATTTGTTGTGTGGACAAATTATTCAAAATACTATTGACGATCGAGAGTACTCTTTAGAAGAATAAGTTAATGGTATCCTTCATCTTTACATTTTAGACAATAACTTATTAATGTTCATCTCTATAAAGTACAAGAGAACTATTCTAAAAAGTGTAATCGCTAGACATAAAGTGCATTATCTCTTTGGCAACAATGATATTATGATGAACTAACGTCTAGACGGGTGACAAACACATGTTTGTCCGCTTTTTATTGCGCTGAGTGGAAATAGTGTGAAAAAATTGTTAGAAAAAAAAAACTTAAGCAAATTGAAGTAATAATAGGATGAAAAAAAAATAAATCTGAAGTGGTTTAAGTTAAAGATATAGAGAAGTTTTTTTTATAGAAGACAAAAATACAACTTTAGTCTTCTAAATTTAGCTCAATCATCGTTTAAATCATTTTAAGTTTAATTTTTTTCTAATTCGATCGTTTAAGTTGCATTCGTTTATATCATTAGTCATTAAGATATACTAAATTACGTATGATGTCTTTTAAGTTTGAAGTTTTTCTCCTTTAAGAACTTAATGGATAAATTTTTCTCCATTAAGTTTGGGTGTGTATATTAGCAATCTAATATATATATATAAAAGCTGTTATTCACATCTAGGTGTAAATATAAATTGAGTAGGGTTGCTTTTGGCAAAATTTGATACGCAATTTAATTAATTTTATTTGGTTGAATTTTGTTGAATTCTCATTTTATAATTTTTATATAAAATTTGAACCATACTAACTTCGTTATGGACGAGTGAGTTGAGTTTACAAGACATAAAAATAAAATTATTTTTCATTTCTAAAAAATGTAACTAATTTAAGGTTTAACTATAATTTTAATTTTTTTTTCTTTTATCAAAAATTAGTTTTAGTCATTTATCTTTTTTTAATTTATTTTCGCCTTTCATCTTTTATAAATGATGAATGTTAGTCTTTTTTATCATACTCCTTTTCGATTAACTGTAAGATTATGGTCATGAGCTATTGAGGTATAATACTATTAGATTGGTTGTTAAGTCAAGTGTTCAACTTTAATAAGGACAAAACAAAAATACAAAGAACTTTTATTAACGTTATTCATTTCAACGAGTTTACATATGTTTCAAAACATACAAAGAGTGTTTTTTCAAGTGCAAACTTATTATTTCGTTAAATGAATATTATTTTTGAAAAAAATATTATAGTGGATACATATTGACTATTGTTAGAAGAGATTCTAATGATCAAATGTTGTTATAGTTTTTGTTGTGATTGTGACTATGACTAACATATATAACATAAAAGATAAATGACAAAAAATAATTAAAAATAAAATAAATGGCCAAAACGAATATTAGATAAAAGACCAAAACTATATTTAAGTCTTAATTTAAATACTCAAAAATCATAAAATTTCTATCACAAACATATCATTCAATACTTAAAATATTTACACATACACAACAAAAAACTTAAATCAATTAAATTAACAACAAACTCAAAATATATACTTTTTTTTGGTGAATAAGAGGGGACAAATCCTAGAAAAAAGAAGAAGATAAAAGCCCCTAAGAAAGACAACCAATTTTTTTTTTATCATACAACACAACCAGGGAGGAGAAATAAGGAATTTTATCAAAAATGCGATTGATTTGAGAAGAAAAAATATTTTAACAAAAGTATCCACTATTTGATTAGCTTCATAGTGGACATAAGATAATTTAAAGTGATCCAACGGTGCAAGCATCTCCTTTATACGAATGACAAGATTCTAATATAAATGTAATATGAGAACAATTATTAAGAATTAAAGATACTATTACTTGAGAATCTGATATAATATCAATGTTTCTGAAATCACTAAAAAATGTTAGCTATAAACAATAATATATTGTCAAAAGTTTTGTCATTAAAATAATACACACTCCTAAAGCATAAGAGTAGTCAAAGATGAAGGTACCAATGTGATGTCGAACCACACCTCCATAAACTATCATTTCATCCAAGTTTTGGACTACACCATCTCCCTTGAGAGCCACCTAATCATCCTCTAGATAATGTCAAACAAATCAACGTTTAGGAGGAAATGACACACCTACAAGACGAACATGAATTAGTTGAGTATCTCTTGGTACTTGATTTTGGTGGCGATGCTACTTGTAGTGAGGACAATGTTGGAGAATATCAACTAGTTCCCAGTCTTTCACACATTATAACTATACATCAAAATATATATGTCACATAAATAAGGTGAGTTTGTGTGTTCAAAATATTAAATGTACTACTCAAACCGAATATAATTATATTTGAATACATTTGTTTGAGTTAGTTTCAAACTTAAATAAAGTGAGTCAAAATTCATATTAAGTTGATTTGAGTGAAGAGATTATTGAATTTGCCATACTTATAAGCACTCTTATTCAAATCTATTTGAAATTTAAAATAAATTATCAATTATCAATATCTAAAATAAATTGAGATAAGGAAGGCTGCAGAAAAATTGAGAATATTATTATTTTGATTTAAAATAATTTGTTTGTAGTTGCATTTAAGAAAAAATACGATTTACTATAAAATAAAATAAAAAAGAGAAAGATTTCTCACGAAAAAAAAAAAAAAGAAAGATAAAAATATAAAAAGCACTATTTATTTAGCAATTTAGCACAATATTATTTCATTATTTGCTCCCCACGTACGGTGTTAGCTTTTTAATACTTTCTAGGGCACAAAATTTCCCCTTCTATCTCCTATCATCACTAATCTCTTTTATATTTCGGCGGCGATGGCGGCAACTTCGGTGGTTCCGGCGAATCGTCGGAGAACAGTTAACGCCTCTGAGGATATGGATTTCGAGACGACGGAGGGTGTGACGGCGATTGGAAGCTTCGAGGAGATGGGAATAAAAGACGATTTGCTTCGTGGAATCTACCAATACGGTTTCGAGAAACCCTCCGCGATTCAACAGCGTGCCGTTGCGCCTATCATTCAGGGACGTGATGTTATCGCTCAGGCTCAATCTGGAACCGGCAAGACGTCCATGATTGCGCTTACGGTTTGCCAGATTGTTGATACATCCGTCAGAGAGTAAGTTTTTTTCTTCTTCTTCTTTGTCGTTTTTGTTGTGTTGATTTGTTTGGATGAGTATTTCGAAGGGGAGATTAGAAGTAGAGAGTAATTTTAAGTTGAATTTTTTAGATTAGGGTTTTTCTATGGTTGGGATTTTTTGACGTATAATTAGGGGTTTTGAGTTTTGTTTGGTGTTTGTGTGATAATGTGGGTTTATGAAATTTAAAGACAAAAGAGAAAGTTTAACCAGGGGTAGATGAACCCCTAAGGATGAACAAAGGATTTTATATGTTTTTTGATGGGAGTTTTCAAGGGTGAAATTTTTGAATTTGGCTCGTTTAGACTGAGTAGAGATCAAAGTGAGGAAATCAATGGATGATATTTCTAGACACTCATGATTTGTTATAGGTGCATATAATAACCACCTTTTGTTTGTTAATGAATGATTAGTATTTAATAATGCTCACTTTATTACACTACAAAGTGAGGTTCTTGCTTTAGAGAAACTGGATCCATAGTATTTTTTAATTTCTGAGTGAATATTCTAATGAATTGATAGAGTGAAAGTAATAGTATGATTATTGTTCATCGTTATATAGACTGTATACCAATTATAGTTCTCTTAATTGGGAAATAAAGTTTTAATGTATCTGGCCTTAACTTCCTGACATAAAATACTTTTGTTTTTTTAATCTTTTGGTTTGAACATAATCTTAAAGATGAGTGGTCTTCTCTGAACATAGAACATAGAACATCGATTTATTAATTACTGAATCCAATTTTGTAATTTCTGAACAGAGTGCAAGCTTTAATTGTGTCTCCAACAAGGGAGCTGGCCTCACAGACTGAAAAAGTTATATTGGCTATTGGGGATTTCATAAATATACAAGCGCATGCTTGCATTGGAGGCAAAAGTGTAGGAGAAGATATAAGGAAACTTGAGCATGGAGTTCATGTGGTGTCTGGAACTCCTGGTCGAGTCTGTGACATGATCAAAAGGAGAACATTGCGCACAAGAGCTATCAAGTTGCTAGTTCTGGTAATTCACTACTACTTGCCAATGCTTGATTGTATTATTTTTCTTCTTTTTGTTGCTGTGTGTCAAGAATTTTCATATATTTTTCTTTTCGATTACAGGATGAATCTGATGAAATGTTGAGCAGAGGGTTTAAAGATCAAATTTATGATGTGTATAGATATCTCCCACCGGATCTTCAGGTTCTCCTCCCCTTGATGTCCTTATCTCTGTCGTTGTGTTTGGAATGGAATTTCTCCAATATGAAATCTTATTATATATGCTTAAAACAAACTAAAATCCACAGGGCTAGTAAGTATTTGCCAAGTAAATTTCACAACAGCTTAAGGTGTGGTATTGACTATGAACAAAAATAATATTGAATTTTAGATATACCAATTTCCAATTCAGATTAATTTGGTTAGCAAATAGGGATGAAATGTGTGCTTGTTTGATAATTGGATTTAGTGACTTGACTCCACATCATAACACATCACATGAAGGTGGCAATGAGCCTGAAGGGAAAAGACACTGGCGACGAATTCAGAAAATCTCTTCTTTTGAAATACTTATTTTGATTTGATTAGTTCAAATATTGAATTCATTGAAAACTAAATACCTATTATCAGTGACATGAGAAGTCAATTTAATGGTTTGACCGAAAAATGAAGCTTCTTTTTTTTTTTCCCCCTCTCTTCATAATATAAGTTTCTAGCAGTAATCATTTAATTTTTGCACTGTTTTTGAATGAAGAACCTAGGTGATGAGATTCTGATGCAGATTTTTAAAAATCTGTTGCCTTTATTTGGATTTCAAACTTAGGTTGGCCCAATTACCTGCAATCTTACTTCACTCAATTTATAACTTAACTGGATGCATCTTTAAGGTCCTTGGTCCCAGTTACTGGATTGATGTTTGTTTTGTTGTAAACTTGTGGAACAGTCTTGTTTGTATTCTTTCCAAACCTATGTAGACTCTGAATTGTTTAGTTTTTACTGTGTAGGTTTGCTTGATTTCTGCTACACTACCTCATGAAATTCTGGAGATGACAAATAAGTTTATGACAGATCCCGTGAGGATCCTTGTAAAACGTGATGAATTGACATTGGAGGTAAGCAATTGCTTTTATTGTCTTTCTGCTTTTGAGTATTTCACTGTATATTGATGCAATTATCCTGCCCCTAATTACAGGGCATCAAGCAATTTTTTGTTGCGGTTGAAAGGGAGGAATGGAAGTTTGATACTCTGTGTGATCTTTATGATACACTTACCGTCACTCAAGCTGTGATATTCTGTAACACCAAGCGAAAGGTAAATGAAAGTTATCAAGGTTCTATAATATATGGCAGATTATTAGATTCTGTACTCTATATTTGCACATGGTTATCAGTTTACAGTTCCTATCTTATTATTATAATTATATATATATATATCCTTGTGTAACAGGTGGACTGGTTAACTGAAAAAATGCGCAACAATAATTTTACTGTCTCATCAATGCACGGTGACATGCCTCAAAGAGAAAGAGACGCAATTATGGGAGAATTCCGTTCTGGAACAACCCGAGTATTGATAACAACTGATGTTTGGGCTCGTGGCCTTGATGTACAGCAGGCAAGTTGTTTGACCAGTCTGTTTCTTTGTATGTGTTTGGATTCATGATCAAGGGTGTCAGTTTATCTCGTCTCCTGTCAAACTCTTTGATTTATTTAAAATTCTAGATGTTTGATTACTGTGAATAATAATTAATTTTCTCACCAAATATCTAGTTAGAGTAGAAGGGTATTATTATTATTATTACTATTATTATTATTATTATTATTATTATTATTATTATTATTATTATTATTCTCAGTTGCTTAGTTTGTCTCTGTTTCTTTGTATGTGTTTGGATTCATGTCAAGGGTGTCAGTTTATCTCGTCTCCTGTCAAACTCTTTGATTTATTTAAAATTCTAGTTGTTTGATTACTGTGAATAATAATTAATTTTCTCATCAAATATTTAGTTAGAGTAGAAGGGATACAAACTAGCTTTCAAAACATAAATAACTTTACTTGTAGCTCAAATTTGCGAAATCAAGGTTGTTAAAAACCACCTTTGTCTAATGCTCACCCAAAACATAGTTGAAAGTATAGAAAATAATTACTTACCTGAAGAGAAGTAGAGAAATTTTCTCAATACAGCAAGGAATATCACAACTGCTTAGACTAACAATCATAAATAGTATTCAGTGATTGTTGATGGGCACAAGCATTCCTATTGGGAATTGTGATTCTAACTCTGCAACCATGATTCTTCGTTGAATATTTGTTGGTTGATATTGGTATTAATTTTGCGCCCTGTTTGTTTTTTGTCTTTTGGGTGGGGTGAAGGTATGTGCTAAAATAGTAACATGGCTTTATTCATTATTCTTATGAAATGCAAACAACTGAAAATATTTATTCATCCATTTGACTAGTAACAATTAAAGTTCTTGAGATATTCTTGTATGGGTTCTTTAGAATTGTACATGGAGGAATTAATTGTTGATACTGATTATGAACTTATATCTGTTATCAGGTTTCTCTAGTTATTAATTATGATCTTCCAAATAATCGAGAGCTGTACATTCATCGGATTGGTCGCTCTGGACGTTTTGGACGCAAGGTATTGGGAATGTTAAAATTAGATGAATTATTATTTGTTTACTTAAATAGTAGTTAGTCTGATTTTCACATCAGAAACTTTATTTACTCTTTGGAGGATTTTGAGAAATTATCTATTTATTAGTACTCCCACAATCTGATTTGGTTTCGTTACTTATAGTTGGACCTAATTATGTATTGCAGGGTGTTGCCTTAAATTTTGTTAAAAGCGATGATATCAAGATCTTGAGAGATATTGAGCAATATTACAGTACTCAGATTGATGAGATGCCAATGAATGTTGCTGATCTTATATAAAAAGTAATGCAGTATGCTTGGTGGAGTGTGTTTGCCAAATCCATCGGAGTAATTAGCATTTGATTGTGGTTTTGGTTTGATACTTTTTTGTGATGTTCTTGTTAAACTTTTAACATTGTTCTATTAGATTCTTTTAGTGTGCTCGACTGTACCACAAAGATAACATTTTTCTTTGCTGATCTGGTTGAGATCAATATGTAAATTGGGTTCTCAGTTGCTTTGTCTATTGTCTTACATTCGATAATGAATGTCTAATTTTATGATTCAAATGACAGATGATGTTTTGACTTGGTTGATTATTTAGCTATTTTATGAGCATTGTTTACATTATATATCTTATTCTAGATTATGAGAAGTGGGTTAAGTTTTCATTTTTGGATTATTTCGCTTGCATGGATAATGCAACCATTAGAAACGTTGCCCTGCTTGAACTTTTTAACTGTCCTATCTTCTGGCAAACAAAGACCATATAACTTTGTTCCAAATCAGTGAAAACCAGTTGAATGGAGTCAGGATTATAGTAACAGGGCATAACCTGATTTTTGCAACTTTGGCGACCTCCGCGTGTGAGAGTTTGTGCACGGACGGAAGAGGGAGGAAGTAACTAGAAAATGTCAATTTTGTTGTCTTTGAAAAAACTTGTTATTGTTGTGTCTTCACGGTGTGTGGCGAGGGAAGAGGGGGGATATGTTACAGGCGATGGCCTAAAGAAACCGGGATGTTAGGGTTTCTCATCCATCTCAATTTTTTTGCTTTTTATCCGGTTTTAGGTTATGGTAGTGTATCAATAGTATAAAGTATACTATTGGATTTTAGCTTTTGATAACGTATTTAAAGTGGAAAAGTAAAATTAGAGAGCGGATGAGTATTCATCCTTTCTTTGATATATTTCTTGTAGTTTGTTTAAAGAAAATGAACTTATATTAGTTTTGTTATTTTGTTCATTTTATTCAAAAAAAGTTAGTAAGATTTTAGGATACGTCTAATATTGTTTTACATAATTTATTTAAGGTTAAGAGTCTTGTTAGTTGTGATTAATTATAATAGTTTTTTTGTTTAAATATAAGTTTAATTCGTTATTTGATATTGTTTTGATTCTTTATCTTTTGTTTATTTAGTTTAGTTTTTTTTATCTTTTATAAGTAGCATATTTTAGTCTTTTTGCAAATGAATCAATTATTTTAGAACGAAAGTAATATTTTATAAGGGTTCAATTATAGAGAAATGAAATATAAGTTTAAATTTGAGACACATTTTAATACACTTTTTTAACACTATATAGAAATTACATAATTTATGGGACTTAGAAATCTAATTTAATTGATCATGATCAATGGTCAGATTGCTCCATGAGAAGTCACACTTAGAAGTTAGAGTTCTTCTAGGAGCTTTTTTATTTGTTCTCTTTTTTCGTTCCAGCCAAACTTAGAGGGAACCTTCGAATAAATCTTCTTCTGCTAATCTATACTTTGAACTGTGCTTATATAAATAACACATGATTAAGAGATTAGACAGGTTAATGGGCCAAACCCAATTAAAAGGTAATCTCAATTAATTAAATTTGATTAAACTAATTCCGAATATCATACTTTATTAATAAACCATATTATTTAAATTTTATTTGAATAAGATATAGATTTAATTTATATACATAACTTTTTTAAAAAATTTATATATACTAATTATTTAATTAATTCCTTTGCTCTTACACTTGAATTGACCAAACTATAATATAAAATATCACAAATAGTGGAGGCATTTATGAATGCATAATTGTTCACAATCTATAGAAATCGGTGATCCAATATGACTATCACTATCACATAATTGTGAAGGTCTTGTTCACTCGTTCTATGTACCAATTGAACACGAGATGTAAATTTATGATCCTCACTTATGTTCAATTATTTGTTTCTCAATCTCCGATTGTGTCTTCCCACATCTCACTCTATTGAGTGGTTGGAAACATAAGCTCATGCTAAATAGGAGAGACAAATATACTCTACACCACTCATTTATTTTCCTTTCATGCCTTATTGTTATTCTGAATAATGTCTTTATAATTATCCAGGTAAAGACAACGTTTAATACTATTCAAAGATATTTTGTCCAAAAAAAAAAATGATACAAAGATAAAAATTTAATACGTGAGCTTATAGAGATATCGGCTCAAAGAACTTATTATACTATTTTTTTTAACTCTCAAATTTTTCAAGAGAATATAGTCTGTTAATTTATAGTTCGGTTAAAGTTAAGTATAATTTAATCTTAGAATTTAAATTCAATTTTTTTAAAACAATTTATTATTAACTGAAATTCATTAATTATAAAGAATAAAGAAAGGAAATGTCAAAAGTACTTCAAGAGTTCTTGTTAAGAATTTTGAATGTGGGTCTATATATATATATATATATATATATATAATTAATTAATTAATCTTATATAATACATATTAAAACTACAAGTTAATTTTTAATTTTTAAAACTACAAGTCAAACAAATCACATATTTTTGTCGTTACAAAATAATTCTACAACTTGTTTTAGTCCTTATTTTAACGAAACATACTTCAACTTTTAAATTTTAAATTATTTTTTCTAAACATGTTTAAAACATTATTAAGAGTTCATTCGCACAAATATAATTTTTTTTAATTTTAGATAAATTTAATTTAAATTTTTTAAATATCACATGTTCAAGATAAAATTTCTTAAAATATAGATCTAGAAATAATCTTTTGAGCTCATTTTTTGTAGAAAAGTTATTTATAGTGTTGTAAACATGTATGTAAAATAATCATTCAAAAATATATGTTAATGTTTCAATAAAGACTAAAACTGTTTACATAATAATTTTATAGGAATTAAAATATGTGATTTTTTTTTACAGGAATTAGAAAAACAAAATTTTAAAATTTTATATGGACAAAAATTTATTCAATCATAAAACTGTGATTTTTTTATATCCAAAAATATATATATCTTAGTTAAATAATATATATGTATGTCTTTTATAATCTAATAACAACATATTAATATAGTACACATTATAGCCTATTTGCCCTCTAGAAAATAGATATTATAGTTCATATACACATTGTATAACTTTTTATATAATGAGTTGTAATGATGGGAGGGAGGGACAATGGCCATGGCTTGCCATCCTCTCCATCCGTCTCTATTCAATGATACACTTTGTTTTAATTGTTCTCCAAGTTAACTCCATCTCCTTTTAAATATACTCGAACTTAATTTGATATTAAAACATTGAGTTTGTTTAAATTATGGATGGGATAAGATTTAAAGAATCACTTGAAAAAAATTCAAGGTTGAGTGGAGACCAACATATCTTCATTTGTTTCTTGATCATCTCTATCGATAGAGAATATAAAAATCAAGTAATTAAGATTACATATAAGATATTAAATATCAGTAAAAAAGAATCTAAATTATTAAATATAAATATTATAGTTTGACTACATATTAATTAATTATTCTTTAATATTTATTTTCTCTTATATTAAATATAAGTAAAAAATGCTCATATTTAGTGAAATTTAAAACAAATATATCTAACTATTTACTCTCAATTAATATAATTTTATTTTTTTAATAGCTCATTTATTTCTATGAAATAAATTTCCTTAAAAGATTGTTTGGAAATTAGATTATTTGTATAGAATATATTTAATTGTAGTACAGTTACTTTTGATTTAAATACTAATATTTTCTTTTGAAATATACTGAATACTAAGTATAGTAACCTCAAATTAGAATGAATATTTTCTTCAAAATTTAAACTACATTAAATATTTATTTATCATATTCTTTTATATAATCTATAATAAATACTATATAAAATCACCAAATCAATGATTTGCTATAAAGAATAAATTAGTAAAATAATATAAATTATCCACAAACTCAATACAACTATCATATTTTCTTAATTTTTATAATTTGATGAATTGATTTTTATATTTAAAGACGATGAAAGTATTAAAAATTCAAAATATGAGTAAAGAGAATCTTTTCCATGTCTCTCTTTTACTATGGTATTTGGCACATCTTACTCAGTTTCAAAACTTTATTAATGATATCTATATTCAGATGTCACACTCAACGCATGCATTGAACCCGTTCAACATAGGTCAACGCTAGTCACTCGTTATGAGCTGGAACACACATTCATTTCCACGTCATCAAAACATACAACTTTCTATTACACTGTAGGAGCTTCCTTTCTGTTCGTACCTAGTACCATGCCTCGTTACAATTGGATCGACGTTCTAATACTATCACACAATATTCATCTACAACAATTATAAATTTTAAAATATGAATTTTATTATCAAACACATCTATTATCATCTATCACACATATTGTACAATAGTAATATTCGAATACTACCAATTTTTTAATATTTATTCAACACCTATTAAATCATTAATATATTATATTTACCATATTATATATTATATTTTTTTCTCTCTCAAAATATATATTAGCTGGATGTCCAAAAAAAATATTTCAAAAATATATATATACTCAATTCAGCTAACAAAGTAAAATCTGCTTTGTTCATCAACTGAAAATAATTTGTTATGATGTCAATGGGTCCTATGAATACACCTCTCACGAAAAAATATTTCTTCTTTACCCTTTGTGCCCCAAACTGAAATTCCATGGCCACTTGGAAGACTCCCCTAAGCCATAACAAGAACAAATTAAACGACACATTGAAATGGCATCTCATACTCTAAAACTATTCAATTTACAAACTTATTTTATAAAATAATGGACAATTGTAGTTACTATTAATATAACATATATCCAAAAACAATACATAGCCACATATTTTCATAGCATCGAAAACAAAATTGGTGGTTTGAACAAGCATGAAGAAGATAATGGAAAATATCTTAGCTTTTGCATGAATTTATTCATTAATCATTATAAAGCTAATTAACCAAGCCCTCAATCCCATGACATAAAATAATAGTAACTAATTAATAATATATTATTAATTTATTTTGATTATAGTAAAAATAAAAATAAAAATAGAAAAGTATTAGGAGAGAGGGGCCCTTTGGGGAGCACCCTTTCTTCTACTGCCAAGAGAGAGGACAATCCCAGGAAGGAATCTATTGGATTTGTTGTTGTGGGGTTGGTGTGAAAGAACGTTATTACTAGTGGCCTCTTGATGAGTGATAGAGTAAGAACAACTTGGACCAATGTTAATGTTATTGTTGTCTTCATCGATTACCTCAGATCCATCCACTCTTAGTCCCTCGAATTGTGATATTGCAAAGTCAGATTCATCAAATCGATGTAAAATGTTCGACAAGCTTTCCCCCACGTACACCATGTAATCTACCTGCACTTCTATGTTAGCCAAAATCATTCATACTTTATGTAAAATTCTTTTTTATTTCTCATTTTCAAATACTAATCATGTATTCATAATAAATGTTATATTTACCAAAATAAATTTCATTAAATATAATTATGGCTAAATAACTGTTTGCTTTTAATTTTCAATGTAACCTTAAACTACCTTTATGATAACAAAATTAAAGAGAGTAAACTAGTATTCTTAATATAAGTCAAAGTCAATACATTCAACTCTATTTGATATTATTGTTTCGAAAATGATTTTTTAGTAATTCTCTTATTTCTTAAGATGAAGGTATAGTTCCAACGCATTGAATGTTTTAATATTTTTTTCCTCCGTAATTGTAAGTATTGAAAAAACCTAAGATGTAATTAAGGTTTTTTCAACAGTGCCCTTAACTTGATTTTCAGACAAGTGAGTGAGATATCTATATTTCCTACTCCTTCATTCTAAAACTTTAGTTGTTTAAACATTTCAGATTAATATCAAATGATTACATAAAATGTACATATTTCTTTAAAAACAATATTACATAGATTAATTTTTAATGCAAAAGTTATATGTTAAGATTAAATATCGTTACATTTCATTTATTATTTGTTCATTATATATTATATTTATAACTATTTAATTAATAAGAGTATAATTGAAAAAAATGTAATAAGTGCTTTATTAATATTATAAAATGGTTACAAATAATTTGAAACAAATAAATAAATATTATAAAATCGGTGTATTTCTTTTATTATTACAATAAAAATACCACAATGATCATGGATAAAATGTCTATGTAATTTTTTTACAGTATAGCTTAATATTTTAACTTAAAGAGACAAGATTTAAATTTCATATAAGATAATCTTAAGATACGTACCTTAATAACTATTAAAAAGAACTCATTTGTAATAAGAAAATATGATTCTTAATTAATGCATTGGATAGTTCACATCATCCTCATTTTCTCTTCTAAATTAATTTTAGATGATGAAATATGTTGATTGTGACTTAAAGCTGTCAAAAAATTAAATGCTTTAATTTATCATTACTATTAATGGTAATTTGAAGTAGAGAAATTTAATTTACCTAACAGGGGTCCTCACAAAATTTGTATCTGTCGTACTCATATCATATCAAGAGTATCCATCCAACTTTATTTTTTAATTTCACTCTTCCCCACATTTTTTTACCTCACGTTAAAGCCTTTTTTTTTTGTACATGGTGCAAAGAAATCCTATGCATGAAAGAATTCTACATGTTACCAAGAAACTAATAATCAAACTCACATAACCGCGTAAAATTAAATAATACAACAATATTAGATATAGAAGTATAATTTTTATGGACTCATTCAACATTTTAATTTTTTTTATATATCTCTTAATCCGATTATATCATTCTCTATTTCTTTCTCATAACAACGTGTCCAAAAAGTGTTGGCGTCTAACTATGATTTTTTTCTAAATAATAATCAACCTCACATACAGTTTTTCTAAATTAACCATACCTTTGTAATGTTATACAATGCACAAATACTTTGATAAAGAAAATGCAAAATTACTTTGAAGTGTATTCGATCTTAATAGTTATGTAATGACAATACACATTTTTGTTTTACATATATCTATTAATATCTCACCATGTCAATATTTGTAGAGATTTAGATCCTTATTATAGTCTTTAATTTTAGATCTTCAGACTAATCTTGAAACATTTTATTGCAAAAAGAAAAAAACAATTTGTCAATAAAAAAGTATTAATTAAGCAGTCATTATTTATTTGTGTAAATTGAGATAAAAACAATAAAGAAGGTATTGAGAAATGGGAAAAAAACCTTGCATGAGAGAGAACAAAAATGGAAAGGCTCCTGAAGAATTCTGTCACAAGTGAAGCAAGCATTGGCTGTACCTTTGCATGACCTTGATTGTGGCCTTTGATTTAAAAATATCACTTTGGCACTATTAATTGTATAGGGCTGCAATCCAATACAAACAATTAATCAATAACTTTAGCTTAATTTCTTCTTAACTGCATTCCAATACAAACACTTTCTTCTTAATTGTCATCTTTTGACTTTTTGTATATAAATTTGCTATTTTTAATATTTTTCTATTATATGTCTTTAATCGTTTGATTATTATCTTATTTTTTATATTTTTCTCTGTAATAAATAATTAATAATATTTTTAATTAATTAATATTAAATTAAAATTTGAAAACAACAATTAATAAAAATAATTTTTTTGTGTTAGTGTGACAATTAAAAAAATAACGGAAAGAGTAGCGGTACAAGAGACACCTTCTACTTATTCTAGGCCTTATTGATATATTTTACCTTTTAAAAATCAAAAATTTTTTTCTTCTTATTAAAAAACAAAAAAGAGGTTATAATTTTTCTGACATACTATCTAAATGTTTTTTTGTTAGAGACATATTAATTAATTACACTTTTGAAGTTTATGTATCAAAATGGATGTAACAAATATATTGATTAAATTGTATTAATGAATGAAACAAATATTTAAATTAATAAAACAACAAATATTTAATTATCTGGGTTAAAATAAATAAATAAATTATATCTAACACTAATTCTCATATTTATTACGACTTTAAATATTTAATCCAGATTGTACTGATAATTTAATTTTTAATGAAACAAATTAAATTTGACTTATATAAAAACTTTTCTCCCAATGGTTTGAAAGGAAAACCCTAGGACACTTTGGGCCAACATGGTGCTTCGAGGTTAGGTTCTTGACCGTCTCAAAACAATGTTTGACTAATGAAGACTTTTTATCACGACAATAATTAATTAGTCTTCGGTGAAATCTTTGAGATAAACAGAATTCTGAATAAATGTGTCAAAATAGTGTTGCACAATAATGAAATATTAAAAAATGAGTAATTATTATTTGATTTTTATTAAACACATCTATTTTTATTTATATTTGATTTTAGAGAGACGAAAGTAATTTTTATTTTTGTATAGATTTAATCTATTTAATGAACTTTTATCTTATTTAAGACTATTAAGCACGACTTTTTTGTTATTCATATTCCAGAGCAGGAAAAATATATATGTCATCTTGTAGTTGATTATTTATTTATACTCTTGTAAATTTTCAAAACTTCTAAAAAGGTCTTTTATGTGTTTTTTGTTTTGTTTTATAATGCTTTTGTTTTTTATTCATGTTGAAATGGAGAGAGTAAACAATATTTGGTTAAGTTTTACCTGAATATTGGAACAATCAATGAGCTTTTCGAGATCATCCAATCGAATTACATCGTGGTAAACATACCTTCTCACCTAGAGCACCATGGTATATATAAATTAAAACTCTTATTATTGGTTAGTCAAACAAATATTAAGGTCAATAGTAAACAAATAAAGCAAATAAATAAAACAATACTACACTACTTTCCATTTTTATATCAACAAAACTCAGCTCAAGTTTCTAGTCTCTTCTTTTCACTCCTTTTTTAACCATGTGGGGGCAAACTTAACGGTCACTGGTTATTAGCATACCTAATATTGTAAAAACAAACTTAATTAGACAGTACATTATTTTGTTTGTTATTTTACCCTTTTTCTATCACACTTCGACCCATTAACTATGTGTTCATTGTATATAGAAACTTAGATGTCATACATATTTTCACTCATTATGTCCCTAATTATATAAACATTTTTAGAAAAAAATAGTGTCCTAAATATTTAATAATGAATACTTTTAATATTTAGTAGTGACTAAAATTCAAAGAATTTTCAAATATATTCTTTTTAGTCACTATTAAAAGCAAAAAAAAGAATATTTTGAATTTTAGTCACTATTATAAGTAAAAAAATATTTTAAATTTTAATCACTATTACAAAATAAATAAACTACATTTTAATTATTTATGATATATCCTATTTATTTCAAAAACATTTATCAAAGGTAGTTGAATATTTGATATTAAAAATTTAGAAAATTTGATTTGTATTTTACTTCAAATCTAAAAAATTAATCACATTTTTCTAATTTTTTTAATAATTATGAAAATAGTTTTTTTTTTTCTTATAATAACACGAAAGAGGTTATATTTTATTGATGTCTTTAATTTGTCTTAAAAAAAAAGTTAAAGTTAAATGAATTTATATACAAAAGACATTTTAAGAAGCACAAAACCAACCTATTAAATTTTGTATTTTTATTTTAATATATGTGAAAAACAGAATAAATGTTTGTAATTAGGCCCATAGTGTATATAAGCAAAATTAAACTATAATTTTGAAATGAAACATAAGCAAACATTAACAATTTTTCTCTTTATTAATAATAATATTTCAAATATTTTTCATTTAATTTAACTTTTCTACCATATGATTTGCTTTTGCATTCTAATTTCTACTTAAAAAAATTAACTTTTCTATTTCTAATGATCCATTTTAATGATCATGGAAGATAGTTTAGACAATTGAATTAGATTTAATTGGAGTTTCACATAATAAATATGATTAATATTTTTTATTTATTTATGAAGAGATGATAAATTGCATACTTCTATTAAATTCAAAATTAGAATCCAAACCAAAACTATAATAAATGTAATATGTTATAATACTCCGTCTAATTATAAAAATCAATTGTCTTATATAAATAGATAATAAATTTAATGTTTGTGTTAATAATAAAGTAGAGATAGATATAATAATTGATGAACAGGTAGCAGAAACAGAAGGTGTAGAAGAACATGATAGTTAAAAAATAGTCTTAAATGAAATGAAAGAATTTATGGGGAGAGGGAAAAGTAAAATTGAGAGAGGATATAATTAAGTTAGGCAACTAACCTTGAAAAAATTGAAGAGAAATTAAATGAAGTGTGAAGTGAAGAATAATTTAAATAGAAGTATTGGGTTAGTGTGCAAATAATAAAAAAAAGGGACACAGCATGAATTGGGAATAAGTGGGTCAAACTTTTCGCTTTCAATGAAAGTAACAGCTGATAAAACCTTTGCAGGGAGAAATGGATAAAAAAGAGATCTTCCATTAATGGGAATGAAACCAAAACCATAAAGCTATTATCAACTTACACATATGGTGAACTCTTTTGGAAACCATATATCAAAATATCCATTTAATGGGGAAACACCAAATACAATCACACAATTCTCCTCATTTTCTATTACACTTTCTTTTTACTACTTCATTACAACCACTTTTTTCATTTTACAAAATAAATTTTCATCATTTTTTTTACATTAAAAAAATAAAAATATTTAATGTATTTAACATTATAATTAATTAATTCAATGTGAAAAAAATATTTGATTGAGAATTGTATATGTAACCAATTAACTATATAGTATAGAATTGAATTAAAAATTGTATGTGTCAAAAAAAAATTAGATTTTGTTTTTTTTTAAATAATCCAGTTATTGTAAAACTTAAGAATAATATATCTTTGTTAGTTTATGATTTTTTAACATAGATCAACATACTATAAAATTGTTATGCAAGTTCTAATTTTTCAATATAAAAAATAAATAATCCATTACAAAAACTATCTTGTAAAAACAAATAATCTTAATTATATAGAGAATATATAATTGGAAACAAAAGGTAAATTATACCTTGGACTTCTCCAACATGAAACAAAATAAAATATTAAAATCACCAAAATTTTGGAATGAAGGAAGTAGAAAAGAATCCAGTAGAAACAACCCTGTAACCCCATTAATTGACATAATTTTGGAAAGTATTCAAAATAGAAATTGCATGGACCAAATTAAACCCCAACAATTTCAACTTGACAACTTTTTTACTCTTTCATTTCCTCATCTGGGTGAAATTAAGAGAGTTATATATGTACTAAAAAGAAAAGAAGTAAATTAAATACAAGCTCACTCTTTTATTTATTTTTCCATTATTCTTCCCAGATTGCAAGAATCCATGAGAGAGATAATTTCAGTGGAGTGTTTGAAGATATAAAAAAATTGCTTTGAAATTCATAAGCTTGTTGAACTATTTCCAATGTTCCAAAGGATTAAAAAAAAAAAAACCTTGAAGCTGCCACCAATTAAGGTAAACTAAATCCTCCAAAATTGCATGTAAAAAAAAATTATAATCAAAGAAAGAATTTTGACAATCTAAAGAGATCCAGCATCATCTGAATTTAACAAATAGGAGACCAAAAAATAAAATAAAATAAATAAAAAACCCTAAAAAGAAAAAAAATGTAGAAAAAGGACTAATTAGCTAGCTAGGTAGGTAGCTAGGAACAAGTGAAAATCCAAGAATTTCCAAATACCCATCAAACAAATAAAAGAACATAAAGTTAACAAAGTTATCCAAAACATAAAAAGAAGAAGAAATTAACAAAAAGAGTTAACACCATCACGTGAATTTTTCCAATTACCCTTATAATCAATTGAAGTTGACAAGGTGAAAGACATAAAAAAATAAAGTTTACTTCTTAACAATTTCACAAACAAAAAAAAAGTATTTTTAACATTAGAAAAACAATATAACATAAATAAAAAACAAAGGGTAGAATGAATTAATAAAAAAATAAAAAAATAAAATAAATAAATGGTAGCATGTAAATTGTATATAATACCTGGAGAAGAGGATGAGAGGTATGAGAAGGGAAGCAGTGGGGGCAGATGCTAAGACAACAGTGTAAACAAAAAACGTTCTTCTCGTTCTTCCTTCGATTTTTGTGGACCCCACAATCACCAAAGAATGTTTCACCCATCAACCTCTCTAGCCATGCAGGTTTTTCATTCATACTCATATTCGTATTCACATTCACATTCACATTCACATCATCATTCATGTCTCCCACATACCCTCTTGATGATGATGAGTATGTACCCATCATGTCTCTCACCATAAATATGTTTTTTTTTCTTCTTTTCTTTCTCTCTTCTTTAATTAATACAATTCTCTCTTCAAACCTTACCTAGCTATATAATAGCTACCTAGCTACCCTTCTTATTAATTTCTCTTTAATTTCAAATATTTATTGTGACTTGAGAGTTTGAGACTTGTGTTTTCTTTTGCTTTTGCTAATTGGTAGTTGATGTTGATTTTTTTAAATTTTTTTTGGGGAGGGGGTGTGAAGAGTGAGAATTGAAGAACCCTAGTAAAACATTAACACATCTCTATTATTTTGGCTATTTATAGAAGAGAGGAGTATGTTGTCTTGTGTGGAGAGAGAAAAATATTTGTTAAAAAAAATAAAAAATAAAAAAGTAGGCACTTATCTTAAAATTTGTTGAGTTTACTATCCATTATCCAACATTCAATAATTTAAGTCATATTATATTTTTATATTTAATTATTTGAATACAAATATAAAATTTAATAGTAATAACTATATAAAATAAAAAATGATGAAGGAAGAGAAATGATGATGATGATGATGTGGTGGAGAGAGAGAGAGAGAGAGAGTTGTTTTTAATGGCGGGAAGAGAGGCCACCAATATGTACTATCTGTGCATACTAACAATTTTTGCTCTCAGTAGTCATCTGATTATCTGAGCACTCCACTATGACACCTTCATTTATTAAGGTCTCCCACCTTCACATTTGACCAAATGTCCTTCACACTTTTATTTTTACAAAACTACTCAATATAATAAATAAACACTATTTTTGTTTTCTCTCTTTTCTAAAACTCTATTATACTACTATTTTATTAGGTTAAGTGTTTGTCAATTTTTTAGTTTATTTTAATTGATTCTGTAGTTTTATTAGAATTGTCTAATTGTTTATTATAGATATCGATTATTTAGATTTCATGTCATTTTTATTAAAAGAGGAATGCAGCTGTACTAATCAATTATTTTAGATGCTAGTGTTGGGTATGTTGTGGTATTGTTGAGACTTCATAGGGGAGTGTCGGAGAACAATAGTAAACTAATTATTTATGACTATTTAGATTATGGTCTTGTATTTTTATATAAAATTTTAAGGTATTTAAATATATATTATAATTATATGTATCTATATATAATATTTAATTTATTTATAATCAATGTAATACTTATGATTCAAATATTAAAATTATAAATTTAATTACAATTTTAACTTTCATATAACTTGCATTATAAATGTTGGTATCAACATTTTTATTTCTATGAATTTATGTAGAACATTACATTTATTGATAATGTGTTGGATATCAGTAAAAAAAATTTAATTTTCTCAATATAAGACTCTTATTATCGTTGTTATTGTCAATGTAATTGATGTAATTTGGTTTCGTAAAAATAAAAAGATGTTTGATAACAAGTTGAGGTTCTTGAAAGTCATTCTCATATATTGGGAGCTCCAATACTTCTCTTGTCAAAAATCATTCTATCACTACCTCTTTTTCTTCCATGCATGAATTTTGTATTCCTAATATTTTTTCTAATGTCATTCATGCTTCAAATGTTTCTCACATTAAGGAGGTTATGTGAGGCCCTCCTATCATATTTTAGATCAAGTCCAATATATACGGCACACCAAAAGGTTGTCCTAGACCAACTATTTATATCCTAGACCAACTATTTATAGGAGCATATTTAGATATATCAATATTGTCATTGTGGGATGATTTGCTCAAAACATGTCGTTGTGGGATGATTTGCTCAAAACATAAAACATCTCAACTGTTTTTCATTCATAACTCATTGGAGCTATGCATGCAATTGAGATAGTTTTTTTTTTCAAAAGGTTGAATATCTATTTGGTTCGAAACAGACTCTAAATTAGTGACTCTTATTTTAAAAAATGAAGAGATTGTTCCTTGGAGGCTAAGAAATAGGTGGAGAAATTGTATTAAGAAATCTAAAAATGTACACTTTATTATTTTTCATATCTTAAGAGAAGACGATTGTTGTATTAACAATATTATTTCCTTAGATCTTAAGCATTACTACTTTGTTTGGGGGAAGGTGTCCCTTCTCGCCTTTTATAATTGTATAATCGTAATAGGTTAGGTCTATCTATCATTGTTTTTTGTTGATATTTTTAATGAATTAAACTTTTGTTTGCTATGTATTCTATGACAAATACCTTCAATTTTTGTGTAAATTTTTATTTTTTTATTGAATATCTTTTTAAAGTACTACAATTAATAGATGATCATTTTAAAGTATCAATATAATTAAGATATCTTAACAATCTATGTAATTTTTTTGTAGTCTAATTATCTGTGAAGAAAAAATTTATGACATATGATTGCACTTTAGAAGAGGGAAAAAAAACTAACAAAAAACTTTATATTTGAGTATATTTTTAAATTGAAACAACTAAGAAAATAAAAGAAAAGTGAATATTACAATAAACATGTAACTTGATTAAATATAATAAATGTTTGTGGTAGATATTTGGAGTTCTCCATGGGGATGGATTGGACAATGACAATGGGTCTTTGTCTTTCATAGATGCTTGTGACATTGTAAATCGAGACGTTGACACCTTTGTTATGTGGCAGCTCTAAACTAGCCATGTGTTTGGAAACTTTCAACTCAAATCTTTATTTTGTAGTTTCAAAGTTTTCAGGCTCAAAATGCCTCCGGTTACCGATTATTGATTTATAAACTCAGTTTTAAGTGTATTTGGAAAAAATTCAAACTTTCTAAAAAGCAATTTTTCAAAATGCATGGCATCGTGAAAAAACGGTTGCAAATATTATTCTAAACATATGCCAAAAAAAAGTGTAAATAGGGTTGGTGATGCTCCTCTAGATCCAACCTAATTCTACAGGGTTTCACAAATGAAGTGCTCCAATTTTAATTATTTTTAACAAAATAATAAAATATGAACAAATTTTTTGTTGATTTAAATATATTTTTAATCTTATAAATATATGATCTTTTAGTTTGATTTCTTTAAAATTATTTAAATTTAGTCTTTATTTTAAGCTATTAAAGTTATTAATTTTTTATAATTTTTTTTAAATAAAGATTAAAAGTATTAATTTTTTACAAATTATTTTAAAAATAAACACAAAAAATAAATAAAAGAATTTTAAACACTTAATAGTTGAGAAATTTTTTATAAGAATTAAAAAAATTAAAATTTTATAGAGAATAAAAACTAATTTTACCATTTGATTTCATTATTAAAATTTCATTTTATCTCCTAATGGATCAGTATTTTTCATCGAAGTAATTCCTTTGAGGAGAAGATTATCAAAATTGAAATATCAACCTATTCCAATAGTCTGTCATTAATCCATTTATCATTGGAAATGAGATCAAACTCATTATCTAATTGAAGAGAAGATTTTTTGTTTCAAGCTTGGAATAGAAGTATTCTTGATTTTTTGGTGAGGGGTTTTGATGATTTAAAATGGTAAGCTTTAGGTTAAGAGTTAGAAGGAGAAGGTTTTGATGGAAGTTCAGTTTTCTTATTAGGAGAAGGACTCTTTGGTTGTGATGGAGTGGCTTAAGAATCACTATCATGCATATTGTTGTTTGCATGAGGACATTCTAATTTGATGATCATCAGTGGCTTTTCTTCATGATTCTTTACTTCTTCCCTTGGTGTTTGCATTCAAGAATATGAAGGAAGTTGATGAAAACTTTTTGTTCTTGTCTTTGTTTTTTTAATAAACTAAGAAGGAAGGAAGTATAAATGAATAGTAGAGTAGTTGGAAATTTAAAAGTACACTTATGATTAATCATGACCTATTACTTTTAGCTTTTAGGAACTTCAAAATAGACACCCATTACCAGTTAAAAACCCTTGCCCAATGCTTCACTTAGGTATTTGAATTTTCAAAATTGACTTTGTTCAGAAAATACGTCCATGATTATCAAGTTTCTTGCGATTTGAATAAAAAATAATCAAGGATTTTTCTCAAGCAATTTTTAGACAAGATTTTTTAAAAATTCAAAAATAAAGTGATTTTTGATATCAATGTATTTTGATTTTTAGTAATAATAAAAATGAATTCGGCATCATTTTTGTTTGCATGATAACAAATAAAGTGATTTCAACATGCTTTCATCATGAATGTTGAATGAAGTTTTATTGGATAAATTAATAATACTTGTATTATCTCAAAATATTGAAATATTTGTATATCTTAAAAGATAAGTCTTCGAGTTGATTTCTTATTGATATGTCATGTGAGCAATATAATAAAATACAAGACAAAAATAAAAACTTTTGCTATATGAAATGTCAAAATCAATAATACACCCTAAAGGAATTTTGCATATATACCAACTATAAATACTATATTATGCCTTTTGGTAGTTAAATAGAACAATTATCCAATCATTCTTCCATATTCTTTTTCTTTTTCCTTTTGAAATAGGCTTTCCTTATTCAGCTTTGTCAAAATTTGATGAAGTAGGCACTAGAGTAAACATGATTTTGGTTTCATTAATTTTAAATTTTTTAAGGAGGTCTTTAGTGTATTTTCTTCACATATAAAAAAAGAATCCTTTTGATGTTTGATTTGCAAGCCAATAAAGAATTTTAATTCTTCTTTCATATTCATTTCATTTTTAGCACCAAAAATGATGTCATTGACATACAGTTAAACAATTAATAAATCAAAGTTATTATTTTTTTTTGAAAATGCGTAGTATGAAATTTTCTCTCTTAAAAAAGTTATTTTGATTAGGAAAGTGTCTGATCTTACATACCAAGTTCAAGGATCCCGCTTTAGTCCATATAAAATTTTGATAAGTTTAAAAACGTATTTTAGATTTGTTTGATTTTCAAAACTTGATGATTGATGTACACAACTTCCTCATTTAAGAATGTACTTTCAGCACTCATTTGAAAAAGTTCAACACATTTATGATATGAATATGTCAGATGAATTCTAAATGTTTCTAACATTACAACTTGTGCAAAGGTTCCATCATAATCAATACATTCTTGATGAGTATAGCCTCGATCAACAAATATAACTTTGTTTCTTATGACTTTACCATTTTCTTGAAGTTTATTTATAGACACCCAACTTGTTTTAATAATAGAATGATTTCGAGGTTTTGGTACTAGTATCCTACTTCATTCTTCTAAAATTTGGACGATTCTTCTTTCAAGACTTCAACTCAATAGTCATCTATGGTTGCTTCATGCATGCTTTCTTCAATTTATATTTTTCAATAGTTTAAACACAATTCAATTGGTAATTCATCTAAGTATAATCCTTTTGATGTTTGATTTGCAAACTCAGGAAAAATAGTTTTTCTTCTTTCATATTCATTTCATTTTTAGCACCAAAAATGATGTCATTGACATACAGTTAAACAATTAATAAATCAAAGTTATTATTTTTTTTTGAAAATGCGTAGTATGAAATTTTCTCTCTTAAAAAAGTTATTTTGATTAGGAAAGTGTCTGATCTTACATACCAAGTTCAAGGATCCCGCTTTAGTCCATATAAAATTTTGATAAGTTTAAAAACGTATTTTAGATTTGTTTGATTTTCAAAACTTGATGATTGATGTACACAACTTCCTCATTTAAGAATGTACTTTCAGCACTCATTTGAAAAAGTTCAACACATTTATGATATGAATATGTCAGATGAATTCTAAATGTTTCTAACATTACAACTTGTGCAAAGGTTCCATCATAATCAATACATTCTTGATGAGTATAGCCTCGATCAACAAATATAACTTTGTTTCTTATGACTTTACCATTTTCTTGAAGTTTATTTATAGACACCCAACTTGTTTTAATAATAGAATGATTTCGAGGTTTTGGTACTAGTATCCTACTTCATTCTTCTAAAATTTGGACGATTCTTCTTTCAAGACTTCAACTCAATAGTCATCTATGGTTGCTTCATGCATGCTTTCTTCAATTTATATTTTTCAATAGTTTAAACACAATTCAATTGGTAATTCATCTAAGTATAAAACATACAAGTTCTTTTTCCTTGACTCAGGAAAAATAGTTTTTTCCAAATGATGGTTGTTTTACTTCACATAAGTTTGATTTAAAAATAACTTTGTTGGTTAGTGACTTTTTTATAAGATATTTTGTTACAAAAATATTTATATAAGTTTGATTATAAATGACAATTTATTTTGAAATAGAAATATTTTTATTTTTGAAAAATTCAATGTTAAGAGAACACTCTTCTTTATGAAAAAAGAATGTTCTCTTTTATTTTTGTTTGTCATGTTACATTATAAACTCGTGATTTCTTTTAAAATGTCAGCATATGTAACAAAATTGTTTATGTCACATGTTAATGAATCAACTTCTCTTTTTAAAGTAATATTTTCTTCTTTAATCCTTAAAAGATGAATATTTTCATTCAAATTCTTTCGTTGTTTAGACATTTTGAATTGAAAATTTTAAAATTCAAATTTTGCAATTTCTCTTTTTCTTCTTTTGCCTCTTGTTGTTGTTATTGTTTAAGCGAGCCACATTCTTAGTTAAAATGTTTGAATCATACAAAATATTGTCATACTCATTTTCTATATTTTCACATAAGGGACAAATATCACAAAATGTTACATATTCTGAATATGAGTTGGTTGTTAAATACTCATCTTCATCTTATTTTATATTCATCAGTATTATTCTAGGTTACCATCATAGGACATTATGTTTGGTAATGTCTTATTTGTTGCAGCTATAACATGTGAAATGAGTTTTGTCTATTTTTATTTTGGAGTATCTTCTTAGTTTGGGAATGTTAGAATATGTATTTGAAGAGAATTGTTGAACTACGAGGGATTCTCCTTGCATGAATGTTTTTGTTAATTTGAAGAGATTTTTTGTGGCAATGTTATGTTTATTTGAATGGTAGAAGGAAGGTGTGAGTATAGAAAAGTTGTTAGAGAAAAGAATATTTAGAAAAATTATCCGATGAAATAGCATAGCCTTAGTTATAAGTTATAACCCTACCAATCGGCAATGGCTGTATTGCAATGATTGGATTTTGAATATAGAAAATTAAAAAAGAAACTGTGACACTTTCTTTTTTACCAATAAACAGTAAATTGGATTCAAATCTTTTCAAAGCTCCTTACAATATATGCCTTGTACTGTCCCATCAATCATGCTGCTCAAATTTTACATCAATTGCCTCAAGAGTTCACAATCCTCTCCAACCTTTTTATTTCTGTAAAATTCATCTATGTAACGCGTAAATATTTCATTTTACTTTCTCTAAATCAAGATTAAATTAAAAATATGTATGAAAAAATACAATTAAAATACAATCATCCAAAGTCTACAACCTTTTAGCAACTGAATTGGAATTAGCAGACAATTCAACCAATTGTTTTAATAAATTTTTCTTGGAATAAACACATTATAATTTTGACATTTCATAGTAAAATATAAGTTTGAACACTAATTTAGTGATTAAAGCTTATTAATAATACAAGCTTAGCCACTTGGGTTATAGATAATGATAATTGAATTGTTGATATTACATAAGGACGAGACTACTTCTCTCCTCGAATTAACAACAAATCTATCCTTCTCTCTTTTTTCTTCATCTAAAATTTAATTTATCATTTTTTTTCTTTCTTTTTAAAATATTCATTTAAATCATGTTTATATTTTATATCTAAATTAAATTACTTTTATATATTTAACTATTTTTAATAATTTCTTCTTAATAGTATTTGTCAATTAAATATATCATTTTTTGATTTTTCTATATTATCATGATGTTCGCTAGTTCAACTTAATAGAATATCATTAATATTATAATCTTATATATATGAATATTTTTATTACTTTAATTTTATTATATTTATAAATTATGTTAAAATTATGGTTGAGTTTAAGATTATATGTATATATTTATAGATTATGTAAAGAAAAAATTAAAATTTAAAATGATTATTTAAAGACTTATTTATTTTATAATTAGAGTATGGTGTATTTTTATATAGTATTATTAATGTAACTAACTTAACAACTTCCACCTAACCATAAATAACTTTAACTAATTCTAATAATCATGGTTGAACCCAATAAAAAGATAAATAATTAAAAAGAAAAATAAAACTTAAAATAATTATTTGAAGAATTATTATTTTTTACAATTTTGCACTTTTATATAGTGTTATTAATGTAACTAACTTAATAACTTTTATCTAATTATAAATAATTTTAACTAACTCTAATAGATTATTTCAATTAATTTGATGGTAGACAATTATATTTTTTAGTAAAAAAGAAGTACACACATAGATGTGCACATATTATTTACCTCACAAGACAAAATAACATATTTCTTACATCTTAATCTAAGTTTATGTTCTTTTATTTTTGTTGGTTTTATTCACTAGAGGTAATTTTATTTTAAGCATGTCACTCTTAATTGGGATTTTAATATGAATTCACCACATTTTAAGAGACTAACTCATTTCATTGATTCTTTTCTTAATTTATTATTATTGTAAGGAAAAATAGCATCATTACATTAGACACAAACAGTGTTATGAACTTAGGGTTGAGTTTGTGTCTTAGTATTATTTTGTATACCTCGGTATCTAGGTTGATGATATGACCAAAATGCCCCTTGATTTGTATCTATCCAAAACAGTGAAATGCATGGTCCGTGCCTCATCCTTTGTATTTTTTTATTATCAATTTTCAGTAGAGAAGACACATATATAATTACAAATGCTGGAACTTTGTACACTTATTATTTTATTCTTTAAATTAAAAATAATTCATCGAGATGCTAAAATGTGAAATATTGTATTTATTGAATGACTCAAAACACCCAATTGTAGTCTTGCTGTCTACTATAATTTTGGGAGGTGTGTGTCTCATTTTCATTTTCCAAATTTATCTTAATGCTGCTGACATTTGTAAAATTGCATATGGCAGAGTTTCAGGTGGAGAACATTCTTTAAACTAATGTAAAGAGAGGGTACCCATATATTTATATGAGGAAAAAAAATATTATTGAGGTTTTATAATTTTGATTAACCTGGTCAGTCACAGAAGAATGTCACAAAAACAAAATATATGAAAAAGAATCCAATGCTGAGAAGAAAATTTTCCTTTAATTTTAAACTTTGTGGTGAATTTTGCAAGTATTTATTATTATTATATAAGTAATATTTTTAGAATAAAAAATGAGTTTAATTTATATGAAGAGCAAATTTAAAATAATTTTTTACACAAACGTCTCATCAAACCTTAGTTTTGATAATGCCGGTGCATACGTATCAAATTAAGAAGAAAAAAATATGTTATGTTCTACATGTTTTAACAACGTCGGTGCATACCTATCAAATTCATAAAATAATATCATAAAATTGCATTCCCCTCCACTTGTTGGGTTTAAATAAAACTTAAATATCATTTACCAATAAAATCCTTTGCTCATATGAAACCATTTCCGTAAAGAGAATTTTGAATAATGCAATTAGCATTTCTTATTACATTCAAAAATTAAATGAGTTAAATTATTATTATTAATTAATATATTATTTTTAATAAATAATTTCTAAATTTTTTAATTATCAAATTTTTTGATAGACCTATATTTTTATCTTTCGTTCTCTCACTCACCCATTTACTCTTTGTCTCTTCTTCTTCGTCATTAATATAATAAGAGGTATATATAATTGACAAAATAAATTATGTATAAAAATAAATAAGAATACATTTCACAATTAAAAATAAACAAATTGAGTACTATAAGACTAAATGACAAGATCACATAAAATTATATGATGTTATTTATGTTAATTTATTTATATCATATTAAATTTTAAATTAATTTTCTAGAATTGAATGAGGAATTTTTTTCATTTTCTATCCTATTAACTAGTAATACAACTAGAAGTGGAAAATATACGAGATAATTTGATAGAGATTTATAATCTGGCCTACAATAATTTTAGGTCAAATTAGATTTTTTTTTTTAAATAGTTTATATAAAAAAAAATTTAGAACTATTTAGTTAAAAATGTCAAACTACAAATCATAAAAAAAGTTTTTAAATTTTTCAGGTCGAATTATTATTATTATTATTATTATTATTATTATTATTATTATTATTATTATTATTATTATTATTTTTATTATTATATATTAGATTATGATTGTTATGTTAATTTCTAAATTTTCTAACCATTTAGTAATTTAATCATGTTGTTTTATATTAATTTTTGTCACATTTAAATTTATCATAATAAAATATAATTCAAATATGATGTCATAATCAAATTATTTAAAATATCATGATAAATATTAAAAAATATTTAATTTCATTAATATATTAACTTGTTAATCTTTTAAAAAAAATACTTCGTCCGATCACAATTATAAACAAAAAAATGACTTAAATATTGGTTGCTAATAACGTAACTACTTTTGAATAATTCAATGCTATTATTCATAATACACCCTTAATTTATTTCAAAATATTTAATGTTGATAGTTGATTGTTTGACATTAAAAAGGGACAATTTAGTAAATTTGATTTGTGTTTTACCTAAAATATAGATAATTAATCGTATTTAACTACATTTTTTAATATCCATAAAAGTAATTTTTTTTCTTCTTATAATAGTGATCGGAGGGAGTATGTCTACATAATTATTTAAAAATATTAATATGATTTAAATTTTTAAATAGATTAACATATTGTATCAAACTTTCTTAAAAGTCATACTCTGGGCCTAAAAAAATCTATGATAAGCTAAATACTTGAGTTTAAGTCTTCAATTTTTGTTAGCTTGCCCTATACCCACCCTAAATGCAACCATCGTAATTATTTTTTTGCTTTAATTGTAGTTTTGTTCTCTTTATATTCACCAATTCTTATAATTGATCTCCTTTAAAATCCGACAGTTTGGGTCCTCCTTCATAATTTTTTAATTAAAAATTTGTGATTTGACATATTTTAAATGACAAGGTGTATGATTTCATTAGCTAGAATCATATGAATGAAATAATTATTATATATTATTAATTAAATTACAAAAACGAATAATTTTTGAAATTGAAACTAAACTTTTTTTAGTGTTTTATCACAATTGTATGTATATTAATTATTCAATATCATTGTATCATATATCACATTATTTAAAATATGTGACATCATTATTTTGTAATTGAAAAATTTGAAAAAAAGACTAAAACTGTAAAATTTTAAAATAAGAGAACAAATTTTAAGAATTAATAAAAATATAGAAACCAAAAACAAACAAACCATTATCATTAAAGCCAAAAAGACATCAATTAAGTCAGAAATACATCAGTTAAAAAGACAAACAATTATCATTAAAGCCAAAATATAACAAAAACTTAATCATTAAGCGTTAGTCACAACTGAATCAAGAGAATTTGCAATGCTTAACAACCATAAGAAGAAGCTTGAATCAACAAAGCCATATGACAAAATTTAACCATTTGATAGAAGTACAAACAAGAGTATCAAGTGTTATAAACTGAATATATGAAAGTTTTTACTCAATTAATTCTTACTATTCCTAACTTGATTGTTTATATTTTGGTGTTCTTGTATGTTTCTTATTTGTTCTTAGGAGTTTAAGGGTGAAATTAACACATGTTAAATACGGAGGATATTATAGGCTCATTCTACAATATTTTAATATATGAAATGCACTTACGTGTTGGAGTCCACAGATTGTGGCTTGGTGAAGTTAAACCATATACAATTATATGCTGATGATATTGCCTGAACCTTTTCAGACCCATTCTGGTGCTTTTCTTTTGGGGGGTGTGTGGGGGACCGGGGTCAATGGGTCAGCTCTGGACATATCTGGCCCGCTTCATCAGTCCAACAAACACGGCCCACCTCCACCAAATCATCTATAATAATTCATAGGGTTAAAATAGATTTGTGTTCTTTATAAAAGTACTATGTTTCATAATTCATTAGCTACTATACCCTTTACGACACTGCTTTTGTATCAATCATCATTTTGTACCAAACTTTTATCTTAGTCATTTATTATGGGGACATCCATCCGTTGATCAAATAAGTATACTTTGTCAAGCATAAGTGACTCCCATTTTCATCAACTGCGTCAAAATTTTGATTTTATTTTCTCACAACTTAATGAATAATTTTGATTTTATTTTATGTACCACAACTAATATACTTTGCCGCCATAATTTTGCAAACTCCGCCAAAAATCCAAACATACATTAACTCTTATGAAGACTTTATTTAATCCACTCATTTC
Organism: Cicer arietinum; assembly: GCF_000331145.2. Lineage (NCBI taxonomy): Eukaryota > Viridiplantae > Streptophyta > Magnoliopsida > Fabales > Fabaceae > Cicer > Cicer arietinum. The sequence goes on along the minus strand of NC_021160.2, from coordinate 10,872,319 downwards.
ATTTTCTTTATCGATGATTATAGCATAGAACACATGAATGTATTTTCTGGAGGAAAAGTAAGCACACAAGAAATTCAAGGAATTGGTAGAAAATCGATGTGGTAATATATTTTATAACACAAGGTAACGTAAAGTCATTGTGTTTTAAATAACTTATGAACATGTAATAAGTTCTCTAAAATAAACTCAATATGTTTACGTCAATAAATAATCTCAAATAAATTAAATCAAACATATCTTAAAGGTATATTTGAGAATTGAGTTTTGAAGAAAACGGCTTTTGAGAGTTGCCTTTAATTTGGTATATGTTTGAGATATTTAAAAAATAATACTAAAATAACATAATAAATGGTCATATGACATCCCAACGACACTTAATTTATTTTTTAAAATATTTTATAGCTTTATCCATTCTCCTCCAAAATCCTCTATTCAACACATACCTTATTGTGCTATTCTTTTAATTTTAAAAATATTAAATATATATTAAAATATATAAAGTTAACTCTACAAAAATCATCTCGCATACACGCACTTAAGAGTGTTGGTGGAAAAGAATACACCTTTTAAGTGTTGGTGAAAATTTTGAAGAAAAAAAAAGCATTTGTGAAAATCGGTGAAGAATGTTTAGTGATAGGTGACTAAAGGGTATTGCATTGGAGTAAAATAGATTCCCAACAAAAAAACAAAAACCATCAAGGCGTTAAAAGATTAATTTTAAACGTGAAAAAGTTGTCAAATGGAATTTGGTCAAAAGTTTTATTCAGAGTTTTACAAATGCTTAAATAATTGCCCTACCAAAGAAGTTCAAGATGTGACTCTTATTGAGAAAAGGAGTGATAAAAAACAATCAACAAATCATGTAATGGTGTCTGGTTGTAAATGTTCCTGACTAGAAGAGCTTGATAAGCAAATTTGAAGAGAAACTTTTGTATGATACAATAACGAATTAAAGGCAAATTTGAAGAGAAGCTTTTGTATGATACAATAACGAATTAAAGGCAACCGAATGTAATGAACAAAGGACTAAAAAGCTCATTCTCAATTGAAAAATGGAGTTTCAAAAGAATAGTACTTCAAATTGAGAAGAATCTATGGAGCATAATATACTATTAGCATATTGTAAGATAAGAAGACAATATCCAAAACACAATTAGCATCCACAATTCCTCATAAACTCCTGAGGCATCTAAAACAATGTGTGTTTCAATAATCTCCATAGACAATAAGTTGTATAGAGGCTTGAGCCCTTGCCATGTTTTTTTAAATGGTTATGGAATATGTATTCTTTCTCACAAATATGTAAAATTACATAAAGCCTTATCCGTAATCTTCTCTTGTGACTTCGAAGCATAGACTTTTGTTGTTGAAGAATTCTTTTCCTATTTGTTTATTTTACTTTAGATCCCTAGAAGTCAAATTCTTATGCCCATATTACCGTTCAAATTCTCTCTAATTGAACATTTACTTCTAGATACTTCTATTTTTATATCTTTATACAACCATTGCCATAAAACACTACAGATATTACATAAAGACCATCTTTATCACTAATTCTTAAGGAGACTCTTAGCCCTAAGAACAATTCTTAGCATCAAGCACCATCAAAGAAAGCCGAGATGGAACCAATTTTTGCAGTGTTCTTGTGTTTCTCATTCTTTTAGTTTTGGACCAAAATATTATCAATGCTCTTAAACATGACATGGCATTCCTAAGCTCAACAAAAACCTTTTAGAGCATCTCCAATACAAAGAACTTAATAGTTCCTTATTTGATAAGTTTTTGTCCCCTAAGCTTTTTGTACCATTGGAGTGTGCCTATGTGTCAATTGAGATTGCATAAATTTAAAGGATGGAGCTTCAGCAAACAGCAGAAATTTCAGAGAACTTAATCGTTAAAGACAATTTTTTATTACTAAATCTCAACTAGAAAACGTGGAAAACATAAGTTAGTGGAGCAAGGCTTAGGTTGCTTATAGATTGGCATTTTGGACACACAAAATGTAACTCTAGCAACCCAAAAAAATCATCCCATTGAAAATGCACTTAACTCTTAAGAACCCAAATTTGGGTTCTATGGCAAAAAAAAATTGTTTTAAGAACCAATCAAGTAATACAAAAGTTCATATTTTTAGGTTTATATATAATAGTCCTCATTGAAATTTATCCCTATATTAATTTTATTTATTATGAATCCACATATTTTATCAAAATTCCATACAATTTTTAAACAAATGAATACATATTTTATGAAGCCCAAACTTAAAAGATCGTCATTTTATATAGACTAAAAATACACTAAATCTTTAAAATAATGAATTATGACCAAAGACAATCAAAAGTATTTAGGATGTGTATATGATATGTTTCATGATTGATCAATTTTTTATAATATATATTACATATATAAATATTTAATAAAAAATCAGTACTACATCGGACCATTCTATATTTCTATACTCACCTAAGTCCAACGAGCCTTGTTGATAATAATATTTCAAATAAGCAAAACACAAAATTAACATTTTTGGTAGAGTATTTTAATCATATAATTTGAAATAAGATATGCATCCAGTCCCAAAAAAATTAAGATATGCATACCTAATTTAATTTTGTAAATTATTTATATTTATATGAACCCTGCCTAATGCATGACGTTTTCAGCAATTAACAAGTCAAATGAAGCTTAAATTTCATCATAAGCTTGAAATTGCAACCCTCCTCCTTTGTCCGGGCTGGGGACCGGCTGTGTGTATATCATAAAGGTTTAAATGCCCTTTTAGTCTCCTTAATTTTAGTAAAACAAAATTTTATTCTTCCTTTTCTAAATATGAGATTTTAGCCCCATAGATATACAGATTTCAAGATTTTGTCTGCAACCCAGTTTGGGACTGGTTTTTTTACGTTTCATTATGATGTGGAATTAATTTGACAAAATGATATTGTTGATTTGGACTAGAAACCATGTTACAATCTTTTTTCAATTTCATTGATCAAATATAAATATATTCTTCTCAAATGCATTGTTTCTAGTCCAATTCAACAAAGACACATCAATAAATGTAATTATACATCATTAATAAATATGAGGCTAAAATCTTGGATTTAGAAACAGGAAGACTAAAATCTTATTTCAATTAAAACAGAGGAACCAAATGTAAGATTAAACCTAACATATACGAAACACAGGCAGAGTTAATTGCCAAAACTACACGAGGTCTCCTTCATGCGTATAAGCATTGTCTATCTGGGTGAAGAGAGAAACAAGTACCAATCACTTAAATTGATGGGCATGCACATTTTATATAGTAAATGCAAAACATCATCCCGTTTTCCTTCCTCTGCCAGTCTTAATTAGATAAACAAATGAATTTACCCCCCAAAAAAATACTCTCACTTCGAAGTTAACATGAACTTCCGTAATCCCAACAGGACCATCATATGCGTCAATGCTCTAGGATGTGTTTTTTGAACTATAGCGGTCTCTATATGTATATATATTTGTTTAATGAGATTAATCTCTGTATAGAACATTAAAAAAAAAAAAAACTAATTTATATACACTAACTGTGTAAAACTTTTGACTAAAATATATTTTAGTCATTTATTTTTTAACCTGAGATTTTTTTGGGTGTTTATTTTAGTCTTTTATCTCTTTTGAAATGAGTAAACATTAATCCCTTTCTCATAGTATGGTAAATATGAAATGGAAAGTTTTGACTTAGCAATAGTGTCCAAGGAGCCATAATTATTGTCCAAATTGGCATCCAAAATCTTCAAATTGTTTTTAAATCAATGATAGTTATCATTCAATTGTTGTCTTTGCTTTGGGGTTTTATTGAAGACAACAATTAAAGACTACTACTATCAACAATCTGAGGATTTTGGATATCACTTGGGATAGTAATTATGTCACCTCATACACATTGGTTGTTTTTCAAAGGCAAAAGTAACACTTCGTTCTCAATAAACCTTGCCACAAGTTGTTCCCACGTGTAAGAGTAACAATTGTTAAGTTGGCATTTTCCCATTTCATATTTAATGTAATGTGAGAAAAGAACTAACATTAACCCACTTCATAAAGATAAATGACTAAAATGAATCTTAAAAAATATAAAAGATCAAAACGAATATTTGATAAAAGATAATGTACAAAAAGAGTTTCCACAAACATCCAATATATATATATATATACTTAATTAGACATCCACAAACGTCTTGCAATAATCAAAACTTAAACCTTTATTGGTTTTCATTTCAAAAATAATAAACATATTAAAATGAGTTTAATTGCCATGTACCGGAGTAGTAAAAAAATTTACAATATCAATACAATACACAACCATTTATGTGTATGACTTTAAAGTTAATTCTGATAAAAATCACACATCTCTAATTATTTAACAAGTGTGATTGACCAACAATATAAAAACTATTTACTTTGACAATATATTTATTAAATCCTACAAGAATATCAATCCAATGTTTTCCTCACTATTTTCTTTTACAATTTTTTAAAAGATATTAACATTTTTAGAAATTTTAAAAATGTCAAAACATTTTATTTTCTCTCAAAAGGCATTTTTACTAGCTTGTCCAATTGTCTTTCATTGCATTTTTTCTCGTTGCATTTTTGTTATCACAATTGTTGATTACATAAGTCTTTAATTTCCTTATTAGGATTTTCGGGCCTAATTGATGCAATGTCATGAATGGAAAGGTGGACCATGTGAGCCAACTACATTAGCAAGCTTGGCCCTTATTTAATAGTTGACATTTCAAAAGTATGCCATTTGTTGTCCCAAAAAAAAGTATGCTATTTGCCAGTGCTACTGAAAATAAACACACCAAGAAAACAAATAATTATATTTGGTTGAATTTGAAAGAAAAAAAACTGATGATAGCATTACACAGTTTAATATATGTACAAAATAGAGTGAGATTGTAACACTATTTTAAACGTTCTAAACACCCACTTTTCCATTTACGAACTTGTCTTTTCAAGCAAACTTCTCAGAAACGTTGTTAACATCACAATTTATCTCTACACTTTTTTCCCTTAAAAAAATTAGAATGCAAGAAAACATGTAAAATAACAATGTTTGTTAATCTCGCCAGTACAAACTCCACACGATATATCTACAAACTCCACACGATATATCTACGGAAAATTGATTAGAGTAAATAATTTAAATTAAAAAAATGATTTGATTAGTTAGTATAAAACAATTTGAAATTAGTTCGTTGTAGTAATTGTGAGCATGAGAATTTCTAAGTATCATAAGGAACCAAACAACAAAATAACGTGAAAGTCACTGCTCCTAACCCTTTTTAACATTTCTCTCATCCAAAATGGTAATGGTATTGGCCAGGAATTCATTTTTTATTACCTTTAGCTCCTGCTCAATGATCACTTTATTTGCTGAGTAGTTGATGGAACCGAGAACCACTAGAGAACAAATAAAAAGAACTGACGAGCAATGACTATAACAAGGGGCAGAAAGAGAAACATACCAGTAGCATAAATCCAATTCAGCAACCTAACAGTTTTTCCTACTTGAGCTACTCCTGCAACCACAGGAATTGAAGGAGGGAAGCCAAATAAACGAATTGAAATCATGGAAAACAAATTAAGTATGCTCACTCCTTGACAAACAAACCAACATGGTATCTACTTTTTAATTTTAAAATGGGTCACAAATAAGATTTTAAGTCAACTCACTAACCACAATTTCTTATTTTTAGAGTAATTATTATAGAGTAAACAATAAAAAACAATTTATTCCATAATTATTTTCACTGCATGACTTGTACCAATCATCATTAACATAGCGAAATTGAACTCCCTGATTACAAACCATTTCACTTGAAATCTTACCAATTTCCCAACGTTGATAAATGGGAGATTTGACACCATGCATGAGTACCAATTTTCAAGGCATGGGTTTCCAGACCAAAAAAAGCATTGCAAGTTTATGCTATAACAAATAATTTCACCAATGGCTAAAAACATCCTGCACATGAATATTGAACGGCAAATTCTACTGTGAACCACCTATACTTTGACAGGTGATCCATTGTGGACTAGTGCTTGAAAGTCACTCGAAACTCTAACCACGATTGACGACATTATCTAAAAATATATGGTAATTGTTCTCCTCGTCTTTATGGCCGATGACCTGATTGGTGTCGGTTCGACGCATTAAATTTTGAAAAACACATTTGTTTTCCCTTATTTATATCGAACTGACATTGATCTAGTCATTGTTTCAGCTGTAAAGACCACGATGACTAATAACTTCAACTTCTGAATAGTGTCGCGATCGCGGTAAGAGTTTTGAGAACTTTTACATACAGGTCTATGGTGATCCACCGTAGCATCCACTAATATTTAACAATTAACGATTCAAAAGGTTGATCCGAACGTCTAATAATTTTGCATCCCACTTGTTAACAGGAAGGCCAATATTATTATACTGTTGGCCTGTTGAAAAATCCAGTAGTTGCCATCAATTCAGCCGCAGCTACTAAATACAATTCAACCAAAGCTTTGTCATAGAAACATGGAGGGTGGAACAAAAAAAAAGAGAAGGAACTGGGGAGGGAGAAGGGGGATTTGAGATTTGCAATGTTGTAATTGAGTAACATGCACTAATGTTCCAATGATTTTTACTCCTTAAAAGAATTAGAATCTTTTGCACCAAATCATTCCTTCCCTAAATTATATATAAACATGGAAAAACAATGATTTACAGCTTCTAAGAGGAGAAACTCAACTGCCACAACTGTCTACAAGAATGCCCAAGTTAGTTATTCCATCACCAAACAAGTTGGCAACGCCAGTCACCAATAGCATTCAGTTCAGCATATCGTCAACGTTGGTGATCCATAAATACCTGAAAAACCATATTATTTAAATCAATACCCAGAACTCATGCACTAGATGGCATGTATTAGTATAATTTCCACTATTATTATCATCAAAACAGCATGAAGTTCTTGGCATAAAAGGCTCGAGAGAAATCACAAATAATTTTTTAGTCCTACATTTATTTTTGTTTCTCACAGCAGATACTCAGTTTAATAAACAAGGTACAAGGTATGTGGAATCATACAAGGTATGTGGAAACAAGCACAGCCGCAACTCATCCAATTTGATGTCAACTGTCAAGTGTAATATGCAGTAATAGTCTTCAAATCTTCAGCATGCAACATGTATCTTGAGAGTATAATCCTGCAAGGAGGACAAGAACAATAAGACTACGTTCCAATTGAAGAAAAATAACTTTCTGACCAATTGTTCCAATTGAGGCAGAATAATTCTCTCTCATCATTGCATCCACTTAATATTCACAATTAACGAAGGTACGCCAATTTCCAAAACATTCTTTAACATGTGTTTCATAAAATTGAAGCCAAATAGACATGTTTAAAGTGCATGCATTGAACAAAACCGTAGGCAAAGAAGTCAGGAAAATGAGAACGTGTAAAGGTAAAAGGAGGATTAGCTATCAACAAAGAGGAGAATAAATTATAATCATCTATCAACTATCAGATGCCAAAAGGGGGGAAATGTCAACATTTGAATCTAAGAAACATAAAGATGAGATATAGGAAGGATTAAATAAAACATACATTAACACTATATAGCCCGAGGAAGCACATAATAAAATGAACAACAGTTGTTCACTATACCAATTAAACACAAAATTTAGGACAAGTGCATACCTAAGGCAAGAATTGTCCACTCTCAGTGGTGAGTGCATACGAGGATTAGTCACAATAACTGCCTAATTCATTGATCCGCGACACCTGCATAACAAGAACATAAATGTTAAAATTTGAAAGGAAAACAAAAAGGTGACTTTCACATTCTATTTCATCCCTAAAAGTTTTGATAGAATGTTGATCCGATTCAAATGTTTATCAAACAAACCAATGATGTTAAAGGGTTATAAGACAACAACCAACCTATATCCCAAGGGTCCAAAACATGAATTTCACACCATTGTACATCATTAAAAACAAAGTTATTCGCTCAAGTTAAAAACAAATCCATTCCTACTGGACCTTATTGATAATTCCTCAATTTATTCGCTGTTTTTTTCCACCATGTTTAATCAAGCCAGCTTTCATTTGACCCATTTAATTCATTTATCCATTGTTCTCACAGGACAATCATTTGGTCTTTTCTTCGCATGACCAAACCCTTATCCACGGGAAGTTTATCTACTCATCACAAGGTGCTGCTACAACCATCACCAAATTACATTGGTTTGTGATCCCATCATTTCTAATATATATATTCACTCATGACTCATCCGATGAAAAACTCATCTCCCCTACTTGTACTTGTGTGATACCAATCAATTACAATGCTTGAATAATAATATGTACATAAATGTATTAGTGAAATAAAAATTAGGAACATATCCGTGTACCCAACAACTCAACAAGTACGGGAAGCAAATATTTATTTGACTATTACTAATACAACCACCTTTTAAGAGTACACATGGATCAAGACAAACATAGTACTTTTTAATTAAATCAATGCAATTCAAAGATCTAGCAACAGCACCGAGAAAAATTGAGTGCCATAATCTTACTTTTTGGAACCACAGTTGCAGGGAATCTTTTTCTCCTCCAAGGGAAACTTATAATTGTATGTAATCTCTTCACCAGCTTTTATATGCCGTTTTGCATATATAAAAATCTTCTTTTGACCCTCAACAGATATAACCTTTGTGTAACAGTTGGGCTGCCAAAAGTTCAGTTCAAATTAGGAAGAACGTGAAAACAAGAGTTGAAGTAACACAAGCTTACACCCAAACCAAAAAACAAATAAACACACACACACATGCATTTTGATATATAATAATACTGCACAAGTACCTCACACGAATGATTAATAAATCTTGCAATCCCACCTCTCTTGGTAGCATCAACCTGCACAAACAGATAGGAAAAGCAAATATCACTTTAAATGTTATCACTGGATTAGAATTTACCAACATCATAATACTAGTTAAAGGACATGAAAAACTGCATTTAACTTAATATTCCATTTTGATAAGCTTATATAGATTATATATTATTCAAGCTTATCTAGTGGAAAAATCAATCATGTGTCAGAATGGATTGCCTTATAATGTGTCTAGAAGAGCCAAATATGCCATGTATTACAAGCTACAATAACACGGAACTTAAATTCTCAAGGTTGGGTGGTTATAATGTTTTCATGAATCTCCCAATTATCAGATTAAGAAAGGCACAACTAACAATAAAGCTAACCATCCCACAATTTGTATGCATACTGCCTTTACCAAATTCTTGATTTCAAACCATAGTTGCACAAACGGGAATCATCTTCTTCGTCAAGTAACACCCAAGGTTTTAGTTACAAGCTTAAACTTCTACCTTGTAATTTCTAACCATATTAGACACCTGATCAGGCCTACGTGAATTCTCAAAATTTCTAGACTAAACACAATCATAAGGTTTAACTCTTACAAGATTTTGATCCTTTGGTATCTTTATGTTTTAATTACAGAAAAGTAGAAGTAACAATATCATTTAATACTAATATAGGGTAGACAAGGATAACAAGATATCAGATTCATCAGACAAAATGAGTCCAGACTTTTAGAAAAGCAACATTAATGAAACTGCCAACATAAATTTAAAAAAAATACTACACTACATACTAACCACGTAACCATCATCAAGTCTAAAAAGGTAACTGCTTCCAATTCCCATCTTCTCATATTGACGCTCACGTATATCGGATATCTGTGAAGGACAAAATCACATCAGTCACTATCGCATAAAAAGTTAAATTTTAAAAAAATAAAAATAAAAGCAAATTGCATTAAGACAACAATGACTATGACACTTGTCAAACCAGAAGCAAATTGGAAGACCTGGTAAGCGTAATGATCAATTGTTATATAGAACAAAATAAGTACAGAAATAAATTATTTCCCTATTTCCTTTTCAATGCATATTGATATCCATATATACTCAGTTCCTTAGTTTCTGTTCACCTTAATTATTATATTCTGAACAAGTTACGGATTCTACAGACATCAGCAATAAAGTATTCATTCTTCAGGAAAGCAACCATTAAATAAAAAACTTTCAAACAAAACTTATACCCAGAATAAAGTTACTTGCAATGAAATACACACAAAGTTACACATCTGCCTAATTTGATTGACTTTATGTTTATCGTTATATGATTATGAACATAAAAGTCAGAGTTTACTTTGTAAAACAGACCAACATGATATGCATTCAAATATGCATCTTTAGAGCAATTAATTTCTTTATACCCGAGAACGAATTAATTCTCCAATATATTCAATCACAAAGTCCTCTGCTTCTATTGGCTCCAAGGCAACAAGACCCCAGTCATGTATCTTGCTCCTTTGAAAACGTAATTGCTTTTTCCGTGCCTGAAAAATGCAAAATAGATACTTTGAATCTGATCTATCCCAACGCTCTACATAAGTATGACAAAAAACACATTCATATTCTACAACCACCTTCAATTGAGGCACTTTCAGAAGATCTGCACCCTCAGCTGCAGCAACAAGGTTGCGCAATTTCACCCTATTTGTTCTTGCAGAAAGACCCTTACCATTTGACAACTGAGATGAATTATTTTCAGAACCTATGCTCTTGTTTTGTACACGCAGAAGACCCCTGACACGTGCTCTACATGCAGGACTTGCACTTTGAGACCATTTATGCCATTCCCACCCATTAATAGAAGTCCTAGCACATCCATTAGATTGAGGACATAAATCCAATGACTTGGATTCAGCAGAATCTCTCCGTGCCACAGTTACTTTTTTGCTAGCTCCCAGACTTGCACCCTTATTTGAAATTTTCAAAACCTTAGCAGGATGTGATGATGTCACACCATCTGTTTGATGCTTCTTTTTTGACTTTGATGCTTTATTTGTTGCTGCAAATGGGAATAACAAACCAAAAGCAAATAAATCTTCCGTGAAAACTAGTAAAGACATTTTACAACAATCAGGTAAGTTTCAACAACAAACAACAAGCTGAGAAACAAGAATCCAATAAGAATATGCCATAAACCTACCATTTAGTTTCTCTCTGGCGATATGACCAGTGGTTTTTCTATGAACGGTGCCATCAGAATTATTGCTTTTAACTACCTTCATGCTAACTCTATTATCTGTTGACGCTGAAAGCTTCTTTTCATTAGACTTCACAACATCTGTAACATCATCTGAGTAACGGAAATGACAGCTGTTATTCCTAAAAAAAGTATAATCATAAAACCGATGACAACTTAACATGGAAAACTAATAAAGATATTTTACAACAATCAGGTAAGTTTCAACAACGAACAAGAAGCTGAGAAACAAGAATCCAATAAGAATATGCCATAAACCAACCATTTAGTTTCTCTCTAGAGATATGACCAACAGTTTTCCTGTGAACAGTGCCATCAGAGTTATTGCTTTTAACCACCTTCATGCTAAAACTAATATTAGTTGACGCTGAAAGCCTCTTTTCATTAGACTTCATAATATCCTTAACATCATCTGCATAATGGAAAATGACAGATGTTATTCCTGAAAAAAGTATAATCGTAAAACCAATGACAGCTTAACAAGAAAATTAATGAAGACAACTTACAACAGGCAGGTAAGTTCAACAACGAACAAGAAGCTGAGAAACAAGAATCCAATAAGAATATGCCATAAACCTACCATTTAGTTTCTCTCTGGGAATATGACCAGTGGTCTTCCTGTGAATGGTGCCATCAGAGTTATTGCTTTTTATCACCTTCATGTTAACACTATTATCTGTTGACGTAGAAAGCCTCCTTTTATTAGACTTCACAACATCCATAACATCATCTGAATAACAGAAAATGATAGCTGTTATTCCAAAAAGAAAGTATAATCATAAAACCAATGACAACCTAACAAGAAAAATTATATACTTTGAACTGTACACGCCAACTTCAATACTTTCTGGCTAGTTTTATTCGTCAGGGATAACTGATAACTGGGTGAGCTATTATTGACAATGACAGAAGACCTGCTTTTAGAAGATGTATCCTTCTTCCCTTTAAACATCTTAGCCTTTCCACGTTTAATAGCAGCTATTTTGACTTCTGCAGTCTCATGCACATCTCCAGAAACAATTTTCCTTAACTTAGCCAGAGGCTGCTTCCCTGGCCCTGAATCGTCTTCTACGACAGACTGAGAGGAGCCAAACTCTTTCCGTGACAGCTTCTTGCGATAATATGCATACTTTCCACTCACCGGAGGAGCTCCAGAACTTTTTGCACCTTCCTTCACTTTTCCCAGTCCAGAAGTAGCATCGTCCAATTGTTTCTTGCTTACACTGACTGATTTCCCCTTCTTTAAGAATTACAAAATTAAGAAAATAAATCAACTTACAAGAATTTGATGTAATAAAACGAAATAACACACACATTGAGAGAAACCAACATGAAATGCAATATTTAAACTCTCTTAAGCATTAAACAAAGTTCTTACCTCGTGACCACGACACTGAAAATGTTTCTTTATGGTACACGAAGACATAAAAACTTGATTAAATGCAGAATCTAGAAACGACAACTTCCACTCTTCTAGAACTTTATCATGCAGCTTCTGTCTGCACAGTGCAGATGCAACATATTCTGTAATCTTAGGATTACATTCAACTATTCTTGAAGGTCGAAATTTTGATTTGTAGTGTGGGACAATTGTCTGAGAGTTCTTTTCGAATCCAGGTGGAAGGTCACCAATCTCCTCTTCATCAATCACATCATTTAAATGTCCACACAATTCTTGAAATGCTTTTGAGAATACATTAGACATACGGTTTTCAGATGAAGGCACACAAATTGAGTCTCCACTTTTCACAGGATCAATAGACTTGTCATTTAGAACTTTATTAACAGATGTTTTACCAGTAAGCATCTCCGATAAATGGCAGTCACTAACATCAACCTGCAACTATTAAAGGAGTCTTCAACAAATAGTGTCTAAGTAGATAAGAGAATATGAACACTTCTATTAAGTTACCTCACTAGATCTGTCTTTCTCTAAGGAAGGAATTAATTTGTTTACTTCCTTGTCAACAACACTTTGAACGTAATCAGCTAAAGATTCCTTCGAAGAGATGTGAAGCTCATTCTCCACAATTCCAATAATGCATGTCAAATCTTTAGAGTTATGATCACTGCATGAAACTGTTTGACCTTCTGGTAAGTTTCTGCTTTTGAGGTTATTAGGAGATGAAAATAACTCAGTATGACAATCTCTTTCTGTCTTCATCACTCCAGACTGGATATCACCATCAACATTGCATACAGAGGAACCTGGCCTGAGAACCAACTGTACAATAACTGTGATTATTATAGATACAATTAATGCAAAAACTTCAACTAAGCAAGCCACTCAGTACTCACAGCTTCTGATTTAATCATATCAACATAATCTTTAGATTCATTAACAGATGATTGAGGCGTAGGATGAGACCAACGTTTCCTCTTCCTCCAGGAAAATACATACTCTGTTACAGTGTCAGAAAAAATTGCATTCCACATGACTTGCAAGCAATGTTCAAAAAGTACTTTACGAACAGCAGCATATGACCACCAAAAATTTTCAATGCTTCCAACTGATTTAACACTTGTTAAGGATGGTCTGGAAATTTCATGACAAGCCTGACCGTCCAAAATATGGGAAGGTGCAGGCTCACTTGAAATGGAAGTACGTTTATTCATCTACACAGAAAACATAGGCTGTTAAAGCAAATATTCAATGACTTAGTGCAATGAACAAAGTTTCAAGTTATTCAAAAACTGCAAAGCAACTAAACATACCATTTTACTGTCCAACATGCAAGTTTCAGAAGTTTGATCAGCAGACTCAAGCTTATGCCTATTGTATTTCTTTTCAGTAACAAATTCTGCAATGATATCACCAATAATTCCATCTAGCACAACTCTACGGGCAGCTTTCATTATACCCATGTGCAATTGGGAAGAAATGTTTTCAGATATTTCACAAACTAAGTTCACCACATTACCAACTCCATTGCTTTTGGAATCTGATCCACAGATGGTTCCAGATATATCTTCTTTCAAGGCATTTACAGCAGACAGCAACATAAAGGTTCCATACTTATTGTCAAAATGAGAGATCTGTAAATTAATATAAATCAGTCAAAAGAATGAAAGATCTTTCTTTATATAACGCAATGGCAAGCACAAGCAATAAAATAATGTTCCAATAAATTGGTTTATATTTTTTCCAAGATAAGCACCAATTGATAAAATTAATTATAAATGTCCAGTTTAAAAATAGAGGTCACACCACTATAAGAAGAAAGGACAAGAACAGAAGATTCTATTCGAGCATATCCATGAAACTCCACTAAAACATGCAGTCACCTCCAAAACCCTTATATTAAAAGAAAATTTAATCCTAGCTCCATAAATGAAGTTGTAAAAAAAATGAGGTGCAATATACATAGGGTAAAGGAAACTGATAATGATCATAAACTGCTTTAAGAAAATTTATCAACTGATCATATCCTCTCCTGCACCAGATCTGCAGCTTATATATTATTTCAATGAATGAATTCTTGTATCTTACCACTGTTGAATCTTCAAGATATCCATGGTGGTACCAGGAAATCAATTCTGAAATGGAATGCGGCCCATGTTTGATACCCTTTTTATCCTCATAAAGCCAGCAGCATTCTCCTCCAACCTAAAACCAAAAACAATACACACACACAAACATCGAAATGAGCAACAGCTATGTCAAACTGTTATATTTAACAAAACAGAGAGCAGATATTGCACTACCATCTGACAAGAAATTATCCTGCTGA